>NW_006408578.1:7056937-7067418 GCF_000296735.1 Chrysochloris asiatica | reverse complement strand
AGTAAAACTTTACTTGCTTGAGATATCAAAGAGATTGGCAATGAGATATATACTCATATTGTCATCTTATTTTGTTTAATACAACTCAGTTAAAAATTTCAGCCTTCTTAGTAATATTCTCTCAATCCTACAGATTAGTTAATGATCTAATGAATTTTACTTACACTTCTCTAGAAGTCAAATGAAAATTTTAAGGTATCAGAGAATGAAGAGTTCTCTTTGAGGTAAAGGAAGCTACATGGGATGGGTTTCCTGTCTTGAACTTAGCATGAGATCATATGTTTCTGGGGGATCCCATGACATCAGGTTACTAAAGTGATGGAGCAATAGCAGCCCATGAATCACATGAGGGCCGAAGAGGAAACTGAACAATTATCCCAAGTCTAGTTAAACTGTTAACACCCATGTAGGGCAATTGCTATGTCACCCTTGTGTAGCTGTGAGCTGGGCAAACAGTCGGTTTCTGAGGAAGTCACTATGTGTATGACTAAATAGTTAAACCATCTTAGATAGGTCTGAAGTTTCTGGGTGGCTTAAGTGGTTAGCATTTTTCTGCTAATCAAAATGTTGATGAATCCTCAGAGATGTCTCAGAAGAAAGCTCTGGAAATCTACTTGTGAAAAAACAGACATTGAAAACTCATGGAGAACAGTTCGACTTTGCACACATGGCATCGCCAGGACTTGGAATCAACTCAGTAACAGTGATACAGTCCTAGGCTAACACTGTGTGATGAAATATTGCTTTAGCTCGATGACTGTTGTGCATGGGATTGCTATGAGTCCACCTGATTCGATGGCACCTAACAACAACAGCTGATCACAGGGTTGGATGAATAAAGCAATGATTGCTTTGGATTGCCTTATGGATTGAATTGTGTTGCTCTCTCCCAGCTAAAAAGACATTGAATGTGAATTCACAGACAAAAGAATGTGTCTGTCAATGACGTGGAGAGATAGAGTGGCTGGGGACTCTGGACTCAGGGAAGGAGAGATCTGTGTGTTGATGGCCGGGGGGCAGGTTTGTGGGGTGTGCCCTTTGATTGTTTGATGACGCATGCAGGGAATTGTAATCATTGCAGTGAAATGAAATGCGATAGGATGAATGTAAAGCTAATGTTCTCGCATGCAAACTATCACATAATTCACAATAAAAACCTAAAAAACAAACAAACAAAAAGAACATGTCTGTGAATGTGACCTTGTTTAGAAGTAGCGTCTCAGAAGATGATGTCAGCCTGGGGTGGGTCCTAATCCATTCTGAATGGTGTCCTTATAAAAGAGACACAAAGGAAAGGTGGCCATGTGACAACGAAGATAAAGACTGAAGTGATGCATCTATGTGCCAATGAATACCAAGGACCACTGGCCATCACCAGACACTAGGAGAGAGGCATGCAATGGATTCTCCCTTAGGGCCCTCAGGACTCAGCCAAGTCAACACTCTGATTTTGGACTATGAAACAATAAATTTCTATTCTAATAAGCCACTCAGGTACTTTGCTACTATAGACTTAGGAAACTTGTGTTTGATAGTGAGAGTCAAAGATGATGAGCTTTTCAATCAATTCCTCTGTATCATTCATTCATAAGCCTCTTGGTGTCAGGGAAAGTTGTTGGTTGGAAAGGAAACAACCCATAGCCATCTTCTTGAACACATTGCCTTCTCCTCTTCTTACTTCCATTCATTTAGCATCTCCAAGTATTTAATTAGCATATTATTACACACTTTCCTTTTTCTCTCTTTTTCTGTCCCAGCCTCCTTTTCCAACCCATGTCACACTTTACCATCACTGTCTGGAGTTTAGCTACTTCAACCGTTTTCTAGGGAGCTTTTGTTTCTTATTATTTAATGGTTAGCTTGAAATTCAGTTCACATGATAAAAATAAGCAATTCTCTGTGTGAAGTGACAGAGGATCTAGAACTAACATGAATGGTTGGAAATGAAGTTGAGAATGTGGTTATCTGAGAGTCAGAGACCATTTGAACATCACCTCTTCCACGAGACTCTAAGTTAATTGCAGACAGAGACTGTGGGTTATTTTCCTGGCATCTCCAGCCCCTGGCATACAGTTGATCTTCACTGATGTTTGATGAAGTCTGAGAATTAATTCACTGTAGTACAGGTATCTTCTGAAGTCAAGTTTTTCTCTGACTTTAAATGGATCCATTTCCTGATCCATTCAGTAGATGCTGTCAGAGATGATTTGGGAGAATCCAAAGGAGAAAAGCCTCTGAAGGGTAGAAAATAAGAGGTCAAATTGGTGCACCCCCCACTTTTGCCCAGGCATTTACCATTCCACCACCAGCCATCAATTTGTCATATCGTGGTAGCTTATGTGTTATTATGATGCTGGTAACAGTACCACTAGTATTTCAAAGGATGGAAAGATTTCAAGTGCCTCTTTCAGACTAAGACAAGTTAGGAGGAAAGGCTTGATGATCTACTTTTGAAAATTAGCCAGTGAAAACTTTCATGAATCACAACAGAATCTTGTCCACTAAGGTGTTCTAGTAGCATAGTGGTTCCAAATTAGGCTGCTCATCTCACAGTCAGCAGTTCGAAATTACTGGCGTTTCCATGGGAGAAAGATGAGGCTTCAAGATTTCCTGACTCCACAGCACACACCCACCACCACCACCACCACAGTGCTGGAAGATGAACTCCCTAGGTTGGATGCCCTTCAAAACACACAGTTGCCCAAACAGTCTAACAAATATGGTAAAAGACCAGACAACCTCTCATTCTGTTGTATATGGGGTCACCATGAGTTTGAGCGGACTCTAGGACAACTAATAACAACAGCTGCTCTCCACCCCCATGATGCCTTCTTCCTTGTACTCAGCCCCAGTAAGACTCCAAGATTCTTGTAGGTCAAAAACGTCTATGATAGTTAAAGTTTTGTGTCAACTTTTCTACACCTGGATTCTCAATCGTTTGGCAATGTAACATAATCACCCCCATAATGGGATCTGCTGTCATCAGCCCTGATCTGATACAAATGTCTTTTGTGTTGTAAATCCTCACTGGTGATGTTAATGAGGTCAAATGACTCAATCTACAGGACTAGGTTGTGTCTTGAGTCCATCTCATTTGACATATAAGATACATTAACTAGACAAGTAGAGTCCACAAGAAGCTACTACAACCAAGAAAGAAGAACCAGGAGTGGAGTGTATCCTTTAGACACGGAACCCTGCACTGTGGAGCTCCTGGATCCAGAGGACGATTGATGCCAAGACACATGGAGATCTTCAAGGAATGCTGGGCCGACAGATGCTGACAAAAAACAAGGACCTTTCTCCAGAGTCTGCATGCTGAATGTGTGCCCTCTAGCCTCCTGAACTCTGAGAATACATTTCTGTCTGTTAAAGTCACCCAGTTGGGGTATTTCTGTTGTCGCAGCACTGGAGAACTCAGACAGTGTCTAAAGTCGTCTGGTAGGAAGGGTGAGTGAGAGCACAATGCGCTTCCCCAATACCTCCTGCATATTCTGGACCCTGGAGTTTAGCTGCCCCACAATTTCACAGGGAACTACCACTTCTTATAATTTAAAGGCTAACTTGAAATGCATTTCTAACAAGCAAAGTAAGAAAATTCTGGAAAACTAGGTTTGGCCAAGTGTTGTACCTTAGGTTAGTTTCCAACTCCTCCCACACCCCAAACTCTGAAAGCTATGAAAGTAGAGTGATGGATTTATGTGGTTCCCTGACCAATACAGATATTTGTAATAATAATAATAACAGAGGAAAAGATAGCATAACCTCAGATTGTTTTCCCTTTACTCAGCTGAAAATTAAACCAGACAGGCAATTACAAAGGTTTGTCATAATATATAATATGTGTACGCTGCACTTAAGGCACATTACATATTACATGGTTATTACTCTGCATTTTTCATCCAATCATCTTATTAGTTTTGGTATTTTTATGTGGTGAATAGTTACCAGTTAAGAGTTCAGAGAGAAAGGCGCTGGAGGGAAAAATAAAACACAGACTCAACAAAATGGGGCCTATTTAGAATATAGACTCCTGGTGTGGTGTGCTGTAGGATCAGCACTGAACTGTGAACCACAAGGTCGGCAGTTCAAACCTACCACCTGCTCCTCAGAAACCCTATACAGGGTCACTAAAGAACTGACTCGACAGTACTTAACAACAACAATAATTTAAAATGTGGAAAGAACCTTGATGGAACTGTAGGATAAGCACTGGGCTGCTATTCACAAAGTCAACAGTTCAAAGTCATCAGCCACTCCTTGAGAGAAAGATGAGGTTTTATGCTCCTGAAAAGATTTACAGCCTCGGAAACCCTCTACAGAGTCATTGTAAGTTGGAATTGATTTGATGACAGTGAGTTTGGTTGGACTTAAAGAGTAACCACTACTCCAGTACACCACAACTGGGGGTGTACACTGGAAACACACTGAAACTAGAGTAAGAAGCACCATCTTTAATACCATTGGCACAGTCCCTACAAATCCTGTCTTTCATTTTCCTATCATGCCGCAATTTCAACTCATTTCTGTTTCTAAGGCATCATGGTTGGAGAGCTGTTTTGAGTGCTTTTGTAATATTCTCTGTTACCCTTGACCACCCAGTCGTAGCTAACCTATAGAACAAAGTGGATTTGCCATATAGAGTTTCCAAGGTTATAAATCTTTACAGAAGCAGACTGCCACCACTTTCTCCAGTGGCACAGCTGGTGAGTCAAACTGTCCCCATTGCAGTTAGCAGCGGATCGCTTAGCCGATGCACCACTAGGTCTCCTTAATGTATTCTGCATGTAACTAAAATCCATCAGTCAGATTCAAAGAACACCAGGTTAAAATAGGATTGTTGTTGTTGTTAAGTGCCGTCGAGTTAGTTCCAACCCATAGTGACCCTGTATAAGGGTTTCTGATGGGGAAACCCAAAACTGAGCTACTAATACTAAATCCAAATTAAATATAAATTCAGGCCCATTTTTGTATTTCATTCAACTGATTTTCCCAGTTATGAGTCATTGGTTGTTTTTGGTGTTTGAGGTCATTTACTTGGAAATAAATTCAATCTTGTCTTGGGTGAATCAGCAAAGAAATGCTGCACATAGTAAGTTCGGTTGTTGTTTAGATTTTTTTTTTCTTTTCAGTGTTCAGTATCTCTTCTTTTTTCTTCTCCCTTCCCGTTCACCACCTTCTCCTCCTTCCCTCTCCCCCTTTCCTTCCCCTTTTCTCAATCCCTGGCCATCTTGAGCTTCTTATTTGCTGCCCCTTCCTCCCTTTTCTCTTTTGGAGTTCATGTGAGCGATCATCACTAGAGGAGTCCTGGTGTGGCACTGTATGGTAAGCACTGAACTGCTAACCTCAAAGCTGGTGGTTCAAACCCACTAGCAGCTCCTCAAAACCCTGTGCAGGGTCTCTATGAATCAGAACTGACGCGGTAACACTTAACAACAACAGCAACATCACTAGATGGTCTGGAGTTTTCATCCTGAACTGTTTATCACTACTGTGTTGTACTGCCGCGCAACCAAATAAGTCTAAGGATGCAACTTAACTTTTTATGTCATCGCCTGAAAAGTAGGAGCTTCAGAGAGAAGCGTCATATATTTTCCCCCAAGGTAGAAGAAAGTGACCATGTGAAATACACTAAAACTGAAGGGCCTAAGGCCCACTTACTGGCATAGCAACCTATATGTAAGTTGTCATCTATTATAATTATATATTTAACCATACAGCCTGCCTTTGAGAACTAAATATCAGCATACATATGTTATGAAAAATTACGCTCTGACCCACCAAAGAGTAGTAAATGGCAAAGTGAATCTGTCAAAGTATGTAGTTTCTATTCTGTAATCACTAGGTTGAGTGAGCAAGGGAAACTCAAATGACAGGACATTTTCTTTCTCTTCTATAGCTTCATGCTTCGTTCCCAATGAGTTGTCATAGTGAATCACACCAGAAGAGGAAACCCTTGATCAAAAAGAAATGTGCAACTGCCTTTTGGCTAGACTTCTCCCTCCCGCATGCCTTTCTAGCATTTTGCGAGTGTTTTAAGACCAGGGCTCATGTCACCCTCTGACTGTAGTAATCGGAAGGCAAGAATCAATTTCCCTACTTCTTGGTATCCTCCAGAGGACTAAGTGGTTGAAAAGAGTACCCTTCAAGAGTAGAAGATCGGGACAGTTTTACTGAATTTGAAAACTCAGACAATAACAGAACAATAAAAGCAGTTGAACTATCTCTTTCATGGTGCAGCACATGGTGTTGGAATCCCATAACCTGAATACTTGATCCCCAAGGCATGGCTGCCACTGTACTCCAGGTCTGTTAGGGGTTCCTGCCTGTCCTTCGGCACTATGTGTGTGTGTGTTACTATTGTCACTAGGAGCTGTTGAGTCAGTTCTGACTCATAGTGACCTCATATACAACAGAAGGAAATACAACCTAGTCCAGTGCCAACCTCATAGTCCTTATTATGCTTGGCTCATTGTCGAAACAACTGTGTCAATCCAGCTCTTTGGGCGTCTTCCTCTTTTTTGCTGACCCTCTACTTGACCAAGCATGATGTCCTTCTTCAGGGACTGATACCTCCTGACAACATGTCCAAAGTACATGCGATGACATCTCACCATCCTGGCTGCTAAGGTGCATTCTGGCAGTACTTTTTCCAACATAGATTTGTTCATTCTTCTGGCAGTCCATGGTAATTCAATATTCTTTACCTACACCACAATTCAAATGCATCAATTCTTTTCAAGTCTTCCTTATTCATTATCCAACTTTCACATGCATATAAGGCAATTGAAAATACCATGGTTTGAGTTGGGCCTTATGTGCATGTGTGTGTGTGTGTGTGTTGGTGTAAATTCAAGCAAAGATCCAATTTTGTACAAAGTCATTATCAAAGTGACCCCACGTCATGATCCTATTTGAATAGCACTCTCTGTGGGCTATTTGTATACTTCTAGGGAGTCCTGTTATGGTACTGTGGGTTAAAACCTTGAACCTCAAGGTTGCTGGTTCAAACTCACCAGCTGCTCCTAGGAAACATTATACAGGGTCATTATGAATTAGAACTGACTCCATGGCACTTAATAACAACAACAGGGTTGGAGAAGAAGGGAAAGATGGCACAGAATTTTCAAGGTAGAGATACTATCTCATACAACACAGCACCTACAATCCCTGCTCATCCCTCATCAGCTAACACTCCTTGAGAAGAGAGTTGATGATGTGCTGTTTTGATATACTGGCTATCTCTCTATGCTCCCCTCAATTCCCAAATTCCCACAGGGTCTGGGGAGAGACGCAGGCAACATCTTTTCTAATGGAGGGTTCTTCTGCATGTTCAGGAAAGCCGCTATCAAGTTCAAGGGTTTCTGAAGAGTACTGGCTTCCAGCCATCCCTCACCCCACTCCAGTCCCCTTCTGGTGACAGTAGGATTGTACCAGAATCTGGACCAGATGGATACCATTGTGAGATTCACGGGGTACACTTAGCCACTTCAGAATTCCAAAGCCTAGAACGTTTGGTCGAGGAAAAGGCAAGAGGAGCACAATGGAAATTAATGACATAGGAAACTTGACAGACAAGAACAGTATCCTGGGTATGCCATCTATCTATAGCTGGACTATAGCTGGATCACAACACCTGATGTTCAAGGAAGAGGTAGATAAACACTAAGCTGGAGGAATGAAAATATTACTCCATTCATTCTGTTACAATTATTTAATAAATCCCTATAATGTGTCAGGAATTGGTTTGAACCACCAAACTTGTGGTTAGCAGTCCAGTGTTGATCTCACAGAACTACACCAGACTCCAACTATATGTGTAAAAATTTTTATAGTCATAAAAATTAGGACAGGATACAGATGCTGGCAACCCTTAATATCCCCAAATTCAAACTCTGCAAAAGATAAAAACGCTTGTCTTGGCCATGAAAAAGTGAGTGTGTGGTACTTCTTTGTCGCCTTTATTATTATTTAAAAATTTCAAAGTAGAAAATATTCTTCACTCTCCATCCCAAAAAAGCACACTTAACAAATGTATAGACTCAGAAACAAATACATTTTCTCCCACTCCTCAAAATACAGAATTGCCATCATATATCCAAGTCTTTCTTAACTCCTGCCTATAGCAGTAACGTGCCTGAAGTGCCATCCTTAAGAGAGGATCACTGATAGCTAGTATTGCTGATCATAAACACAGTTAAGTCTTGTTGCCAAGAAAAAACTGCAAGTCCCCAGCACCAATTTCTTCTCTAGAAAGAATCAAACTTTCCCCAGGAAGGGAAGATGCTGAGTAGCAGAGATCATCATTACAAGACGTGTTGTGACATTCTGGTCTACGTGGCAGATGGCCATGTATCTGAAATCATTCATTTCCTGCTGTGTGGTTCCCAAGTGTTCGCCTTCTTGGAACAATGATGGGAAACTTCCTAACTTTTAAGGAGTCTGATGACAGCTCCAGTTACATGTTGCTCCTCCTAATCTTGGAAAATGTCCTATTGTCCTTCATGCATTAGATGGATCTAAAATAAGCAAGAAGTCTAGACAGTGGGAAAGATATATAAGGTCTATGCTTCCCCCCATTCTTTAGTATTGTGGGATGGAAGTCAATAATCTCTCTTGGAAGGAGCTCTGGTAGCGTAGTGGTTACGAATCGGGCTGCGAACCTTAAGGTCAGCAGTTCGAAACTACCAGCCGCTCCGCGGGAGAAAGATGAGGCTTTCTACTCCCGTAAAGATTTACACCCTTGGAAACCCTGTACAGGGTCGCTATGGGTCGGAACCAACTCGATGGCACTTCACAACAACAACAACAAGGAAAGGACACAAGGGTTTAAAATATGTATACAAGGTAATAAATATTTGGCTTCAAATCTTTTTTAGAAGTGAGTCTGAGAAAACTAATAGGCAAATGATAAAATAATGTCCATCAAGCTTTGAAGTAACTTATATGACACTGTTATGGATTAAATTGTGCCCCTACCCCCCCACCCCTGAAAAAACAACAACTATATGTAGGAATTTACCTATGATACGTGTGACTGTAAACTTGTTTGGAAATCAGATCTTTCGTGTCATCAGGTAACTGGGCCCTAGTTTCATCTGAATGATCTCCTTAGAGAGGACAGAGGAAGGGCAGCATGTGGTACTGCAATTACAAGCCAAGGTATGCCTGATGCTTCTGGAAATTAGCACAGACCTGAATCAGATTCCCTCTTAAAGCTACAGATGGAATCAATATGGCCAATTCCCTGATCGCACCCTCCAGACTAAGAGACAATTCATTTCTGCTATTTAAAAACCACCTGTTTATGGTATTGTTATGACAGTTCAAGGAGTCTTTTGTGGGGTGCTGTAGGATAAACACTGGATTGCTAACTACAACGTCAGTGGTTGAAACCCACCAGCCATTCCTCAAAAACCCTGTGCAGGATTGTTGTAGGTCAGAACCAACTTTGCAGCACTTGACAACAATAACAACAAAACAACAAGGAGAGTAATATAGAGTTCCTGGATGGCATGAATGACTAAGCGCTTACTACTAACCAAAAGGCCGACAGTTCAAATCCAGTCAAAGGTGCCTCAAAAGAAAGAGCCGGCAATCTACAGAAAAATTACATCCATTGAAAACCTTATAGTATTCCGTTCTACACTGAAAACATGGGGTTGTCATAAGACAGAATACGCTCAACAGCACTTTTTTTTTGATACTCAAATAACTCCTAACATTCAAGACTATTTATTTCCAGACTGATGTTGATTATATCCAGCAAGTATTTATTAAACTCAGTCTCTAGGCTGTGTGGTGCTGTGGGTTAATGTGCTGGACTACAAGGTCGGTTAGAAGCACAAGGTCAGTGGTTCATACTTACCAGCCACCCCTCAGAAACCCTATACAGGTCACGATGGGTTGGAACTGAACTGACAGTACTTAACAACGACAACAACAGATACTTTGCCAATCTGTGTGATGTCATAGCAATCTATTTTGCTTTTTACTACATCCTAACACAACATCCCTTTATTTCAAGCTTCTTTGGAAAAGTTACTAGATAAATGATTATGTATTCCTTTATTAACCTAAGGGCTGGCAATTCAAACTGACCCCATGGCCCCATGGGAGGAAGATCTGATGATCTGTTCCTATAAAGCCCATACGGCAGTTTCAGTCTGTCACGTGAAATCACACTGAGTCAAAATGGACTCAGCACCTAATACCACTGCAACGCTTGAGGCCTTTTTCCTTTCCTAATATGTACTTGTAAAACTGTACATTTCAAAATTAAGTTGCTATTGTTGTTGTTGTTGGGTGCCAGTGAGTCAGTTCTATATAGGGTTTCCAAGGAACAAATGGTGGGTTCGAAAAGCCAGATTTTCTGGTTCAAACTGCTTAGTGGTCCAGTGCATTATCCTACAGTGCCACACATAGACTCCCCCAAATCAAGTTGTTGTTGTTAGGTGCCATCAAGTAGGTACCGACTCATA
>NW_006408578.1:7043067-7055943 GCF_000296735.1 Chrysochloris asiatica | reverse complement strand
CTCAGGTTCAAAGAAATGGAGGTTAGAAGATGACCCAGATCCAGCAGAAAAAAGAGAGCAAACTTTTCCTGCATGTCCATCATATTCCGAGCAGGCCACACCCTAAGGAAACATCCTTTCAATTGACTAGCTATTCATAGCCAACCATTATAGAGTTAACTATGCATATATTAGGTTTCACTACATCTCAACTGCCAACCCACTGGGAATCCCGGCCCAGTCAAGTTGAGACAAAACCTTAACTATCACATGATAGTACTGATTCGTCCAGTTGTGAGGATTTCTGTTTTCTTTACATTGAGGCGCAATCCACACCGAAGTCTATATAGTCTTTGATCTTCATTAGTAAGCATTTTAAGTCATCTTAAATCTTCAGCAAGCAGGATTGTATCATCTATATTTCATAGGTTGTTAATGAGCCTTCTTCCAATCCTGATGCCACATTCTTCTTCATACAATCCAGCTTCTTGGATTATTTGTTCAGCATACAGATTGAATGAGTATGATGAAAAGATACAACCCTAGTGCACATATTTCTTGATTTGAACCATTCAGTACCCCTTTTTTCTGTTCTAACAACTGCCTCTTGGACTATATACAGGTTCCTCTTGAGCACAAGTAAGTGTTATGGAATACCCATTTTTCACAATGAGATTGTCATGATCTACACAGTCAGAAGTCTTTGCATAGTCAATAAAGTACAAGCAATTATCTTTCTGGAATTCTCTGTTTTCAGCCAAGATCCATCTGATGTCAGCAATGATATCTCTCATTTCACTTCCTCTTCTGAATCCAGCTTGAATTTCTGGTAGATCTCTCTAGATGTACTGTTGTAACTATTTTTGAATCATCATCAGCAAGATTTTACTAGCATGTGTTATTAATAATATTCTTCAATGATTTTCACATCCTGTGGTGTCACCTCTCTTTGGAATGGGCACAAATATCCCTTCCAATCTGTTGGCCAGGTAACTGTCTTCCAAATTTCTTGGCAAAGATGAGTGAATGCCTCCAGTGCTGCATCAGTTTGTTTAAAGATTTCAGTATGTATTCTGTTAATACCTGGAATCTTGGTGTGTTTTTTGAACCAATGCCTTCAGTGTACCTTGGACTTCTTCCTTCAGTATCATTGATTCTTGATCAAATGCTACCTCCTGAAATGGTTAAACATTAACTATTTCTTTTTGGTACAGTGATTATTTATCTTCCTTCCAACTTCTTTTGAAGCTCTCTGCTTAGTCAATATTTTACCCATAGAATCATTCAGTATTGCAAGTCAAGGCTAAAATTTTTTCCTCTGTTCTTTCAGCTTGGGAAGTGTTGAGCGTGTTCTTCCTTTTTTGCTTCCTAACTCAAGGTCTTGTACACTGCATTATAATACTTGTCTTTGTCTTTTCTAGTGCCCTTTGAACTTTTCTGCTCAGCTCTTTTACCTCCTAATGTCTTCGGATTGCATTAGTTTCTTTACATTCAATAGCAAGTTTCATAGTCTTTTCTGACATTATTAATGTCTTTTATTTCTTTTTAATGATCACTTACTTTCTTCCTGTATGATGTTCTTGATGTCATCCCACAACTTTTCTGTTCTTCTTTCATTAGTGTCTAATACATCAAATCAGTTCTTGAGATCATCTCTAAATTCAGGTGGCATATATTCAAGGTCATATTTTGGCTTTTATGGACTTGTTTTAATTTTCTTCAGCTTCAGCCTGAACCTGCATATAAGCAATTGATGGTGTCTTCCACTGTCTCCTTCTAGCCTAGTTTTAGTGGATGATATTGAGCTTTTCCACCATATCGTCTCAGAAATGCAGTCAATTTGATTCCCATGTAATCCATCTGGTGAGGTCCAGGTTGGTTACAAAGAGTACCAGACTGCAAAGCCGTTTGAACTGCAAGGTTGGCAGCTCAAGCTCACCAGCTGCTCCTTGGAAACCTTATACAGGGTCGCTGTGGTTTGGAACCGGCTCGACAGCACTTAACAACAACAATGTGCTATGAATAAGTCAAAAGTTCACAAGTCATCTGTCAGTTCCTTATACCATGGTAGCTTGCGTGTTGCTGTGATGCTGGAAGCTATACCATCGGTATTTTAAATGCTGGAAGGGTCACCCATATTGGAGAGGCTTCAGTTAAGCTTTCAGACTAAAAGAGATAGGAAGAAGGAGAGACAGACTACTTCCAAATGCTTAGATATGAAAACCTTATGAATAGCAGTGGAACCATGTCAGATAGCACCAGAATAATGAATATTAAAACAGCAAAATAGCATCAGAATATTGTCAGACTGAGTGTCAGAAGATGAGCCCCTCAGGTTGAGAGGCACTCAAAATATGACTAGGGAAGAGCTACCTCTGCAAAGGAGAGTTGACCGTGATGATGAGAATGGAGTAAAGCTTTTGGGACATTTGCCAAGGGGGCACAACTCAGAGCATGGGATGTACAAAGTATGAATCTAGGAAAATGGAAAATTGTCAGAAATGAAAGGGAACACATAAACATCGATATCCTTGGCATTAGGGGGCTGAAATGCACTGGTATTGGCCATTTTGAATCTGTTAGTAACATGGTTTACTGTCTCATTCCTCATCAAAAAAGAACATTTAAAGATTCATCTTGAAGAAGTAGAATTCTGTCAGTGATGGACTATATCTGTATGTCTACAAGAAGACCAATTAAAACCACTACTACTCAAATTTACTCATTGAAGAATTCTACCAACTTCTTCAGTTGAAATTGATCAAACATATAATCCAGATGTACTGATAACTACTGACGATTGGAAGGCAAACGTTAGTAACAAAGAGAAAGGATTAGAAGTTGGAAAATATGGCCTTGGTGAGAGAAACCATGCTGGAGATTGCACGATAGGATTTTGCAAGATCAATAACGTCTTCATTGCAAATATCTTTTTGAAACAAAATAAAAGACCACTATACACATAGTCCTCACCAGGTGGAATATACAGAAATTAAATTGAGGGGAAAAAATCAAGCCTTGACTTACAATACTGAAGTATTCCTTGGGCAAAATAATGAATGTTTGATCAAGTACAGACTAACGAATTTTGTAGAATTCTTTAGTTTCATTATCATTGACTTTAGTTGCTGGTGGGTGATTTTGAATAATAGTATTATTAACTGGGGACCTACTACCACCAAGATATAAGGATCTATCAGCATGTCCTTTGGACCTGGTATTCCTGTGCTGTGAAGATCCTAGATCCAGGGAAAGACACATGGAGGTCTCCAACGAATGCTGGTCCTACAGATGCTGAAACGAGGCAAGGGCATTTCCTACAGACCACACTCTGTATTCTGATTTCATCAGGATTGGAGGAAGACTCATTAACAGCCTGCAATGTGCAGATGATACAACCTTGCTTGCTGAAAGTAAAGAGGACTTAAAATAGTTACTGATGAATATCAAAGAGCACAGCCTTCCGTATGGATTACATCTCAATGTCAAGAAAACAAAAATCCTCACAATTGGACCAATAAATAACATTCTTAGCAACAGAGAAAAGATTGAAGTTGTCAAGGTCTTCATTCTTCTTGGATCAATCATCAACACTCATGGAAGCAGCAGTTAAGAAATCAAACAACGTATTGCATTAGGCAAATCTGCTGCACAAGGCATTTTTAAAGTGTTGAAGAGCAAAGATGTCAGCTTGAGGACTAAGGTGCGCTTGACCCAAGTCATGGTATTTTCAATAACCTCATATGCATGTGAAAGCTGAACAGTGAGTAAGGAAGATCGTAGAAGAATTGATGCCTTTGAGTTATGGTGTTGGAGGAAAATATTTAAAGTTCCATGGGCTGCCAAAAGAACCAATAGATCCATTCTGGAAGAAGTCCAGCCAGAGTGCTCCTTAGAGGACAAGATGGCCAAACTTCGTCTCTCATACTTTGGACCTATTGTTAGGAGGGACCAGTCGCTGGAGAAGGATATCACGTTTGGTAAGGTGGAGTGTCAGAGAAAAAGTGGAAGACCCCCAACAAGATGGGTTGGCCAAGTGGTAGCATCGATAGACTCAAACATGACAACAGTAGTGGGGTTGGCCCAGGATCGGGCAGTGTTTCGTTCTGCTGTGCATAAGGTCGCTATAAGTCAGTACCAACTCAATGGCACCTAACAGCAATAACAACAACAAAAGTGGAGGGTCAGAGAAAAACAGGAAGACCCCCAGTGAGATGGATTGGCAATATGGCAACATCAATGGGCTTAAGTATGGTAACAATTGTGAGGTTGGCTCAGGACTGGGCAGTGTTTTGTTGTGTTGTACATAGGGTTACTATGAGTCGATACCAACTTGATGGCACCTAACAACAACAACAATAACAAAGTGAAGTCCTGGTGTGGCCCTGTGGGTTAATGTGCCAGACAGCAAAGCCATTTGAACTGCAAGGTCGGCAGTTCAAGCTCACCAGCTCCTTCCTCCTCAGAAACCATATACAGGGTCGCTATGGGTTGGAATCGACTTGATGGTGCTTAACAACAACAACAACAACAATAAAGTGTGAAAGAATACATTTCTGTTTGTCAAAGCCATCCACTTGTATCTGTTACAGCAGCATCGGTTACTAAGACAACCATGGCATGTCATCCTTTTTGTTAACATTTTGCTCTTGGATCTTGTTAACATTTTCCTTGAAAAATGTTCTATATAACTTCATGAGAACTATTGATGTGTAGTTTTCTTGTCTTGTAATACTTAGTGACATCTTTATCAAGGCAATTTCAGGCCCACTAAATGAGCTAAGAGATATTCTTTTCTCTTCAGTTTCTGGCAGAGTTGGAATCACTGGTATTCTTTCTTTCAATAATGTTTGACTATTTAGTGTGCGGTAGTGTGATTAAAAGCAAAGTTCTGGACTTCCTCATCTCAAATCCTGACTCTGATCCTTCCTGGTTTTGCTTTCTTAGCATGTGATTTTCTGTCTTTCAGCATTGGTGGCCCCCTCTATGTAAAAGGGATAATACTTATCTTGTAGGATTGTGACATAAGTTGAATGAGATATTGTGCATAAAGTCCTTCTGCTATTACTGGAGGACAAAAAAGCCACCTGCTATGGCAAATATGCCCAAGAGTTCTGGGGAAATGGTGCTGGTGGTGGTGGCGGCGGGGGGATTAATCTGGAGTCAGGTATTTGTACATGTGCAAACACACACACCTACACATACATACATGTATGCTTAATACTATACGCACAAGAAGCCACTGGAGTGATCTTGCCCTGACCATGTAAATCAGCTGCAGCTTTGACAGTCAAAAGGGACCTAGTACCACTCTAAGACATGCATGGCATCACCTCGGTGAACTTCCCTTGACAAAGCAAACACCTGTTCTTTAGTGGCATTCAAAAGGGAAACTTGGTTTGAGGTTCCTTCTTCCCCTTCTCATTAAAAGTATTGTGACAAAAATAGTCCTGCCAAGGGGTGCTTTCCGTTTCAGAACCTCAGTTGCCTGCGTCCCAGAGAGAATTCAGCCTTAGTGACACTGTGCTAATGCATCCGGAAGTCCGGGGCCTGTACAAGAAGCAGAATCATTTCATTTTGCCCTCAAACCCCACAACAAATCATGCCTGATGGTCTCACCTGCTGTGGCTTCTCTCCAGTCCCTGTGACAGGTTGATATTCTGGAAGCAACATTTTTGGAGGCCAAGGATAGGTCAGGTCTCCAAATTGTACAAAAAAGAATCCATCATTGTACACAGTCATTGGGTTCCAGTGTTCTTTGATCTCAGTCTCTCAGTCTTTTGACAGGCACTTCCTATTCTAAATCGTGTTCTGCCTGGCCTCTTCATGAGCCAAAACAAGTGGTTCTGATGGAAATCGCAGGTGGGGGTTGGTCAGACCTCCCCTGCAGTCTTCCTTCCAATCAGAGGTCTTTGGGCCCCTTTGTAGTCACAGATGCCACTTGGACCTCAGAGCGTATTCCACTTTGAAAGAGGACTTGAATCATGAGATACTCCGGGAAAAATACTGTAGTTTTGAGTTTTGCTTTCTGTGAAACCAACCTTGACCTATTTAAAAGCTGTCTTTTAAAAATAAACCTATAATAGTAGGCATCAAACAGAAACAAAGTCTCTGTTCTTTCAATGGGATGAATTGGAGTGGCTTTAAATTCATCATACTGTGTAACACATGTACTATGCACAGATACATTGATGTGCTGTTGTTGTTTTTGTTAAGTGCCATTGAGTCAGTTTCAACTCATAACAACACTGTATAGGGTTTCTGAAGAGTGGCTGATGAGTTTGAACTGCTGACCTCATGGTTAGCAGTCCAGTGCTTATCCTACAGAACCACACCAGAATCTTCACTAATGTACTAACAGGTAATTTGTTGTTTAAATTATTACAAAATTATAAAATCTTTTTTTTTTTTTTTTAAATATCTAAGTGGGAAGCTATCTTTTTTTGACATATCTTCCATCTAGGCCTATATACCCCTGAAGGCAATGTTTCTATCTCTTTAACCGGACCCCACAAAATTCTAGCTTTTGGTATCCTCAAGGATTTCAAATCACGTTCTTTTTCGATGTTCATTGTGTTTGGGGAATGAAGAGAAGTCTGAAGGAACGATATCAGGGCTGCAGAGTAGATAGGATAGTCTCCCAATGAAATTCTCTTTTCACACTAAAACAAGTCAGTGGTGGGAGGCAAAAGGAGAGTAAGCTACTGACTAGAGGGTTGTTGTTGTGGTTAAGCGTTGTCGACTCAGTTCCAACTCATAGCGACCCTGTATAGGATTTCCAAGGAGAAGTGGATGAGCTTCAACTGCTGACCTGGCAGTTCAAACTGACCTTGCAGTCAAGCACATTAACCCACAGCATCACATGCATAGTAATTTGGATGAAGGGGAAGACAATATATAATAAGAGGTAGACTGGTTAAAGATGATAGTCTTATGTCACTTCTGTCTATATTTATTGTTTTCTTAAGCAAAGGAGCAAAAAATGTGAGCATGACTTAGATTATGAAATATTGACTTTAACGGTCTCCTGCTCTCAATGGTTTTGTCATCTAAAGAAATGTAATCTCCTCAAATTGTCTTGCTGTGCCTTTCCCTGGCATAATGCTTGTTTGAGTTTCAGATTCAATATTGAGATCATGATTAAAAACAAAACAACAAAAAAACAGCCACTGTGAAAACCACGGTTTCTTTAGACCTGGGTCATGGAAAGGCCAGCTGTTGTGGGTGTGGATATAGGTGTGTGCACATCTATGCAGACTGTATGTGCAAAGATGAAATGGAAAGTTCTGGTTCTACCCAACTCATGAAATTGTAGTTAGATAGATAGATAGATAGATGCTTGATAGATGATACATTGATGATAAAGGGATGATCAATGAAAAACAGATGATAGATAGATAGATAGATAGATAGATAGATAGATAGATAGATAGATAAATGATAGCTGGGTAGCTGTTAGATGGTGATCGATTGATAGATAAATGGATGATAGATGATAAGATAGATAGAAAGATGATGGATAGATAGAAGATGAATAATGATTGATGGATTGATAGATGATGGATAGATAGATGATGGATAGATAGATAAGTGATAGATAGATAGATAGATAGATAGATAGATAGATAGATAGATAGATGATAGATAGATGATAGACTGATGATAAAAGGATGATAGATGATAGATAGATAAATGATAGATGGGTGGTAGATAGATAAATGATAGATGGGCAGATGATAGATGATGAACGATTGATAGATAAATGGATAATAGATGATAAGATAGAAAGATGGTGGGCAGATAGAAGATGGATAGATAGATGATAGATAAGTAGATAGGTAGGTGGTAGGTAGGTAAATAGATAGATAGATAGATAGATAGATAGATAGATAGATAGATAGATAGATAATAGATAGATACATGCTGTCGAGTCGGTTCCGACCCATAGCAACCCTGTATAGGGTTTCCAAGGAGATAGATGATAGATAATAGATAGATAGATAGATAGATAGATAGATAGATAGATAGATAGATAGATGATGGATAGATAGATGATAGATAATTGATAGGTGGGTAGATACACAGAAGATGGATAGATAGATGATGGATAGATAGATGATAGATAATTGATAGGTAGGTAGATAGACAGAAGATGGATAGATAGATGATAGATAGATAGCTCTGCCAACTCAGTGTTGACTCACGGTGACCTCTTGTACAACAGAAGGAAACCCTGCCAGTCCTGTACAATCTGTCCTCACAATCATCTGCATGTTTGAGTCTATTGTTGCAGCTATTGTACCAATCCATCTCACTGAGGGTCTCTCTTGACCCCAATGGTCCTCCACTTACTCAATATGATGTCTTCCTCCAACAATCAATTTCTCTTGATGATGTGTTCAAAGCAAGCAAGTTAGCCAATGTTCTGCTATGAGCCAAAATATTTTTATTGTCTAATTTTGGGAAGACGATCACCAGGCCTTTCTTCCTAGTTTATCTGAATCTGGAAGCTCCATTGAAACCCTTCTGATATTTTTAATAGTGGCAGCATATGTAATACATGCAATACAGTATGACAAACTGAGAGAACTGTACACTCACTTTAATGTTTAAGAATCTTGAGGGTCAGCTTGATAGGTGAACTTGATGACTCACAAGCATTTTTAGAATTTTAGCATTCCCATCAGTTAGATTTCAATGGTTTTTTTTTTATGTTTTATTGTGAATTATGTGATAGTTTACATGGGAGAATATTAGCTTTTCAATATATCATTTCATTACCATGGTTACAATCCCCTCCATGCATCATCAACCAACCAAAAGTGTATACCCTACAAGAGCCTCTCCTCTCTGGGTCTATAGTCCCCAGCTGCTCCATCTCTCCAAGTCATTGTCTCTGCCTCCATCTCTGACATCACTGCTTCTCTGGGTAGGGTCTCACACTCCTCTCTTCTCCCTTGATGGTCCCAGGGACCTCCGCTCCTGGACTGCATAGTCAATCACTCCCCTCCTTTTGCTACAAAACATCCACCTTTACATTTCCAACCCTCACAGTCAGTCCTGATAACAATTATTCACCATTGTACCACAAGGAACCTATCCCCATCTCCTTGTACCAGTCCCACCCAAACAGATTGGATACTACCCAGTGGAGATTCTACCTTCTTCTGCGCCCTCTGGATCTAGGTTCCCTCTTGAAAGCTTGTAAGCCAGTCACTTCTTGCCTTTGTAGTGCACCCCTCCCCATTTTGGGTAGCCAATGTCCAAGTTGCCCATCCCTGTCTACTCTGTGTATGGAGGGGATGGGAATGATCCTCGTTGTAAAGTTTTGTTCTCTCTTTTGAGCTACTGCATCCATAGGTGTAGGTCAAGTTCATCAAATTGTATCAGATTACTCTCTTTTTTTTAACCTCTTCTTTCTTCTTCTAGTTGAGTTCTGATCATCCAGTCACTGAAGCCAGGTTGAGTGGATATTATCTGCAAGTGTGGGTGTTCTTATGCATATGCCCTCTCTTCTTATGAGCTGGATGCTTCATTCTCCACTCTAGTCCTCTGTGACTATGTCACTGACTCTGGGCCCAAGAGTCCCCAGGTCTTGCCACACTGCTGGCCAACCTCCACCCGGGTTCACCGAAGTCTATTGAACATTGTAGGTCTCAGCTCACAGCTTCATTGCTGTTTTTCGCTCACTTCCCCTTATTGGTGATGAACGTGTCAATGTTATTTTATACAAGATGGCAGACCCAAAGCTTAAGGTCAGGGAAGGGGGCCAGAAAAATTATTTAGAATCTAGAGAGAGAGAAGAACTGTGTGAATCTGACAGAGACCAAGAGCCGGGGGAACCATCTCACAATAAGCAATGTGAGAGGCCAGGATGAGGCAGGATTGCCAAGGACAGAACTCAGTAGGATCTCTGAGATTGCTCATAGGGGAGTCTCATAGGGAGACTACTGGGACAACTATGCAGAAAGTTGTCCAATTGAGGCCTTCAACCTGGCTGTACACAAGCATCACTAGGAAGCTTTGGGAAAATGCTGTCTAGATGATCCTGAAGTGACACTGTGGGTTAATGCGCTGGACTGCAAAGTCAGTTTGAATCACAAGGGGAGTAGTTCAAGCCCACCACTCACTTCTCGGAAACCCTATACAGGGTTGCTATGGGTCAGAACCAACTCGACATCACTTAAAAACAAAAAAAAAGTTATATAGTAGCTCTGGTGGCATAATATGTTATGTGCCGGGCTATTAACCTCAGGGTCAGCGGTTCGAATTCACCAGCTGCAATACAGGATGAGGATTTCTGCTTAGAAATCCTGGAAAGATTTACAGCCTCAGAAACCCGATATAGGGCCACAATGAATTGGAACTAGCTTGACAACACTTAACAGCAACAAGAACAAGTGGGGTGTATATGTATGGTTTGGTGTATGCCTGGGTCATATAATATTTAATTTTGCTTGTTTCTTAACATATATATATCTTATAAGGTTAAAAAAAAAAACCAAGTAAAATTAAACATTATATGGTCCAGACATACATATATGTACGTATATGTGATAAAAAACATTTTTCAGCAAGGAATTACAAGAAATGTTAAGCATAATCTATACACCAGCAGTGGAAATAATTGAAATGCTCATCAGCAGATTAATGTTGTTGTTGTTGTTATGTGCCGTGGAGTCGGTTCCAACTCATAGCAACCCTGTCCAGGTTTTCCGAGGCTATAAATCTTTACAGAAGCAGAAAGCCTCATCTTTCTCCCACGGAACAGCTGGTAGTTTCGGACTGCTGGCCTTGAGGTTTGCAGCCTGATTCATAACCACTACGCTACCAGAGCTCAGCAGATTAATAGACAAACAAAATGTGGTACCTATACACAGTGGGATACTACTCAGTCATAAGGATAAGTATCAAGCCACGATACCATCATGTTGAGCTAAATAAGTGAGTCACACAAGGACAAATACCATATGATCTCTCTTTTATTTGGGAGCTTCAAAAAGTTTATGGAAAAATAGAATTAAAAGATGATGGAACTTTCCCATGAACTTTTTGAAGCCCCCTTTGTATAAAATAAATAAATATGTAGAAATCAAAGGTTATTAGTAATTACCAGGGGAAAGAGGGTCCCTTAGGAGTCTCTTTCTTAGGAGAAACTGAGTCTCTGTTAGTGATAGTGAAATAATTTGGAAACAATGTTTATACACCATTCAGAATACAATCGATGTCACTGGATTATGTATCAGAAAATGTTGAAAAGGAGACTGCTCTGTTGTATAGATTTTCACCACAATAAAAAAGTTCAGGTTAGTGTTTACCTATGGTATATGCAACTGGATGGAAAATTAAGCAGCATATAGATAAACGATTGATAATATTCTGGCTTTTAAATCAGGTAGTAGATTCACTGGAATTTGTTATGTTATTAAAATACAATTAAATGAGAGACTCATAGAGAGTGATGGGTAGAGACCCAGAGTCCTTGTCACATCAATCTCCCTCCACCATAAGATGAAGCTCTTCCAGGGCAGAGATCCTGCCTTGTTTGTCTTTACATTTCAAGAAAACACACTTCCTGCTTAGTGGTAGATGCTCAATCAATTATTGTTAAAAAGGAAAAAAGAAGAAGAAGACATTAAGTCATGTTCTAAGAGTGAGAAGGTGGGAATTGAGTGAGAACTTGGTGAAAAAGAAGTGAAGTTCTGAAACAATGTGTAAACGAGCAGAAAGGTAGCTGACTAAGGATCCATAAAGTCAAGATTTCCAATTTATCAAATTCGGAGCTCCAACAACAAACTTTATAATACATAGGGCTAACTCTCAGGTATTTTGATTTAAGTGGTGTGAGTCAAGGTCCAAGCATTGTTGTTGTCTGAGGTGCCGTCAAGTCAGTCCCGACCCTATGCAAAACAGAATGAAACACTGTCCAGTCCTCTATCATCCTCACTATTGTTGTGACATTTCAGTCTATTTTTGCTGGCACTGTGTCAATTGATCTCATCAAGGGTCTCCGTCTTTTTCGCTGACCCTCCATTTTACAAAGCATGATGTCCTTCTCCAGAGACTGGTCCCTCTTGATAACATAAACAAAGTTTGAGAGACAAAGTCTCACCATCCTGGCTTCTAATAAGGAGCATTCTGGCTGTATTTCTTCCAACACAGATTTGTTTGTTCTTTTAGCAGTCCATGGTACTTTATATATTCTTTACCAACACCATAATTTAAATGCGTAGATTCTCCTATGATCTTCCTTACTCACTGTGCAACTTTTGAATGCATATGAGGTGACTGATATCAATGCTTCCTCTTGGATTCTACACTATGGGCAGTTTGGGAGCCATGTGATAGACTTCTGAGGAAAGAGTCAGTACTTCCCCAAGGGGCAGAAAAGTGAAGTCTCAAAGACTTCACAGAGAAGGTGATATTTAAACTGAGTGCGGAAGCATGGATTTGATTTTGACATGAGCACAAGTCATTTCTATGTTGAGGGAAAACTACAGTAAATACTGGAGGGGTTGGGGGAAAAATATCATGGCATGTTTAGGGTAGTAGAACTATTGTTATTATATGCCTTTGAGTCACTTCCGGCTCATAACAACCCTGAATAGGATTTCCGAGAAGCAGCTAGTGAGTTTGAACTGCCAAACTTGTGGTTCAAAGCAACTTTGCTGTCCAGAGCATTAGTCCGCAGTGCCGTAGCAGAAGCCCTGGGTAGTAGAATGGCAGTGAGTAATTGAATGGGGCTCTATCAGCAGGTTTATGATTCAGGGGGAGGAACAAGGTTAAGGCAAGAAATGTGGATTGGGGACAAATTAAACACTGACGTTAGTGCTACATAAGAAATTTGGATTTTTATGCCATCAGTAAATTTTAACTAGGGAAAAAAAATATGTATAT
>NW_006408578.1:7034207-7042532 GCF_000296735.1 Chrysochloris asiatica | reverse complement strand
GGGAGAAAGATGAGGCTTTCTGCTCCCGTAAAGATTTACAGCCTCGGAAACCCTGTACAGGGTCGCTATGAGTCGGAACCAACTCCACGGCACACAACAACAGCAACAACATGATGAAGGCATTTAGCATTTGTCAAGACCCTTAGGACTGCACAGTACAAAGAGTGACCTCAATGTGCTCTTTAGTTAATAGTCATGTTTCAATATTGGTTCATCAATTGTAGCATACGTCCCAAGCAATGCAAGATGTTTATAATAGGAGAACCTCTGTACAAGAGAAGAGGTAGATGTGAACTCTGTTCTGATTAGTTTATTTACAACCTAAACCTGTTGCAAAAATCAAGTCTATTAGTTATCTTTCAAAGGAAAAACCCCACAATGAAACCTGGATCTTTTTTAGTAAGTTATCTAATAGACCCGATAGGATCTGGTGAGATCTGGATTTTAAAATGTGGCAATGGGCATGAGAGATGGATTTAAAATTTATTTTGCAAAAAGATTACAGGGATGAGGAAGAAGGAGTCTGGAAACAGAAAATATAGTCAGCCAGGGAAAGAACCTGAGAAGAGTTTTCAGTGAATTAAGAGAAATTGGCAGTGGGTGAGGAACTGATAGAAGAAAGATGTAGGTGGGAGTAGTTACCAGAGGAGGAATCTGAGTAGAGAACTACACAGAGAAGGAATAGATCACCAACAAAAAAAGAGCGTGGCCTTCTTAGCAAGTCACTGAGGAATTGCTAGCAGAATTTAGCAAGGCTAAGGAAAACCCTAACTTGCTTTTTTTTTTTTTTAGGATGGGTGAGATTAACCTAAATAGACAAAAGAGGCTTTCCAATGGGAAAGACAGTGAAGACCTAGTGTTGGATGGAGTGAGCTTCCAGAGGAAGCAGTAGAGGACGGACCAAGAACACAAATGGTTATGGCTACAATTACTCAAAAAATACATAGGAGAAAGATAAAGCTGCTGTGCCAAGATTAAGTTTCTCAAGACTGTTGTTGTTGTTTAGTGCCATTGAGTTAATTCCAACTCATAGCAACCGTGTATAGGGTTTCTGAGGAGCATCTGATGCGTTTGGACCACACACCTTGCAGTTCAAGCTGACCTTGAGATCGAGTGCTTATCTTATGGTGGCATCACACCAGGATTCCACTAACTAGGCCTGACCCTGCTTAGCTTTTGAGATTAGATGAGATCGGGCAAATGCTGGGTGGTATGGCCATAGATTTCTCAAGATTGAGATCTACAAGTTAGACAACTGAAGCTGAGCTTTAGAGTAAAGAGAAACCAACCATTAGATCAAGCCATAACCAAAGTAATACAAAAATCACATCGAAGAGTAACTCCTAAGGATGCATTTCTGAAGAAATATCTATTGAGAATCCAAAGCAAGATGAGAACATTATACTAACAAAGAAAATGAGAGCTAGAGGATACAAAGACAATGAATATGCTAAGCTAAGAAGCTGTAGCTTTTAAGTGTGATGATAAGGATAAGTTACTCCACCACCACCACCACCACCCGCCAAGGTATAAATTTTGTCATAACATTTGCTGAATGCTTTAATAATGAAGCATGGTATAATGCTCCCTTTTATATGCCGATAAATTTACTTTTTGATAGATTTCTTTAAAAACTATATGCTGTTGTTTTCAGGTGCCATCGAGTCAGTACTGACCCTGTGTACAACAGAGCAGATCACTGCCAGGTCCTGCACCGTCCTTTCTGTGAGAACTAACTCTTGTGGGCATGGTCCATCTTCAGTGAAGAAATAAGGGAAGTCTGGGGAGTAGCAGGCTAGGATGACAAAAGTAGGTGAAGAACTGATTTGATCAGCTAGGAACTCTAAAATAAGAATACAATCATCAAGGAAATAGGGGAAGTTCATGGGGAAAGGAGGAAACTAATTTTAATGAGAATGCTCCCAGTAAGGGTTAGTAGGTGACCCTGGAAGCAAAGTTTGACCCTGTGATATCCAGTGGAAGGAGAACTGGAGGAAGGGCTTTTCGGGACGGAGGAATAAACCTGTTTGTGGGCCGACCATGCGGCATGTCTGCCCATGTCTACTGGGTTGGGCACCTGATTTTGCAAAATCAAATACAGAAAACCTCTCTCTCGTTAAAATGAGTACAGATTGGATTACTTGCGCATTTGTTGGTATGTACATTTCTCACACTCATGAGCACTGCTATGTTTGAACCCATTTTGCAGCCACTGTATCAATCCATCTGGTTTGACCAGTATCTTTCTCTTTTTGTGCTGGCCCTCTACTTTACCAAGCATATACAAAGACATAAAAAAAGAAAAGAAAATACACAGAAGTTAATGAGATGATGAGGACAATTAAGTTGTTTAGGTTATGGGGATATTATTTTGTTCACAATTTTTCTTTGTGGTTTCTTTACAACATTTTTGTAAAATGTTTGCCTTTCTTTTATATTGGCAGATAAAATTGATTTTCTCAGAGCCATGTGAAGGGTTAGCTTTAGAAAATTGCAGACCTTTTCTAAGATAGGAAGAAAGATGGAAATAGTATCTAAAGGTATAAGGTGATTAGGATGCCTAGTGTGGCACTGCAGGATCAACACTGGACTTCAAAACACAATGTCAGCAATTCAAACCAGCTATTCCTTGTTTGAGAAACATTGTTGATACTGACAAATGCTCAAGTCATCCAGTCTGTACTCATTTTAGCGAGAGAGAGGTTTTCATTATTCGATTTTGCAAAATTGGGTGCCCAACCCAGTAAACACGGGCAGATGTGCCGTATGGCTGGCTGGAAAACAGTTTTATTCCCTGTCTCGAAAAAGCCCCTCCTCCAATTCCAGTTCCCCATTTACAATACTACCGGCACCTCCCATTTTTCCACCCCCTAGAGAAGCCAAAATGGCTCACCCACAGTCTTAATGACTGTATTCCTATTTCAAGTTTCTAGTCCTAGAACAGATTTCTTTTCTCCATTCTCCCAGTTCATCCTGCTTACATATGCCTGGATGTGAATCACCAATCTATGTCTGTCTGGCCTAGCAACCTTATGAGTTCTTCATTACTGAAGACGGACCACGTTGAGATGTTCTCACACTTGGAAACCCTATACAGGGTCACTATGAGTCAGAACTGACTGATGGCACTTAAGAACAACATAGGTGATTTAGCATGCAGCTGCGGGTCAGCGGAATTATCTTCTCCTTCTGGATAAGAGTCCTGGGTTTGATTCCTTGTTAATGCAACTCATGTGCAGCCACTGCCAATCTGCCAGTGGAGATTTGTGCGATGTCATGACTACTAAATAGGTTTTAGCAGAGCTTCCAGACTAAAACAGACTAGGAAGAAAAGCCTGGTCATCTACCTCTGAAAAACAACAAAAAGGGTCTGATCCTCATGGCACAAGACTAAACTGCATTTCGCTTCATTGTGCATGGGTCACTGTGAGTTAGAGTCCATGGCAGCTACCACTAAGAATGACATAGATGATTTAGGTGGCAGAGGGAAGAGAATTCAGAAATTTACACCAAATGATCTGTTTAACACTTCTCCTGACCTCTGAAGAGGAACTGACGAGCCGCTTCCCCTTTGCTGTCACTGTGTCTGAATCTAAAAGTTGTACCTCTCTACACTCACTCATCCACAAGGTTTGCCCTGGCTTCTTGTCATGTCGGTCTCCCTGCACTTCCAGGGCAGAGGACCTGCCTTCATTGTCTTTGCATTCCAAGAATTTAGTGCACTTCCTGCTTCAGAGCAGGTACTCAGTACATTCTTGTAGGGTGAAAAAAACCACAGAAATGAGGTAATCTTCTGAGAATGAGACAGTAAGAACTTGAGTAGAGACATTATGCTCTAAAACAACAACAGTGTTGATGAGCAGAAAGTTGACTGATTAAGGATACATAAGGATTAAAAGAGTTTTACAGGAGAGGAGATATCAGTTTAAGTGCAGCGTGTCCAGCAATAAGGCAAAGGATGCAAGCATGATCTTATAGGAGAAAGAATCCACATGGGGGCTTGCAAAGAGATTTGACAGTTTTCAAGCACATTTCCTAAGTCTACCTCCCAGGCACCTACAGCCCTCCCTCAGCCTAAGATACGTTTCTGAGTGTGTCAAAGAACATGACGCATGTGCCATGACCTCCTCCCAGTCACCTGGCACACGCACAATCAGAACACCCATTCTGCTGGGAGAAGGGTCAGGGTAAAGATTACAGGTAAAGCAAAGGTCAGGGGCTTACTGCTCTCAGCTCTCAAGGAGGTCAACTGGCTTCCCCATGTCAGATGATTTCTCACATTCCCTTGGCCAAGTCTCCTGTTTTGTAACAGTTCAGACAAAGGTTTTACTGGTGTAAACAAACATGAAATGAACTTTCCAGAGGAGTTTCAGAAGTAGGGCAAGTTTATGGCTCACAAGGACAAGTGGGTAATAGCAAAAGATTGTGGGCTTCTGTTTTCTTTATGAAGAGAGAGTTTTCCACTTTAAAAAATCTTAATCTTATGCTTGAGCTGTCTTTTCTACTCTCAGGCTATGTTGACGCTCTCACCTGGGGCTGCAATTTACTTTATGCTGCTTCTAAATGATTCAAATACATTGAACATTGGCTGGTCTCTCTTTGCTCTGGGAACCTCTGGCTGCAACTCCTTTGCAGTCCAGAGTCACAGCTACTACTCAATGGAACACACTGAGAGTAGCAGATGTGACGAAAGGCACTTGCCTTATCCAACCTCCAACTTCTCATTGTTGTTAAGTGTCATTGAGTTGGTTTCAACTCATAGCGACCCTGTATAGTGTTTTCAAGGAGTAGCTACTGGGCCTGAGTCACCAATCTGGTGGTTAGTAATCTAGTGTTTATCCTACAGCTTCTCATTATCAGTCTTTATTGTTGTTGTTGAGCCTGTACACAGTACAATGAAACAGTGTGCTCTCCCGTGATCCACTGCAGACTGGACTATTGTGATCCATAGGATGTACACAGTGGAAGGAAACAGTGTGCCCTCCCATGATCCACTGCAGACTGGACTATTGTGATCCATAGGACGTTCATTGGCTGATTTTCACAAGCAGGTTGCCAGCCCTTTCTTTTGAATCTGTCAGTTCTGCTAAAACCACAGCCACACACAAGCCTCCACTGACAGGTATGGGTGGCTGTGCAGAATTTGCAGTACCAAGGAACCAAACTTGGATCTCCCATGTGGAAGGCAAGAAATCTACCACTGAACCATCACTGCTTGTCAGTCTTATCAGATGACTGTCTTTTATTAGCAGGAAGTCATCCTTTATTCATCTAAAATCAGTTCCTTAGATTTAAGGGCGAAAAATTAAAACTGAGACGCAACTGGCCATTACTTTCTGTGTGGCGCCAGAGGATAATCACTCAACCTTGAGGTCAGTTTGAACCTCAAAGTCAGAGGTTCAAATTCACCAACCACTCCCCAGAAACCCTATACAAGGTCGCTATGAATCAGGACTGACTGGACAGCACACAACAACAACTCAGTCAGCACTTCTCTTTGATATACAAGTACCAACAAACCAATATTAAACTCTCAGACTTAGGAAAAAAAAAAATCAGTAGAAGTACAGTGTGGCAAAACAAATTGTTAAAAATAACCTATCCCACTCCTTCGCTCATTCAAACCTAACACTGGCTCCCTTGTCTGACCTTGAATTAGTCACTTAATATAATAGGTCATCAAGACTCAATTTTCTCTAAATTGGAATAATAACACCTGTTTAGGTGTTATTACCAAGCACACAATGCTTGATAAATAGTCCATTCTTTTCAAACTGCCCTTTGGAATGACCCTTTTGTTTCTATGATATTTACAACCATCGGAGTCTTGATCACGTTCTACCTCCTGATTGGAAAAATGGCACCATGACTAGAGTCAGGCTGACTTTGCTGAAACCCCTCTGTCAGTGGTGCTGGAAAGCTTCTCTTCCTAAAACATCCCTCCCAACACGTCACCTTCGTCTGAAGTTTACAAGAGGTGCTCCTTCTTATTTAATTTTATGGTGGCAAAATATACACAACAAACATTTTGCCATTTTAACTATTTTTAAGTGTACAATTCATTGACATCAATTGTAGTCACCATGCATGGCAAATACTGATGTTGTTGTTAAGTGCTGTCGAGTTGGCTCTGACTCATAGCCGGAGCAGATAGCCTCATCTTTCTCCCACAGAGCAGTTGGTGGGCTCGAACTGCTGACCATGTAGTTGGTGCTTATCCTACAGAGCCACTGTACCCCATGAGGCTTAGGAAAGGAGCTCTGGTAGTGCAGTGGTTATGAATTGGAATGCTAATCTCAAGGTCAGCAGTTTGAAACTACCAGCTGTTCCATGGGAGAAAGATGAGACTTTCTGCTCCCATATAGGGTTGCTATGAGTTGGAACCGACTCCATGGCACATAACCACCACCACTATCTATTTCCAAAAGAAGTGCAGAATTGATACATGTGAATTATGGTGTTGGAGAAAAATATTAAAAGTACCATGAACTTTCAGAAGAACAAACAAATCTATGTTGGAAGAACAACCAGAATGCTCCTTAGACTTTATCTCTCATACTGGGGAGACATTATCAGGAGGGACCAGTTCCTGGAGAAGGACATCATGCTTGGTACAGGGAGGGTCAGTGAAAAAAAAGGAATAACCTCCCCCCCAACAAGATGGACTGGCATGGTGGTAGTAGCAATGGGCTCAAACAACAATTGTGAGGGTGGTACATGATTGCGGAGTGCTTCGATTAGTTGTGCATAGGGTTGCTGTGTGTTGGAATTGACCTGGTGGCACTTAACAACATTTTCAAAGGAGTTGTGGTGTGGCCCTGTAGGATAAACACTGGACTATTAACCATGTGGTCGGTAGTTCAAGCCCACCAGCCACTCCTTGGAAACCCTCTACAGGATGACTTTGAGTCAGAGCCCACTCCACAGCACTTAACAACAGCAATTACCAGACGTTTATCATCACCCTAAGCAAAAGCTCAGTGGCCCTTAAGCTGTTACCCTCCATCCCCTCCATCCTCTGGTAACTATGGTAACTATGTTTCTATGCATTTGCCTCTTCTAGACACTTCATGTAGTTGGTATCATACCGTATTTGTCCTTTTGTATCTGGTTTCTTTTACTCAGGTACAATACTTCAGGGTTCATCTATGTTCTAGCATGAATCAGAACTCCGCTACTCTTTATGACTGAATAGTAATCTACTGTATGGATGTGTCATGTTTTATTTATATGAGGATAAGTCAAAACATATTCGTATAAAATTATAGAAACTTTTATGAAATAAAAATATCAAAGTGTGAAGCTTTGTTTCTTGACATCTTCTCCATCTTGGTCTAGACACTTCTGAAGGCAGTGTTTCCATCTCTCTATCCCATCCCCCAAAGAATTCTGTGTTCTTTGATTTACAACGCATCAAAATGGTAGTTTCAGCATCCTCGAGAGACTCAAATTATTCCTTTTAAATGTTCCTTGAGTTTGGGAACAAAAAAGAAGTCTGAAGGGGCAAGATCAGCACTATAGGATGGATGGGGTAAGGTTCCTCAATAAAGTTCTCATGGGACCACCCTTGCTATCTTCCGAGAATGAGCAGATGCGTTGTCATGATGAAAACAACAACAACTCAGTACAACTTTCTTTGCCTTTTTCTCCCTGATGCAGCTTTTAATGTTCTTAGAATAATACAGCCCTCAGATTATCTTGTGTCCTTTGAGAAAATCTATCAAGATCATCCCTTTGTGATTCTAAAACAAAACAAAGCAAAACAGTCACTGCCATACCTCTCTGCCTTGAATTTAACTGGCCCAGAAAAGTCCCTTGGAAGCATCTGTTCTGGGTGAACCTTTCTTCTTGAAGGCATCGTAACAAGACTAAGACCAGTGCATTACTGAGAGAACTTGTCACAACCACCCACTGATTTCAGAGACATATTCAAACATATGCATGTATGAGCTGAAACCCTGGTAACAGTAGTTTTTTACTTACCCTCCTCCATTTATCCGCTGATGGGCACATGGACTCTTTTCACCTTCTTGCTTTTATGAATAGTGTTACAAGGAACACTGGTGTTATTACAGGGGAGAAAAGAGACCCCATCTTCAAAGAAAGATATACTGTACAGAGTCTTTATTAAATCTTAAAGACAAGCATAGATCACATAGAGAACATCAAAGACACCATGATGAGTTTTGGTGCTGTTGGATAATGTGCTAGACTACACAGATTGTTTGAATCGCAAGGTTTGGGGTTCAAATTCTCCAACCACTCCTCTGAAACCCTATACAGGGTCACTATGAGTGGGAACTGACATGGCAGCACTTAACAACA
>NW_006408578.1:7028812-7033992 GCF_000296735.1 Chrysochloris asiatica | reverse complement strand
CCATTCATTTCATTTGACTATGCTAAATGTCCTCTTTAGTCAATCACAGTATGTTTTCTTTTTTTTTAACCTGGAGGTGAGGAAGTTTAACTTTTTTCCTTTTCACTCTCTTTTCTCACTGTTCAGATCTATCTGTCCACATTAAAATCCTATGCCTCTATTTGTTGTTGTTGTTAAGTACCATTGAGTTGGTTCCGATCCATAGCGACCCTGTATATGGTTTCAGAGGAGTGACTGGTGAGCTTGAATCACCAACCTTGCAGTTCAAATGGCTTTGTAGCCTGGCGCATTAACCCACTGCTCCACACCAGGACTCCATTAGTCAGTCACAAAAGGAGAAATACTGCATAAGACCATTATTGTAAAAGCTTAAGAAAAAATACCCACACTAGAAGGGGGGGAAAAAAAACAAAGAAACTTTGTTGGTTATAGGGGAGTAGGGGCTAGGGTGAGGGGAAGGTAGGTAGAGCACAGGGTAGGGAATAGACACACAATAGTTTGGGAGTTGGTGGTGGGGCTACACAAGAAGAGGGAGGGGAATGGAAGAACAAGGCGAATGGGAGAACATTTAGGCAGGTTTGCACGGGCTAAATGGGACAGAGGTAAATAGTGATGTATGCCCAACCTTGGAACAACAGGACTCTGTGATACAGGGATTGAGGCATAGTTTGAATGGGTAAAAAAGGGGAAATAATGTTAAGATGGTTGACTGTCTTATGAATCTTGGTTTCCCTTGCCTAGTATTGTAAAATAGACACTTGATGGGGAGAGAAAGGAATAGCCAGAAACATCACTATAGAAAGTTTATAAGTCTATCTTCAGCCTAAATTGGAATACCTAAAATGGGGCTGAAACTTGCCCAATAAAAGAGGCTTCCTGCAGAGCCTTTGCATTGTATAAGACATTAGGTGGAATCCTGATCCCCATCCAGAATCTTCTGAAGTGGGAAATTTCCACTTGAAAAGATAAGCAGACCAACCTGGAGCAGCTAGAGGAACAGAAGATACTTCTTGAAAGAAAGACCAGCAGGAAAAATCAAAAACAAAAATGGAAGTCTGATTGACTACTACAAGAGCCAAACAAGTTGTTCACTAGGGAGCCATCAAGCCAAGCAATCAAGCCCCCTCAGGGCAAACCCCCTTCTAAGACTGAAACTCAAAGGGACTACATGAGCAGACATGTAATCAATAAGGGGATGTGGGAGAAAAACAGCAATGAAGCCGTGAGCTAAGTCCAACCAGGTTCAATGGACTCCTGTCAACCTGGATTGAGACCTCTTTGGCCAGCAATATAGCGAGACTTGGGGACTTCTGAGCCCATGGACAGGGACATAGTCACAGAGGACTAGAGTGGAACGTAAAGTGTCCAGCTGATATGAAGTGAGGGGAGATGCACAAGAATGCCCATACTTGCATTGCAGATAGTACCCATTTTACCTAGCTTCAATGGCTGGATGATCAGAACTCAACTAGAGGAAGAAAGAAGGGGGGAAAAAGTATAATATGCTACAATTTGATGAGCTTGACCTATACTTATGGATGTAGAAGTTTAAAAGAGGAAAGGAATCGTCACAGCAAGGATCTTTCCCACCCCCTCTGTACACAGGGTTGACAGGGATGAGCAATTTAGACATTGGCTACATAAAATGGGGGGCTATAAAGGCATGAAGTGACTAGCTTACAAGTTTTCAAAAGGGAGCTTAGTTTCAGAGGGTGCGGGGGAAGGTAGAATCCGCACTGAATAGTTTTCAACCTGCCTAGATGGGGCTGGTGAAGGAGATGGAGATAAGACTCGTGTGGTTCAATAGTGAATAATTGTTCATTCACAGGACTGATTGTGATTGCTGCAAATGTAAACGTAGATGTTTTATAACAAAAAGATGGGAGTAGTTGATCTTGCAGTGCAGAGTGGAGAACAGCAGAGTGTGGGATCCTATCAAGAGAAGCAGCAACACCAGAGATGGAGGCAGAAATGAGGACATGGAGAGAGGGAGCAGTTGGGGACTCTGGACTCGTGGAAGGAGAAGGCCTGTGTGCTGGTGGCAGGGGGGCAGGCTTGCAGGGTATGCCCTATCGTTGTTTGAATGGTTATATATTTCTGAGTGCTTTGGTGTACATCCAAAAAAACCCCAGAGGGAATGGAAGCAAGTGCTGTTGAATGATGATGCATGGAGGGGATTGTAGTTATTGCGATGAAACAAAATACAATAGGATGAATGTAAAGCTGATGTTCTCCCATGTAAACTATCACTCAATTCACAATAAAACCTTAAAAAAAAAAAAATCCTATACATCTAAAAAGACTTAGGAGCTCTGGTAGCATAGTGGTTATGAGTTGGGCTGCTAAGCTCAAGGTCAGCAGTTCAAAACTACCAGCCGTTCTGTGGGAGAAAGATGAGGCTTTCTGCTCCCATAAAGATTTGCAGCCTCAGAAACCTTATGCAGCATCGCTATGAGTGGGAACCAACTCCACGGCACACCACCACCACAACCAAGACTTAGCTGAATTCTAACCCCTCCTGCTTTCAGTCCTCACTGACTGGTAGCCGGTCTTTGAGCTCTGATTGCATGTGTAGGTGTATTGCTTTCACAGCTTTCGTGACTGAAGCACACTGTAAAATATGTTGTTGTTGTGTGCTATCCAATCAGTTCCCACTCATATCAACCCCTATTTTCTAGAGTATTAAATATGCTGTGTAAATATGAAGTTCAGCTTTGCAGGCATTTCCACAAGTCAGGACTTAGGACTGCTGAGGTGTATATTTGAAGCAACACAACTGCTAGTTGTAACTTTGTTCAACTTTTTCTCTAGAATTATCCAAAAAGAATTTTTTAATCATTCACTGTAGACATGAAACACACATGATTTAAATCCATCCACATTATGAGCTCATAGCATGACATCAGTGCTTTCTAGATACAATTTCATATCCCACAGAATTATTGTAATAAATTCCATATCAATGTCTTTATTTTTGAATTCTTGAGACTAAGGAGTTTATATCAGTTTGAGGATTAATATATTTGAAACAAGTAGAAATGTTAACTTCACATTATTTATAGAATCTTAAGGATGGAAAATTATATCTAAACAACAGTTTTTACAATTTTGAGCAGTCTGAATATAGATAATGAAAAATGAACTGAAGGGGTAAAAAAAAATAAAAGATTTGGGAAATTTTACTGGTGAAAAATTAGTCTGTATTGCTCTCATAACTTAATTTTTGATTACTTGTCATCATTAAGAGATATATTACTTACAGGCTAAGACTTAAAGGCAATATGTTAGTTAGATAGTTTCTCAATGTTTATTTAATGAGGAAGTGAACCATCTTCTTCCTAAATTGGTAGGATTGTCAGGCAATCAAGGAAAAGTAAAATGACCTAAGTAATCGGAGACCTGATTCACTCCCTCCACAAATATTTACTCAGTGTCTCCTGTGGACCCGGCACTGTTCTTGGGCAGCACTGAGCTCACATTCTTGGGGTGGAAGGCAACGAACAAGAAAACAAACACTGAGTTACAATCTGTGGTGAGGGCGCTAATGGGAATGATCTGTACCTGGAGAGGAGAAGAGGGGCTTCCTTTAAACATAGTTGTCTGGAATGCTTTCTCTACAAGGACAACAATAACATCTGAAATACAGTTGCCATCCAGTCGACTCTGATGCATCGTGTGTGGTGGAGTTGATGTTTTCAAGGGCTGATGTTTAAGAAGTAGATTGGCAGACCTTTCTTCCATGGTCCCTCTAGGTGTACTCAGGCCTCCAGCCATTTAGTGAGTGGTGACGTGCACATTACCTGCTTGTATCACCAGGGGACTCCCAACATATAAACTGTTGTTAGTGCCATCGAATTCATTCTGACTCACAGTGACCCCATATAGGGTTTCTGAGGAGGGGCTGGTAAGTTTGAACAACTGACCTTGCGGTTCAAACCGCCCTTGAGGGTGAGAGCTTATCTTATGGCACCACACCAGGACTGCTACATATAAACTAAAACCTAACAAATCAGAAGGACACAGTTATACAAAAGGGTCAACTGGAAAACATATACAAAGACCCTGAGGGCAAAAGTATCATGCTATATTGGAGGAGCAGAAAGAGTCAGGTGAGCTGAGATAGAGGGAATGAAGGAAGGAGAAAATAACACAAGGTGAGAATAGCTAGTAAGTCAGGACACTTGCTGGTAGGTGCTGTCCAGTCAGTTCTGACTCATAGTGACACTATGCACAACAGAACACCCAGTCCTGTGCCAAGCTCTCGATCACTGCCAATCCATCTCACTGGGGTGCTTCCTTTGTTTCACTGACTGTCTACTTTACCAAGCATGATGTACTTCTCAAGGCACTGGTCCTTCTTGATAACCTGTCCAAAGAAGACAAAGTCTCACCATCCTCACTTCTAGGAAGCATTTCAGATGTGCTTGTACAAAGACAGATGTGTTTGTTCTTTTGGTAGTCCATCCATGATATATTCAATATTCTCCACCAACATCCTGTGGCACACTGATTAAGTGCTCAGTTGATAATCAAAAGTTGGTGGTTTGAAAACCACTAGCTGCTACAAGGAAAAAAGATGAAGTAATTGCTTTCCATAAAAATTAAAGTCTTGGGATGCTATGGGGCTGTTCTGCTCAGTCCTATGGGGTCTCTATGAGTCATGATTGACTGGTCAGCAGTGAGTTCAGTTAGGGTTAGGACAATTAGAGCTTTCTATATTGAGGAAGAGCCCTGGTGTAGCACTATAGGATAAGCACTGGACTGGTTGAAAGGGGAAAAACAACCCTGGTGCCACTCATCAACCACACCTCACTCCAAATGGCCCATCTAGAGAGCTTTATTCAGGGTGAGGAAGATAACCTCTGCCGGAGAGAGAAGGCAGGAGGCGGAAGGGAGGAGAGAAAGAAGGAGGAGAGAGTCAATGGGAAGGGAGGGGATTTATATAGGTTCAATAGGAAGGGCGTGGTCATTGCTGGGGTGATTTAGCTCTGGCCTATCAAAAGCCATGTTGTCCTTTAAACTATGCGCCTTGTAGCTTAGGGCTGGGAAACGGACAAAATGGAGTTGGAGGGAGGGAAGAGGGAAGAACCGGAAGGTATAGTAACATTGTAACATTTCCCCTTCTTTGGTTAAATAAGAAAAATGAATGGCCGTCTCTATGATCCATGCCCATGGGAGAA
>NW_006408578.1:7023095-7027432 GCF_000296735.1 Chrysochloris asiatica | reverse complement strand
AGCTCTTGTTTATTAACAGGCATTGGGATATCTTGAAGCATTTGTTTTCTGTCAACGGTGATGGATTTGAAACCCGGAGACAAAGACACCCCTAAATATGTAACCTGCTGTTTAAAAAGTTGGACTTTTGTGGGTGAAACTCGATAGTCTCTTTCTGCAATATAATTAAGAAGGGCATACATATCTTGCTGGACCTCTGCTAGTGATGGGGTGCAAAGTAGGAGATCATCTACATACTGAATACAGTGGAAGGTCCGTAAGTGAATAAGGGATAGGTCTGGGGCTAGGATTTGTCTGAAGAGATGAGAACTATCCCGGAAACCTTGTGGCAAGACTGTCCAGGTTACCTGAGTGGACACCTTTGATGTAGGATCGGTCCAAGTGAAAGCAAAAATATTTTGGGAATCTGGGTGCAAGGGGATAGAAAAAAAGGCATCTTTAAATCAAGGACTCAGAAATGTGTGGTGCTAGAGGGAATGGAACACAGAAGAGTGTAAGGATTGGGGACTACTGGATGAATTGAGACTACATCTTGAACTAGGCAGTAGGCCCCATTGGGTTTTTTTACTGCCACGATGGGGGTATTGTAGGGGGAATTAGTTGGTTTTAGAAATCCTTTTTTAAGTAATTCTATAACAATTGGCTATAATCCCAAAAGATTAGACTATGGGAGAGGGTATTGAGCTTGAGCTGGGAAGTGGGTGGGGTTCTTGAGGAGGATTTTGACTGGAGGGCATTTGGCTATTGAAGGGGAATGTATGTCCCAAACTTTAGGATTCACAAGGTTGGGGCTGATGGGCCATTGGTAAGGAGGGGCTTGAGGTTCAATAGCCTTCTATAGTAAGAGGCAAAAGGAAGATGTTGGAGTGCTGGAGAGGTCCTGAAAGTCAAACTTGAGTGAGGTGCCAAGCTTAGATAAGATGTCCTGCCCTAATAAAGGTATGGGGCAAGAGGGAAGGACTAAAAAGGAATGTAAAAATTCAAAATTGCCAATTTTGCACAAAAGGAGGGGAGTTTGCTGAGGGCGTCATTCTTGACCTTCTACCCCAACAATAGAGGTCCCGCACAGGGAGGTGAGTCCCCAGAATTCCTGCAATGCAGAAAAACTAGCCCCAGTATCGAGTAAAAAGGCAATCATCCTATCTGCCATGGTGAAAGTTACCCTGGGCTCCTGGGTGGTGATCCTCGTTGGGTCAGACAGGCCAGGGTCTCCTCATAGGTCTTCTGCTGCTAGACCAATAAGGCCGCTTGAGGGGATGGGGGGGCCGGCAACTAGATGGTGGGTAGACGCCAAGGGGCAGTCGAAACCCCAGTGTCCCTTTCGCTTGCATTTGGGGCAGGGCCCAGTGGGAGGTTTGGGATTTGGGCATTCTTTGGCCCAATGTCCACCCTGGTTGCACCGGAAGAAGGGTCCTGGAGGCTTTATGGGTTTTCCACTTACACTTGGTGGCAAGGTGGGGTTGATGGCCTGAGCTAATAACTGGTGATTTTTTACAGCCCTTGTGTCATCTCGGCCATTGTAGGCTTTAAATGCAACAGCGAGAGCCTCTGCTTGAGGGGTTCGGTGATTCCTTTCTAGCCTCTTAAGTTTTATTTTGATGTCGGGATAGCTCTGACAGAAGAAATGCATCATAATTAACGTTTGCCCATCGGCAGAGTCTGGATCGAGATTAGTATATTGCCGTAGTCCATCAGTGAGCCGCTGGAGAAACGTGGAAGGATTTTCATTCTTGTCTTTGATAATTTCACCAAGTTTGTCATAATTAACTGCTTTCGTGGCTGCCTTGCGCAGCCCATGAAGTATACAATTAATATATCTATCTCGGTTGACAATACCTGCCTGGGTGTTATAGTTCCACCCAGGGTCCCTGTCAGGGACAGCTTCCGCTCCTGCTGGGTGATTGTTATTAGTGAGGTGTTCCTGGTCTGCATGAGCACGGGCCTGTTCCAGCACTCGCCCACCCTCCTCAGGGGTTAAAGAGTTTGTTCAAACAACAAAAATATCATGATAAGTTAGTTGGTAAGACTGCGTTAGAAATTGAAACTGCTTAATAAAAGTTGCACAATTTGATGTAAAAGACCTAAGTCTGGATTGAATTAAAGCTAACTCTGCCATTGGAAAATGGGTATGGACTTGGACAATTCCTTCTGCCCTAGCCACTTCCTGCAAGAGTGCTATTATATGACTGGACTGAGAAAACTCAGGGTCCATTAGAGATTTGGAACAAGTACAAGGGGGCACATACAGAGGGGGAGAGGCGGGAGAAGAAGAAGAAGATGGTAAGGAAAGTTCCTGGGGACCTGGAGAAGGTGAGAGAGGGACCAAAGCGGGGGATGAGGTGCACTTGGGGCTCTTTGATAGGCATCAGCTGGGTCAAATTGGCTGATGGAGTCAAGAGGACAAGCAATGGAACAAAGAGAAGGTCAAAGGTAAGAAAAGCCCTGGATATGCAGGATCTCTGACCATTTTCCCTGGCACTCACAAAAGTTAAATAGGTCTTGGATTAGACCTGATTCAAACGAGCCATTAGGCGGCCAGGTATTTTGGTTGTCTACTTTGTATTGAGGCCAAATTCGAGTAGATCTAAGCTCTCGAGGTTTCGGAGTAAACACCCGAAGGGGGAGTCTGCTGGTATGGAGCACCCGAAACCCATAGCAACCAGGAATAAGACAGCAAACAGTGCCTGGAACCTAAGACATCTCTTGAGATTCAGATAGTGCTCGCACCTCAGACCCAGTCTGAGGTACGGATACCCAGGCTCCCAGTGGAGGCATCCCTGCCACAAGGAGGGGGTCTGTAAACGGAGGCCGCACCACCCTCTGAGGCGTCCCTCCAGTGGGCGGGGGGGCGGAATGGACAAGTCCTGGACTTGTTCCGGTGAGTTCCGAACTCACTATGGAAGACAGAGAACCTGGCGCCCAGTCTGTGTCCCGGACAGAGTCTTATGTCCTGGTTACCGGGGTCCAAATCTCCATACCCAGGGCATCCACAAAAGGGGACTTACCCGAGCCAGAGGGCTGAAGAATAGTCTGCTGGTGATGGGTGCTGAGAAGGCATCAGGGAAGATGATCATGGGCACTGGGAGGGCATGTTGAAATGAGCGGGTTAGGGCGCCAGGAAAATTGGGGTCCTGGGCCTTCCGATGTTAAATCAGGGGCCTCAATCATCCCACTTCTGACACCAATGAAAGGGGGAAAACAACCCCGTACCACTCATCAACCACACCTCACTCCAAATGGCCCATCTAGAGAGCTTTATTCGGGGTGAAGAAGATAACCTATGAGGGGATTTATATAGGTTCAACAGGAAGGGAGTGGTCATTGCTGGGGTGATTTAGCTCTGGCCTATCAAAAGCCATGTTGTCCTTTAAACTACGCGCCTGGTAGCTTAGGGTGGGGAAACAGACAAAATGGAGTTGGAGGGAGGGAAGAGGGAAGAACCGGAAGGTATTGTAACATTGTAACATTGGTAGCTACAAGGTCAACAGTTCAAACCCATTGGCTGCTAGCAGGAACCCTATTCAGGATGGCTATGAGTTGGAATTGACTCAATGGCACGTAACAATGACAATAATGGGGACATGAACAATTTTTTTTAATTCTTAGTGTTTAGGAAAAGCATATATCTGAATGGTTCTAAGCATGGAAATGACATGTTATAATTTATGCTTTCAAACACCTCCCTAACTGCTGTGTGGGAATGGATTCTAGGAGCAATATATAAGCAGGGAGACATTGAGAGATGATCACAAACATAATCAATGTCACTGAAATAAGTACATATGTAGAAACAGTTGCATTGGTGTACACTTTGCTGTATATAGACTCATCATCAACAAAAAAACAATATCAATTAAGATGATAAGGAAAGACTAAAACAATGCATGACAAAGAAACAATTGCAATTGTCCAAGTAAGTCATGTGGAGGATGGTTTGTTGTTGTTGTTAGGTGACAACGAGTCAATAGCAACTCATAGTTACCCTATGCAAAACAGAGCGAAACACTGCCCGGTCCTGAGACAACCTCACAATTGTTGCCACACTTGAGCCCATTGATGCTGCTACTTTGCCAATCCATCTCATTGGGGATCTTCCTCTCTTTCTCTGACCCTCCACCTTATCAAGCATGACATCCTTCTCCAGTGACTGGTCTTTCCTGACATTATGTCTGAAGAATGATAGATGAAGTTTGGTCATCCAGGCCTCCGAGGAGCACTCTGGCTGCACTTCTTCCAACACAGATCTATTGGTTCTTTTGGCAGTTCATGGAACTTTCAATATTCTCCTCCAACATCATAACTCAAAAGCATCAATTCTTCTACGGTCTTCCTTATTC
>NW_006408578.1:7016604-7020540 GCF_000296735.1 Chrysochloris asiatica | reverse complement strand
GAGCAGCTGGTAGTTTCGAACTGCTGACCTTGGGGTTCGCAGCCCTATCCGTAACCACTACGCTACCAGAGAGCACTGTAGCCATGTAGTAAATTTTGAAGTCGGGGGCTACATTACCCATTAATCACAACTTTTTAAGAAAAGAATTCATTCCTTCACAGTGAGCTTTTAAATTTATCTTTTCTGTTCATATGCAGAAAGCCACCACCCAGAGAAAGAAAGCTAGGAAGAAAGGAGGAAGGAAGGTCTGAAGAAAAAAAGTAGGAAGGCGCGGCACTGTGGGCTAATGCACTGGACCACAAGGTCGGCTTGAAGTGAAAGGTCGGCAGTTCAAATTTACCAGCTGCTCCTCAGAAACCCTATACAGGGTCGCTATGAGTTGGAACTAGCTGCTCCTTGGAAACTCTATACAAGTTCTGTAGAGTCGACTATGAGTCAGAACCTATTCCAAGTCACTTAACAACAACATGTTCGTTTTCTTAAGTTTAAAATCACAAAAATTAGAGTCAACTGTAGCTAGCTGCTACCTTATAAGCAATGACTAATTAATATTCATCATGTGGTAACCTGAGATGAACTATTATTGTCATCTCTGTTTCAAGGGCACAAAATGGTTGCATGGTTAACCACAGAACAAGAAGCATTTGCCAGACCATTGAGTTCCAAAGTAAAAGGTATTTTTATTAAACGTTTTAACATGCTAACAGCCTGGAGTTTCTGAGGCATCAAGGGCATTTCAGCATTATTGTGACTGCCCTTTGGCTTCTAAAAGATTATCTTTCTCAGAGACCATCAATGTTCCAGTATAAAGTTCTAGAAAGACCAACAGATCTTGAAGCTAAACAACCTGTTATTTGTTTTTAGATACATGGCGTTCCAGGCCATATGACATGTAATGTGTTACTCCAAAACATAGTGACATGAGGAGCCATTTATCATGCTCTCGGGCTCTGTGGGACTGGAATGTGTACAGAACACAGGGGGACAGCTTATACTCTACTCCATGACGTCTGGAATCTCATTTGGAATAATCTGAAGACTCAATCATTTACTTGTCTGATGGTTTATACTGACTGCTGAAAATTTAGTTCAACCTTTCCATATGTCTGGGTGAGTGGATTCCATAGGCGAGTGTCCCGGGTGGGGAATTAGAGGGAAGGAGAGACAAAGCAAAAGAAAGAGGGAGAGCTGCAGATGGAAACTCTATCTCCTTTGATGTCTAGTCCTAGAAGTCACTCACATTACTCTGAGGACATTGTATTCCTTCAGAGCCAGTCACCAGGACCAGCCACACTCAAAGGGGAGAGAGCGTAGACCCCCAACTCCCACTATAAGTAGAAATATCACCATTGAATTATAAGTAGAGCACATGGAATGACATACATTTTGCTGTGACTCTTTGAAAAATGCAGTTTTCCAAACAAGAGCAAGTTCATATTAAAACTAGTTAATAACCGTGTCCCAAGAGAGTTTCACTTCTTGGCCTGCCCCGGTTAACAACATAGAAAACTGTTTCACTGTGCCATTCAGAGAAGGATCAGATTCGTGTGATCTGAACTGGAATTAGCCTTTCAACAGACTTCACAGCTCTCTATGTATAGAACAAGCCCTATGGACACAGTCCCCTCGAGCGGGTGATTTGAGTATGAGGCTTTTTCATGCAAGGAGACCAAGAAACAGAGGAAGATGAATATTTACATCAAATGATTAAAAAATATTTTTCAATTGTTCTAACACTTTATTCACAAGTCTCAATTTTTAAGGCATAGAAATGAATAATAATTAAATTATATAAATATTTAGGGCTTCAAGTTTAATTTGTTTACAAAGTTCGTAGCACCTGGAAAATCGGAGGAACAAATCATTGCTCGTGCAAAATTAAATTTCAGAAGACAGCTCAAAATAGTACCGAACCTTTAACAGAACAGCAAGTAAATCTTTCTCTCTTTTTTTCCATCATAAGATTCATATATATCTAGAAACTTTGAGGTCTGATCTTTTAAAAGATATTTCTTACACCTTATGGGAATTATGATATTGTCATTTAATGTTTAGCTTCCTACTTCTGTGATGAGTTTATGCCACTTCCTCCCATTGAAATGAATAGTATGTACATCATATTTTCATTTGAAGAACCAAAATGTTTGTTTTTATCTCCAACACTTTCTAACAAGAAGTAGTGCACTCTGTTCTGTTGTTGTTAAGTGTCCTTGAATTGGTTCCCACTCATATCACCCTCTATATGGTTTCTGAGAGCAGCTGATGGGTTTGAACTGCTGACTTTGCAGTTAGGATAAGCAGTGCTTATCCTACCATGCTACACCTTAGCCTCCATAAGTCAATATCTAAGACTCATGGGCTAGTTTTCACTTCTCTTTACATGTATGTGGTTATCTATATTAGTGACATCCTCCCTACTGGGTAAGCCACTGAAAGATAAGGTTGAGGCTCTTATACCTTAGTATTTCCCACTGCATTTAATACACTGTCATGCATTTAGAAAGTATTGAGTAAATATTTAAATTTCGATTGAAAATATCGATTTTATGGGATGAGGATGTACAATAGTAAAATGCACACCATTGGACCATCAAGATAAATGGGGAAAGGACTGAGTTGTCAAAGACTTTATTTTGCTCGAATCAGTCATCAACACTCATGGAAGCAGCAGTCAATAGATCAAATGACATATTGCATTAGGCAAATCTGCTACACAAGACTTCTTTAAAGTGTTGAAGAGCAAAGATGTCAGCTTGAAGACTAAGGTACACCTGACCCAAGCCTTGATATTTATAACGACCTCATATGCATGCAAAAGTTGAACAATGAATAAAGAAGACAATAGTAAAATTGATGTATTTGAGTCATGGTGTTGGAGGAGAATATTAAAAATACCATGACTGTCAAAAGAACAAGCAAATCTGTGTAGGAAGAAGTATAGTCAGAATGCTTCTAGGAAGCCAGGATGGCTAGACTTCATCTCTCATGCTTCAGACATATTTTCAGGAGGGACCAGTTTCTGGAGAAAGACATCATGCTTGGTCCAATGGAGAGTAATAGAAAAAGAAGAAGTCCCCCAACAAGATGGATTGGCACAGCAGCTGCAGCAAGGGGCTCAAGCATAGCAATGCAGTGTTTTGTTCTACTGTGTATAGGGCTGCTATGAGTCGGTATTGACTCGATGGCACCTAACAAATTAGAATTGGAAGGTTGTACTCCAGATTGTTACCATCAAGACCATTGCCCGGAACCACCTCAGAGGCCCTGTGTTCAGTGACCCCTAATTCCTGGAGCTCTCAGGAGTTTTGGGGACCCATCATTCCATGGACCACCCAGGCCTTTCGTTGTGTCTAGCTTACAGCTCTTATTGTTAGTGTTTGTTGCCAGTGAATAAGTTCCAACTCATATCAAACCCATGCCTCTGGGTGGGTTTGAATTACCAACCTTTTGGCTAGTTGTTGTTGTTGTTAGGTACCATCGAGTCAGTACCGACCCACAGTGACCTTATGAACAGCAGAACGAAACACTACCAGATCCTGGGCCAATCTCACTACTGTTGCCACACTTGAGTCCCTAGATACTAACACTTGGCCAATCCATCTAGTTGGGGGTCTTCCTTTTTATCACCATCCACCTTACCAAACATGATATCCTTCCCCAGAAACTGGTCCCTTCTGACAATATGTCCGGAGTATGAAAAATGAAGTTTAGCCATCTTGGCCTCCAAGGAGCACTCTGGCTGCGCTTCTTCCAAAACGGATTTATTGGTTCTTTTGGCAGCCCATGGCACTTTCAATATTCTCCTCCAACACCATAACTCAACGGCATCAAATCTTCTACGGTCTTCCTTATGCACTGTTCAGATTTCACATGCATATGAGGTTATTGAAAATACCATGGCTTGGGTCAGGCACACCTTAGTCCTCAAGCTGACAT
>NW_006408578.1:7006707-7008946 GCF_000296735.1 Chrysochloris asiatica | reverse complement strand
GATCTTGCAGTCTAGCCACAGTGCCACACCAGGACTCCCGAGTATTATTGTTGTTGTTAAGTGCCGTCGAGTCAGTTCTGACCCATAGTGACACTGAACAGGGTTTTATTACACACCTCTAAAATGCAAAGTCTAAATTGCCTTGACTGGGCATTTCTCCAAAGGAGATATGTTGTTGTTGTTATTGTTAAGTGCCGTCGAGTCAGGTTCTGACCCATAGTGACCCTATATAGGGTTTATAAGGAGCAGCTGCTGAGCTTGAACTGCAGGCCTCCTGGTCCAAGAGGACTTTGCAGTCTAGTGCATTAACCAACAGCGCCACACCAGGAGTCCAAAAGGAGAGTTACTAATCATATGGAAAATGTTCATCATTAGTCATCAGGGAAATGCAAATCAAAACCCTAATGAGACAGCACTGCCCACTCAACAGTGTGGCTATTAGAAGACGTGTAATGGTTCTGTTCTTCACCTGCTAATCAAAAACTTGCCAGTTGGAGCCCACCAGCTACTCCATGGGAGAAAGATGAAGCCATCTGCTTCAGTAAAGATTGTTATTACTGTATACCATCTAGTTAGTTCCCACTCCTAACAACCTCATATAGGGTTTCTGAGATAGGCTGGTGGGTTTGAACCACCGACCTTATGATTGGCAGTCCAGTGCTTATCTGACAGTGCCATACCAGGGCTCTCAATAAAGAGAGTTGTTGTTGTTAAGTGCCATCATGTCAGTTCTGACTCATAGTTCTGCTTTATCCTATAGAGTCACTGTGAGTTGGAACCAACGCAATGGCAGCAGTTTGAGTTTTGGTTTGGGATGACTCTTAACTACTAACCAAACTGTTGGTGGTTCAGACCCACCCAGATCGGCCTGGCAATCTGATTTTGAAAAACCCTATGGAGTACAGTTCTACTTTGCGCACCAGGGGTCATTGTGAGTCAGAATCAACTTGCAGAATCAACTTGACGGCAACAGTAACAGTGTGGCTAGAATAAAACAATCCATAAATGTTGAAGAGAATGTGGAGATATTAAAATCCTATATATTGCTGGTGGGAGTGCAAAAGGGTACATCCATCATGGAAAACAGTTAGACAATTCTGTTAAAGTCGAATATAAAGTTACCATGATCGACTCCGAGGTATTGTTGTTGTTGTGTGTCATCAAGTCAGTTCCAACTAATAGGATCCTGTACAGAGTTTCCAAGACTGTAAATCTTTACAGGAGCAGAAAGTCGTATCTTTCTTCCATAGATCAACTGGTGGACTCAAACCATTGAGCCTGCAGTTAACAAGTTAACAGCCCAGCATGTAACCCATTATGCCACCATATATACTTCTATGTATATATCTACCAAAAAGGGACTTGGAAATAGGGATTCAACCAAATTGCACACTAACATTCATTGCAGCATGGTTCATAGTAGTCAAAGTGTGAAAACACCCTAAATGTCCACCAGCAGAGGAATGGATAAATGAAATGTGATCTATCCACACAATGAAATCATCTGTAATCATACAGAGAAATGAAGTTCTGTTACATTGTGAATGAAAACATTGGGCTAAGTGAAATAAACTCATCACAAAAGGACAGATATTACATGATTCCACCTACATGAAATACCTGGTGGTGGTGATGATGGTGTGTCGTGGAGTTGGTTCTGACTCATAGCAACCCTGTATAGGTTTCCGAGGCTGTAAATCTTTACGGGAGCAGAAAACCTCATCTTTTTCCTGTGGAATGGCTGGTAGTTTCAAACTGCTGACCTTGAGGTTAGTAGCCTGACTCGTAACCACTACACTACCAGAGCTCCTTATGAAATATCTAGAATAGGCAAATTTATAAAGACAGAAGTATATCAGTAGTTACCAGGTCCTTGGGGAAGGGGAGATGGGAATTATTGCTTACTGGGTACAGTTTCTGTTTGGGATGAGGAAAGTTTGGAAACAGTGGGGATGGCTACATGATATTGTGACTGACATTGATGTGTACACTGAAAAATCAGTTAAAAATAGACATTTAAGTTTTCATATATTTCCATTTCTATATAATTATAGAAATTTATATTTAACTTGTTGTTAAGTGCTGTCAAGTCAATTTTGACTCATAGCAACCCTGTATAGGGTTTCTGAGAAGCAGCTGTTGGGTTTGACCGACCAGCCTTGTGATTAGCAGTCCAATGCTTATCCTACAGCGCCATACCAGGACTATATATATATATATATATATATATATGTATAAT
>NW_006408578.1:6992093-7006507 GCF_000296735.1 Chrysochloris asiatica | reverse complement strand
TTCTACCACAGTTATGAAAAAACAAGTGTGAGGCCCAGCAGAGTAACAAACAGAATGACTAAGAGCAGGAACTCTGGTAGCGTGCCAGACGACTTAGATTCTGAAGGCCCTCAACTCCTTTCTAAGGAGCCTGCTACAGGGGCTGACACTCAGATTCACCATGGCATTCCCACCAGGCCACACACCTCCCAGTCAGTAACTGAGCATCATGGGAGTTCTCTATCAAGGCCATTCCTCTACGATGTAGGATTCCTTAGCTCTGGCTCATGGGCTCCTCACTGGCCTCCTTGGGATGGCTCCAATCTGCATGGTAGTAGGAGAGTCTCCCTCCCAAGCCTGCCTTCCCTTCTCCCCTTCATAGCTGTCACAGCTGTACCCTGGTCTAGAGCCTTGCCTACCCACTACTGCTTCATCCCCCTTTCTCCTTCAGAGCAGATCCTCTCAATAAGCCTCAGGCACACCTCATCTAATTTTGATGTCTACTTCTCAGAAGAGCCACACTGGCAGGGTCACGTCCTAGATCTTTCTCTTACAACCTCACCGTATGACTTTGGGAAAATGTTTGCTTGTTTGGGGCCTTGATTTCTTCATCTGTAAAACAAAAAATAGCTAATGTCATGTAGTCAGTTCCACCTCACAGAGACTCTATGTAGGGTTGCTGAGACTGTAAGTCTTTATAGAAGCAGCCAGTCTCATTGTCCTCCCAATGAGAAGCTGGTGGGTTTGAACCACTGACCTTGCAGTTAGCAGCCCAATGCCTAGCCCACATCACTGCCAGCGCTCCTTACCTATAAAAATAGGGAAAGAATAAAACCTACCTCATATGGCTGTTGTGAGGATGAAATAAACTCATACGTGTAAAGCACTTAGAACAATGCTCAAGTCGCAAATGTTGTGTGTATGCTGGAGAACTGGTGACTCAAAATTAGAATTCTTGCCTTTATTCTGGGAGACCTGGGTTCGATTCCTAGTCAAGGTTCCTTATAGGTAGCACCCACCTGTATGCCAGTGTTGTTAAATGGGTTTCACTAGAGCCTCCAGACTAAGAAGAATGGTTTGGAGATCTACTCATTCATTGTGAAAAACCCACTGAATCACAAGTGTTCAATTTGAAACTGATCATGGAATAGCTTAGGACTGGGCAGTATTTCTTTCATTTGTACCTGGGGTAGCCACAAATCAGGACCCAACTGATGCCTGCTAACAGCATGTGATCATTAGCCATCATGAATGCTAATGGTAATGGTGATGAGCACTTAATCAATGTATTGTTGTTTTTAAGTGCCGTCGAGTTGGTTCTGATCCAGAGTGACCCTGTATAGAGTTGCCAAGGAGTGGCTGGTGAGCTTGAACTGCCGACCTTGCAGTTCAAACCGACTTTGCAGTCCAGTCCAGTAACCCACAGCACCACACCAGGACTCCAAGCAATGTCTGATGAATATTTAATCCCAGTTAGAAGCAAACTGGTTACTGCCTCAGTTATCACCTGAAAATATCAACCAGCTCTGTGTTAGGTGAGAGACACTTTCTTAGGTGGGTACTTCTACCTTCGTAATCTCCAGCTTGACCTCCAGCTTGACCTGAGGAGCAGGATTCTGAAGCTATTCTTGAATAATTTCCTGAATTTTTCAGCATTCCACTATTATAAAACCAATAAAAGAAGTTCTCCTATTTAAAGTCAAATCCCTTGCTTCTCCTACAATCTCCTTTTCTTACTTGCTAACTGCTCTCATGCTGCTTATGACAGTTAACAAAAGTATGTGTCTACTTATTCTGCTTCTCTCTAGACTAAACAGTCCCAGTTCTCCTCATGCTTTCCTTTTGATCTTCTTTTCCAAACTATTTATCACTTGTGCTGTCTTTCCCTTCATGCTCTCCAGAGTTCCAAAAAGTTGAGCCCTGAATTGAAGAAAGCTTTCCAAAAGAGGTTTAAGTGATTGCAAATGGAAGACACAAGAACTCTGCAAGGCCTGTGATTAATAACACTCGAGGAAGGCAGTTTGTTTCTTAAATTTTTAATTCTGCTTTATTGGGAGAAAGCAGTAGATTACTAAGAATTAAGTAGAGGAGTCTCTTAGGGAATCTGGGTGTAGTTAGCATAAAAGAAATTCAATATGAAGAGTCTCTATTAGTAACTGGAACAAAATGCTTTTGTTTATCATTGTAACATAGTTAATTTGAAAGACTGCATATTATTATTTCATTTACCTACCACCTGGTGGTAACCACATAACTGAGGAAATTTTGCAAGAGTCAAGGTTCAATTAAAATAGTCCATAATGACTATTTTGTGTGGCACTATTGGATGAGCACTGGACTTCTAACTTCAAGGTCAGTGGTTCAAACTCATCAACTGTTCTTTCAAAACCCTATGCAGCGTCACTGTCACTTAATAACAACAATGACTCTTTTTAAGCAAACAAACAAAACACCAATTAAACCCTGCATTTTTCTTCCATAATGCATCTTTTTTGGCAGTTAAATTGCTTTATGGCACCAACATTAAAAAGTCTTGATTTCAAAGTATTGTTTTGGATCTTGTTTTTAAGTGAGCAGTAATCCTGATGTGTTGTTGTAGGGTTAGCACTAAACTTCTAACCACAAGATCAGTGCTTCAAACTCATCAGCTGCTCCTCAGAAACCCTATACAGTGTTGCTATGAGTCAGAACAGAGTCCAGGACACTTAAGGACAACTATAACCTTTGGGGTTACTGATCCTTGTGAAGCAGGTCTATTGAGGATTGAACTATTTCCCCCTCAAAAGAAAGGTTGAAGTCCTAACCCTGAGTACCTGTGAATATGGTTGTGTTTGGATATTGTTGTTGCTGTTGTTGTTAAGTGCCGTCGAGTCGGTTCTGACCCAGAGCGACCCTGTATAGGTTTTCCAAGGAGAGACTGGTGAGCTTGAACCACAAGGGTCTTTAAAATGTTTAGCTGACATATCATATGGCAGTAAGGTGGGTCCGAATCCAATATGATGGATGTCCTAATAAAAAAGAAAAGACATAAATACAGAGGGGAGGTGGTCATGTGAAGATTGAGTTAGTGAGGCATCTACAAGCAAGGAACACTAAGGATTCCTGGAACCACCAGGGGCTAGGAAGAGAAAGAATAATCCCCAAACCTTCCAAACCAGCATGGTCCTCTCTACTAGCCTCTGGAACTGTGAGACAATCTATTTCTGTTCATTTCACCTAATTTGTGGTATTTTGTTTATGGAAGCCCTAGAAAATGGATGCCATTTTTTTTTTTTTTTTAAGATTAGAAACAGCATTTATTAAGGGGAATGGAGCAGGAAAAATGTAACACTCAGAAATAAAAATGTACTTAATTTTGTATAACCAAGTCAGTTTTTTGAGAGTCACATCATCACCAAAAGAAAAAGTGAGAAGAAAGAAAGTTTAGGAGACCTACATGACATAGATAAGGAGCTCTGGTAGCGTAGTGGTTACGAATCGGGCTGCGAACCTTAAGGTCAGCGGTTCGAAACTACCAGCCGCTCCGCGGGAGAAAGATGAGGCTTTCTACTCCCGTAAGGATTTACACCCTTGGAAACCCTGTACAGGGTCGCTATGGGTCGGACCCGACTCGATGGCACTTAACAACAACAACAACAACATGACATAGATAGGCGGAGGAAGATGTCACTGGTCAGTTACTTCCACACCAGATTTCTCCACCTGTGAAATCAGGTCCTTGAAGATTTTGATCAATTCTTGGTTTTCTGTAGTCATCTGTTCCACAGTCTTCTCCAGAAAATGGATCTGCAGCTGTTCTTTTATAAGGCTCACCTGGAAGATCAGTTTCTCTACTTGGGCCTGTCTTTGGACCTGGGCAAGCTCTCCATTTGCTAGGTTGTGCTGCTCTTCTGTTTGAGCCTTCAATGCGTGGTAACTCTGATCTTCCTTTTCAATTCTTAGTGTGTAATCTTCAACACACTCCTTCAGTGATTCTTCATTCTTGCGATAGCCTTTAATTATCTCCTCCTGTTTCTCACAAGTTTTGTGAAGATCAAAGAGATATTTGCACTTGGAGTTCAGGTCTGTCAAAAGTTGAATTTTTTCCTTCAGAACCTTCTGGATTTGGGCTTTGGCAAATTCCCTCTGTTTCTGAGCTGTTTCCATCACCTGGTTTACACTCCCTTCAAACCCACTCATGATTCTCTCCATCTCTAGACATTTTACAAGGAGCTTCTCATACTTACTTTTCAGTTCCAAGTTCTTCATTTGTGTTGCTTTGACCTCTGCATCTAGCTCCTCCTGACTGTACTGCAACATGCCGACCACAGGGCCAGCAGGCAGAGGCAAGCCCATGGGCCCAAGAACACATCCACTCATGTTGATCTCATGTGTGTCAGAATAGAACTGCGCTCCAATGGGTTCTCAGTGGTTGATTTTTCGGAAATAGATGGCCAAGCCTTTCTTCTGAAAGGACACTATTAAGGAATCTCCCTTCCCTATCCCCCTACCACAACCCCATTTTCTGAAAGGAAATGTAGTGTTCCTGGTCACCAGAGTTCTGTTTTGTAGCCTTTGCAGACAGAGTAATCCCAGAGTACATATGATTTGATTAGGCGTCTTTGCAGCACAGGTTGACATTGTGACAAGCAGAGTGGAATCTACCAAGTTCACAACACAATGCCTGGCACTATGGCAATTACACCCTTGGGTGAAAAAAAGGTAAAGAGCTTAAAGTTCACCTATAGAAGAATGGGGGAAATGATGGATTCTCTCAGCATTTCCCCCTTTCTTTTTGACATCATCATTATCCAGAGATGTTCCTCAAAAGACTAAGTGCACTTAGCCATGCTTCATTCAGATTCAAAAGCTGTGCCTTATCCCTAAATAAAACTGAAGACACTACTGACAAAGGGAAATTGGAGATTTACAACCCTCCGGGAAGTGACAGCAACAAGAGTATGTGGCAGGGGACAGGAAGGCCCAAAGAAAACGATTCTAAAGACTCCCAATAAGTAACAGAACTATGCTTTTCAAAGCCTGTCACCTGAAACTGACAGGGGATTGAGGGAGAAAATTAGTCTGCATTCAGAGGCCCTAGACTAAAGACACTAAAATGTACACACACACACACACACACACAAAATAAAAAGTAATTACCAAGCACTTAAGCTTCACCACCATGGATGCCCCAGTTGGTTGGGGTTTCTCTCATTTTAGAGGTTCTAAAGGAGCTCTGTTGGTGCTGTGGGTTAATGCACCAAACTGCAAAGCCATTTGAACTACAAGGTTGGTGGTTTAAGTTCACCAGTCGCTCCTTGGAAACCCTATACAGGGTCGCTATGGGTCAGAACCGACTCAATGGTACTTAACAACAAACAATGACAAATGAGCTCTGGGAGTGTGGTTACAAATTGGGCTGCTAACCTCAAGATCGGCAGTTTGAAACTATCAGTCATTTCGCGGGAGAAAGATGAGGATTTCTGCTCCCGTAAAGATTTACAGCCTCGGAAACCCTCATAGGGTCGCTATGAGTCAGAACCGACTCCACGGTACTTAACAACAACAGAGGAGCTTGTAAACACCAAAAGAGAGAATAACATCTCTTTTGTTAAGTTTAGGTCCATCCATTCAACATCATCTCTCACAGTTCAAAATCATGTTGGAATGTGCTATGTGGTATGGGTTGGATTTTGTCTCCCAAACAGTTAGATTGAGGTCTTGATCCCCAGTGTCTATCAATGGGACCTTATTTAGAAATCCCAAAGCAAATCATACTCACGAACGCCAAGTTGATTCTGGCTCATACTAACCTCATAGGACAAAGTAGAAGTACCCATGGGGTTTTTAATGCTACAAATCTTTATGACAGCAGACTGGTTCATCTTCCTCCAGATGAGCTGAGTGACTGGTAGGTAGGAACTGTCCACCTTTTGGTTAACAGCCAAACACTTTTAACCACTGCACCTCCAGGGCCCCTCCTTTACTTGGAAATAATGAGACCTTATTTGGAAACCTGTTGTTTGGAAACAAGGTCTTTGCAGATGCAATTAGTTAAGTTAACATGAGGCCAAATTGGAGTAGGGTGGGCTGGTGTCCTAGGAGGACAAGAGACAGATACAGAGGGAAGACGGTCCTGTGAAGATGGAGGTGGAGACTGAAGTGATGCTTCCACAGCCAAGAGACAACTGGGGCTCCAAGAAGCTGAAAGAAAGGAAGGATCCTATCTCCAAGAGCCCCAGAGAGAACAAGGCCCTGCCAACACCCTGAAATCAGACTCCTGGCTTCTAGAACTGTGAACCAAATTTTTGTTGCTTATGCCATCTACTTTGTGGTGACTTGTTACAGCAGCCCCAGGAGACTCAAACAGAATGTCTACAACCAACAGCTTTTGCTAGATCAGCAAAAAAGCTAAGCATGGGACTAAGAATGTGAAACAATAAAAAGTAGTAAGAGTCCTAGATGAAATAAAAAAAATCAAGCCCCCCACCCCTGCAAAAAAAAAAATAATAAAATTTCTGTATTGAGTTGATCCTAACTCATGGTGACCTCACATAGGTCAGAATGGAACTGTGCTCCACAGGGTTTTCTCTGGCTGATATTTTGACATATATCACCAGGCTTTTCTTCTGAAGTGCCTCTGTGTGGACTCGAACCTCCAACTTTTCACTTAGGAGATGAGTGCATTAACTGTTTACCGTTTCCAGGAACTCCTAGGAGTCTATAAGATGCTATGAAATTAGAGAATCATCTCCACACGACTTTGACATGACTAGATTCCAACTCTGTGCCATTTCCACTCCTCACGTGGACTCTGATGGTAGTAAAGTCAAATTGGGGTGGGGTGGGTGGAGAGACATCTGGCTGGCAATGAGAATCCCGGAAACCTAGACTTGAGATTATTCAGAAGCAAAATGAAAGAGACAAAATGATCTCCAAGTTACCTTCAGTACCAGAGTTTCTTTTCTCCTTCAATTATTGACTTTTCATTGACATACCTTCCTGTCCTAATAAGGAGAGGTTCCGCCTGTTAATTTTACAAGTTGGGGACTGAGGTTGTACTTTTAGGCTGTCTTATCTTTGTGGTCCCTTTAGGTTAAAGCTTATCTGAAGGCAAGTGCTTCTGGGTGGTGGGGCTGTTGTTGTTGTTAGGTGCCATCGAGTCAGTACCGACCCATAGTGACCTTATGCACGACAGAACAAAACACTGCCTGATCCTGGGCCAACCTCACTACTGTTGCCACGCTTGAGTCCATCAATGCTGCCACTTGGCCAATCCAGCTCGTTGGGGGTCTTCCTCTTCTTCTCTGACCCTCCACCTTACCAAACATGATATCCTTCTCCAGAGACTGCTCCCTCCTGACAATATGTCAAAATATGAGAGACGAAGTTTGGCCTCCAAGGTGCACTCTGGCTGCACTTCTTCCAACACAGATCTGTTGGTTCTTTTGGCAGCCCATGGCACTTTCAGTATTCTCCTCCAACACCATAACTCAAAAGCATCAATTCTTCTACAGTCTTCCTTATTCACTGTCCAGCTTTCGCATGCATATGAGGTTATTAAAAATACCATGGCTTGGGTCAGGCGCACCTTAGTCCTCAAGCTGACATCTTTGCTCTTCAACACTTTAAAAAGGTCTTGTGCAGCAGATTTGCCTAATGCAATATGTCGTTTGATCGCTTGACTGCTGCTTCCCTGAGTGTTGATAGTTGATCCAAGAAATAGTGGGGTTAGCCTGTGGCAAAACCAGAATTTCCTGTACTTTTTTCTATTGATGAGAGACCACTGGAGACTTTTTCTTAAGAACCTGGCCCCATGAGAATTTAGGGGGGTTAGTTTTTGCAAGGACTCCAACATTTCCACCTGACTCTTTCTTCGATAACTTCTTTCATGTGTTGGTTGTGTGCATCCAACTTGCAAGAAGCAGAATTGCGCTTGGGTCCTCTTACGTCATTTATTGTTTTGTTTTATTTCATAAGGGTAGAAGGGAACATGAGGAAGACAATGGATCTCAGCCATCCACCAGCAAGGCTTTGTGGAGATACCATGTTTCAAGATGTCATGAAGCTGTAAGGGTCTATTAATCTGTTTCTTCAGGGAAGAAATCCATTGTTCTCTAGTTCAGGTGATTGAGAGGTCTGCTTTGTTTGTCTCTACCTTTAATGCTTTTCTGCTACCTGAGTCTCTCCCTGTTGTCTTTGAGTTCCAACCCTTGACCTGGAGAATGAGTGATGAACCAATTTTCAGTGAGGATTCTCAGCATCTGTTGGAGCAAGCTCTTCTACAGGTCACTTGATTGGTTCTTAGTCTAGTGATGGGGATTTCCTGTTAGTTGTCTCTCTCTGGTTCTGTAATCCTGGTGATGGGATCACATGGCTCCAAACAAGCTGATCAATGAACAAGGAATTCCTTTGAAAAGACGTAAGTGTTCTATTCTAGGCACTCTGTAAAATTCTGCAGAAGCAGGAAATAGAGCCAGCCGGCAGCTCACTAAACATTTTCACTATACCCTACTGTCTCTTTCATTTATCAAGAAGTTCAGCAGTGCTTTATATTCATTGCCTTCACTTTCTCACTCTTGCTGCCTGTCTTCCTAAATCCCGGAAATCCGTGCCCTCTAACTTCTGATTTCATTTTTCTTTGTTCTTTCATTCAAATGACATCCCAACTTCAAAATTGACTTGTCTTTTTACTTTTCAAACTTGCTGTTGTATTTGACATTGGTAACAGGCCACCCTCTACTATGGTTTCTGTGACTAAGTGTCCTGGGGGTCAGGGATGGCCAATAAACTGAAGCCTTGGTATCAATGGACCTGAGTCTTCCCACCAACCTGGCTGTGTAGCATTATATAAGTTAATTCTGGTCCAGTTTGCTATAGGATCAGTACAGGACTGCTAACCACAAGGTCTGTGGTTCAAACCCACCAGCTACTCCTTGGAAACCCTATACAGGGAGGGTTGCTCTGAGTCAGAACTGACTCAATGGCATGGCACTTAACAACAACAACTCAGAACTCAAGGAGGTCTGATAGTGTAGTAGATTAAGAGTCAGGCTACTAACCGAAGGTCAGTAGTCCAAAATTACCAGACATTCTGTGGGAGAAAGATGAGGTTTTCTGTTCATGAGATTTACAGTCTCATAAACTCTACACAGGGTTACTATGAGTTGGAACTGACTTGGTGGCTCACAACCACCACCACCCAGAACTCAGGAGCTCTGGTAGCACAGTGGGTTAGGAGTTGGACAGCTAACCATGAGGTCAGAAGTTCAAATCTACTAGCCACTGTAAGGGAGAAAGATGAGACTCTATGCTCCCGTAAAGATTTAGTCTCAGAAACTGCATACAGGTTTGCTGAGTTGGAACCGACTCCATGGCACATAACCATCATGAATCAGGACTCAATTTATAACTAGGTCAGGTGAAAAGGTCATAAGGATTTCTATCAGGAATGAAGATGAAGAATAAGGGGAGGAGATATTATGCTGACCTTTCAGTTCAAACCAACCTTTTGGTCCAGTGTTTATCCTATAGCGCCACACCAGGAAATTTTGAGCCCTTGAGATAGATTCCTCAGGGCCTTCTGTGTGTGGAAAGACAAAAAATAAGTGTGTCCCTTGGTCAGGGACTGTTGCCACCCCCTCAGTTTAATAAGGTTATTTTCCCTTTTATCTGTCTTATTTGCTTGTTTTTTTAAGTAAATACTTTCCTTTTTTCCTCTCTCCAGTTTTAAAACCACTGGCCCAAACATTGATTGTTGTTGTTAAGTGCCCTCAAGTCAGTTTCAATTCATAACAACCCAGTATAGGTTTTCTGGGGAGCTGCTGGTGGGTTTGAACTGCCGACCTTGCAGTTCAAACTGACCTTGTGGGCCAGTTCTTATCCTACAGCGCCACAGCAGGACTGTCTTATAATAGGCCTTTGTCTCTTTAGAGTGCTTGCCCTCCCTTCTCAGGGTGATTTAGCATACATCACCTAGAGATGAGGAGTCTAGTGTCGTGGCCACTGGCCGCACTACAGTTAAATGACAGTTCAATTTCTTATCTGCATTAGTCCCAAGTGTCTAGTGGCCAGAGCAGTAGGCTGCTCAGATGAACATTTCCAGCCCCATAGAAATTTCTATTGGACAGTCTAGGGCTGAGGAAACTAGAGCAACATTTCTGACCTTGGCTTTAGAGGCTTAATTCTATCCTTTCTAGACCCATCTGTTGCTGCTTCCTTCCTTCAGTACTTATGTCAGACTTCATGTAATGTTTCTGTCAGACTGAACTGTTCCCAAACACCCCACTCACTTCCTGACGTAGAGTGTGCTTCATTTCAGCATGTCCAAATTCTGCTCTCCATTAAAGGACTCTCCCTCATGAAATTGTTCTTTTAATTTCCCAGCTTAAAGCTTTACTCTTCCCACTTACTCTGAACTCTAATAGTGTTTTTAAAGAGCCTTCCTAATTTCAGCTCCAGGAGCCCTGGTGATGCAGAGGTTCAATACTCAACTGCTCACCCGAAGGTGGGGAGTTCAAGCTCACTAGCCATTCCACAGGAGAAAGGTGTAGTAGAAGTATATTTGTCATTTGTTGTTAAGTGCTGTCAAGTTGGTTCTGACTCATAGAGACCCTGTATAGGGTTTCCAAGGAGCAAATGGTGAGTTTGAACCACTGACCTTGCAACCTTGTGGTTCAAACAGACCTTGTGGTCCAATGCTTCATCCCACAGAGCCACACCAGGACTCAGATGTATATTTAAAAAAAAAAAAAAAATTATATATATACGGTGGTGGTGTGCTGGGGAGTCAGTTCTGACTCAAAGCAACCCTCTATAGGGTTTCCAAGGCTCTAAACCTTTACAGGAACAGGAAGTCTCATCTTTCTCCCATAGAATGGCTGGTAATTTCGAACTGCTGACCTTGAGGTTAGCAGTCCAATTTGTAACCGCTACACCATCAGGCTTCCTTATTAAATTCTAATGATATGTGCACATATCTTCAGGAGAAAGATGAGGCTGTTTGCTCCTGTGAAGATTTATCAGTCTTGGAAATCCTATCTACTGTGAACTATAACATTGTCTGTGATAGGATAATATCCATATGCTTACAAGGAAGGTCCAGTTAATACCACTATTACTCAAATTTACAATCCAATCACTAAAGACAGTGAGGATGAAATTGGAGAATTTTACCAGCTTCTTAAGTATGAAATTGATCCAACATGCAATCAATATGTATTGACAATTACTAATGATTGGAATACAAAGGGTGGAAACAAAGAGGAAGGATCAGTAGTTGAAAAATATGGCCTTGGTGATAAAAATGATGCTGGAGATTGCATGATACAATTTTGTAGGATCAATGACCTACTCATTGCAAATACCTTTTTAAAGGACATAAAAGATGACTACACATGGACCTCACCAGATGGAATACACAGAAATCAAATTGACTACATCTGTGGGAAGAGATGGTGGAAAAGCTCCATATCATCAACTAAAACAAGATCAGGGACAGACTGTGGAACAAACCATCAGTTCATTTTCAAGTTCAGGCTGAAGCTGAAGAAAATTAAAACAAGTCCACGAGAGCCAAAATATGACCTTGAACATATTTAGAGATCATCTCAAGAACAGATTTCATGCATTAGGCACTAAAGACTGAAAACTAGAAAAATTATGGGATGACACCAAGAACATCATAAAGGAAGAAAGCATAAGGTCATTAAGAAGACAAGAAAGAAGGAAAATACCAAAATGGATGTTAGAAGAAACTTTGAAACTTGCTCTCCAACATAGACATGTTAAAGTAAATGGAAGAAGTGAGGAGGTACAAAAGTGAACAGAAAATTTCAAAGGGCAACTCAATATGACAAAGTCAATTATCATAATGAAATGTACAAAGACCTGGAGTTAGAAAACCAAAAGGGAAGAGCATGCTTAGCATTTTTCAAGCTGAGGGAACTGAAGAAAAAATTCAGTTCTCAGGTTGCAATATTGAAGGATTCCATGACCAAAATATTTAATGATGAAGCAGCAAAAGAAAATCAAATGAACACACAGAGTCACTGTACCAAAAGAAATGACTGATATTCAAACATTTAAAGAGGTAGCATATGATCAAGAGTCAATGGTACTGAAGGAAGAAGTCCAATGTGCACTGAAGGCATTGGCAAAAAAACCAAGTCTCCCGGAATTGATGAAATACAAATTGAAATCTTTCAACAAACTGATGCAGTACTGGAGGCACTCACTCATCTATGCCAAGAAATTTAGAAGACAGCTACTTGGCCAACTGATGGGAAATATCCACTTTTGTGCCCATGCCAAAGAGGGGTGACCCAACAGAATACAGAAATCATAAGACTATGTAATTAAGATCACAAGCAAGTAAAATTTTGCTAAAAATAATTTAAAAAACTACTACAAAAATTCATTGACAAGGAACTGCCAGAGGATCAAGCTGGATTCAGATGATGATGTCAAATGAGAGATATCATTGCTTACATCAGATGGATCTTGGCTGAAAGCAGAGAATACCAGAAAGATGTTTACCTGTGCTTTATTGATTTTGGAAAGGCTTTTCACTGTGTGGATCATGACAAGCTATAGATAATATTGCAAAGAATGGGCATTCCAGAGCACTTAATTGTGGGATCTGTACATAGACCAAGAGGCAGTCATTCAAAAAAGAACAAGGGGACAGCAAGTACTAAAATCAGGAAAGGTGTGCACCACGGTTGCATTCTTTCACTATACTTATTCCATCTGTGTGCTGAGTAAATAATCTGAGAAACTAGATTATATGAAGAAGAACATGGCATCAGGATTGGAGGAAGAGTCATTAACAATGTGCAATATGCATATAAAACAACCTTGCTTCTAGTAAGCAAAGAGGGCTTAAAATACTTTCTGATGAAGAGCAAAGACCTCAGCCTTCACTATGAGTTGCACCTCAATATAAAGAAAACAGAAATCCTCACCACTGGACCAATAAATAATATCATGATAAGTAGAAAAAAGATGGAAGTCAAAGACTTCATTTTGCTTGGATCCACTATCACCACCCATGGAAGCAGGAGACAAGAAATCAAATGATGTCTGCTTCACAAAACCTCTTTAAAGTGTTGAAGAGCAAAGATGCCACTTTGAGGGCTAAGGTGCACCTGACCCAAGCCATGGTATTTTCAGTAGCCTCATTTGTTTGTGAAGTTTGGACAATGAATAAGAACTACTTTAGAAGAATTGATGCATTTGAGTTATGGTGTTGGAGAAGAATGTTAAAAGTACCATGAATGCCAGAAGATTAAACAAATCTGTGTTGAAAGAAGTACACACAGGACGGGCAGACTCTCTACCTCTCATACTTCATACATACTATCAGAAGGGATCAGTCTCTAGAGAAGGACATTGTGCTTGAGAAAGCGGAAGGTCAAAGAAAAAGAGGAAGATCTCCAATGAGATGAATTGACACAGTGGCAGCAGCAATGGGCTCAAGTATAGCAACAATTGTGAGGATTGTACAGGACCCAACAGTGTTTTGTTCTGTGTTGCATAAGGTCGCTATGACTTGGAACCAACTCAATGACACCTAACAACAACAACAACAACAGATGAATGAGAATTGACTAAATGGTAGTGAGTTTGGTGTGTATTTTAGATCTTGACTTGGGTGGAGTTCTTCCAAAATAAAGTCTTGAGGCAATGGTTCAAATGCAAGTTATTTTGTTTGGGGGTGGTGGGCACTGATCCCAAGATTCCCTAGTAATGGAGTAAGTTAGTCCCAGAGGGAGCAGAACTCAGGAAGAGATGCTTTGTCACTTCAGTTACTTGTGGGGAACTGGAGTCCACTCCCATGGGACCTTGGAGCCAGGGTAGAACACAGTGACACTAGTCAAGGTCAAGGACGCTGGGGTATTCATTCACCCGCACCCACTCCATTATTTAGTTGAGGACTATTCCACAGAAAATAGTTATTGGGAATTTCCAGCTTGTCCTACATTTAGGTCAAGCACCAACCACTAAAGCCAGTGAGGATGAAATAGAATAATTCTACCATTTTCTTCTATTTGAAATTCATCAAACAGCAGTCAAGATGTATTGATCATTACTAGAGATTGGAATGCAAAGGTTGGGAGCAAAGAAGAAGGATCAGTAGTTGGAAAATATGGCCTTGGTGATAGAAATGATACTGGAAAACATATGATAGAATTCTGCAAAATCAATGATTTGTTCATTTCAAATACCTTCTTTAGACAGCATAAGAGATGACTATACATGACTGGACCTTACCAGGTGGAATACACAGAAATCAAATTGACTACATTTGTGGAAAGAGACAATGGAAAAGCTCCATATCATCAGCCAAAACAAGACCAGGGGCAGATTGTGGAACAGACCATCAATTGCTCATATGCAAATTCAAACTGAAGCTGAAGAAAATGAAAACAAGTTCATGAGAGCCAAAATATGAC
>NW_006408578.1:6986146-6989708 GCF_000296735.1 Chrysochloris asiatica | reverse complement strand
CTAACTACAACAACAAAACAAAGGTCAGTGGTTAAAGTTCACCAGCTGCTCCTCAGAAATCTTATACAGGGTCGCTATGAATTGGAACCAACTTGATGGTACTTATCAGTAATAACCACCACGTGATCTAACATAGCTAATCTACACACAGTTGTCTAATGAATAACTAAATAACTCCCTGGATGCTAGATACTAGAGAGAAATTCTTAATGAACCCCAATGTTTTGAATTCCTGAAGTCACTCACCTGTCACCCTAGGTAATCTTGGAATAGACCCATTCTCAGAGTTTTCTTTTGGCTTTCATATTCAGTACTTGGGGACAAATGCTGCACAAGTCTTGAAATGTGCTCAAATTGTGCAGATGTTCTTGATTCCTTTGAAGCTCCCCAGGGCAAAGGAGATTTTATCTAGGGAGGATTCTTTAATGGAACTCTACTTCAGTTTTGGGGAATCCTAGCGTGGTGCCATAGGGTAAAGCACTGGACCACAAGGTCAGTTTGAACCACAAGGTTGGTGGTTCAAACTCACCAGCCACTCTTTGGAAACCCTACACAGGATTGCTCTGAATCAGAGCAACTCAAAGACACTTAATTACAACTGCAGCCTTTGTCTCTAACTTCCCTATTTCAGCAGTGACTGAGCAGGGCAGGCCCTCTGTGTTAGTCTTTGTTAGTTGAAAGTCTAGGAGGAAAATGTATGTGCGTGTGTGTGTCCGCACGCATACACACTGTTGCATGCATATGGGCGGAGAGTTGTTAATGGCCCACATTGGCTGTCCTCCAGTATGGTTATCCACCCACATCATGTTGAACCTACTAATACAGCTGCTACGACACAGCACACACACACACACCCCACACACACACTCCATCGTGGTCTACTTTATTCTCAACTCCAACAAACAACAAACCATGTGGCACTGTTCACAGAACCTCCTTTTAACACGCTGTTAGTAGTAAAAATAGTGCCCTTAAACAACCATGTTCCATGGCCCTTCCCTCATTGCTGTCATTTACCATCTCCACAAATTGCACATTTAAACAACAAAAATGGACTTTCAGCCTCCCTCTTCATTTATTACAGTTGTAACTCAACTGTGGTATTTTAATGAGAAACATAGTCTCCCGGACAAGAGTTGGCAACTGAAGCCTGTGACTAGATCTTTGGATTCATAGGACATGGCTACATTTCCTCAGGAAGACCTGGAGAATGGGGATTAGTTCCAGGAACTATCTCTAAAATTGCTCAGGGGACCTGGGGGCATGCATAAAAGTAAGTACAGCCAAGAGTTGAAGTTTCATGAAGAAAATAAGAAATGTCTTGAGATGCTCTGTTCTTCGTCCAAAGAGATCTTCTGGCTGAAAGGTTTACATGTGAGATCTGAGGCCCAGCTTAAGCAATCAGGTGTCACAGGAGAAGGGAGAAAGTTGCAGTAGGACATTCCAGGCAAGATGAATCTGGAGTCTAGGCTCTCAACCATAAGACTGGTTCAATTGCCAAAGAGGAGCCTGGTGAGAGGTAGACTAGACCAATGATGGAAGTAGAAGCTCTGAACAGACCCAGACTGTGACTTCAAGTGTAATGCTCAAGGTGGTATCCCAGTCAGCAAGAAGATGCTGATCTTCCTGCACCAAGTTCACCCCTCATTTGGGGGAGATATATAATCTCTCTTGGGCCTCAGTGTCCTCATCTTCAGAAAAGAGGTGAAAGTTCCTACCTCAGAGAATTGCCATTGAGGATTAAAGGAGATTAGACTGTCTTGTCCTAAAACCCTCAGTTGTAGTTAGTTACCTCAGAACCATCTCCAACTCATTGTGATCCCATGCACGACAGAACAAAGTGTTGCCTCATCCTGCACCCTCTTCAGGAGTATTCTGAGTCACCTGTTGTCTGTTTATCTCATGTCCTTCACTTAGGTCAAGCACACTTGGACAGAAAAGAAATCCATCAAGCCAAGTGACCAATACACAAAGCAAGAAGATTTCTTGCGTAACAGTGAAGGATGAAGGGGAATGAGAAAGGCAACCAGTATCATCAGCCACAACACCCCCACCAAACTGGAAGGCCCTTGGAGGCTGAGGCTTATGGAATCATTTATGTGTGTCTACCAAGGTCAATGGTTCTGCTCCTCAGAAATCCTATACAGGGGCATGATGAGTCGGAACCAACTCTCCCTTCCTTGGTCTTCTAGTCTATCAAGCATGATGCCCTTCTTCAGCCACCAGGCCCTCCTGATGGCACACGCAAGGCAAGTGAGTTGGACAATGTTCTATTGCAAGCCATAAGATTTTCATTGGCTGATTTTCAAGATTAGATCTTTCTTCCTATTCTTAGTCTGGAAGCTCCACTGAAACCTGTCCACCATGGTGGAACTGGCTGGTATTTGAAATACTGGTGGCATCATAGCAACAGCGAGCCACCACAGTATCTCAAGTATGACCACGTGGCGGAAAACACTCAGTAAAGATCTGCCATGATTATTGACCAGGATCTTCGTGGAATGTCCTGTTCCAGGTCAAATTTACAGGAAGGGCATTTCAGGGTGTAATATTACTGCTCAGGAATCAGGGCCCTGGCCTGCTCATCAAACCCTGAACTGTTCTCTAAGGATTTAGGCTAAGGTTAAATTTGCTTAAGCCATCCAAGTTTGGTCTAGGAGCTAGGGAATGCTGGGTCTGTTGGTGTGAGGGTCGCTGAGCCCTGTTTTAGTGAGGGAAAGGCAGTGATGGTGAGACCGTCTGGCTGTGGGACTGGGGCTTAATAAGAAGGTCTCAAAAAAGTGTGAATCAAATGAATGAATAAACAGAACGTGCCATACTATAGACAATGGGAGACTACTCAATCCTAGAAAGAAAGGAAGTTCTGACACCTGTGATGACATAGATGAAGCTTAAAAACATTATGCTGAGGTGTCTTGGAAGGGTCTCTATAGGATCAGCTAGCCAAGATGTTGGCAGTTCAAACCCACTAGTAGCTCCTCGGAAACCCTACATGGGGTCGTTATAAGTCAGAACTGACTTGATGACAGTTAACAACAACAACGAAAGGATCCCACTCATATGAAATATCTAAAATAGGCAAATGCATAGAGGCAAATGTTTTTAGTGGTGGAGGGAAGAATGGGGAGTTATTAAGAGTTACTGAGTTTCTTTTTGGGGTGATGAAAAGTTTGGGAACTATATTGCCGGGAGCCAGCCCCAGTAGACTTATTCCAGGGTTTTTCCAAAAGCGTATGCGGCGTCGGCGGATTACGGAGTCATAGGCCATAATAAATTCAAAATCTTCTCATTACATGCTTTATTATTATTATTTCTATGGCTACTCTAATACTCTACTTCTCTCATTCTTTACTGTCCCACTCATTCTTTACTCCCCTGCTCTCCTGCTCATATCTTCTGTTTCCTTTCTCCCTTCCCCTGGCTCCTGCTTCCCTTCTCTCCTCTTCTGCTCCCTCTTCTGCTCCCTTCTTCTGTTCCCTTTACTAGCGTCCATTCTCTCCATTACTCCCTCTATCCTCCCTCCATTCTTGTCTCGTCTCCTCTCCATCTCATATTCCTTCTT
>NW_006408578.1:6971862-6985296 GCF_000296735.1 Chrysochloris asiatica | reverse complement strand
AAGAGAAAAGTTTCAACTAGGGGTCTGTGCATAAAAATAATAAAACAACTCTTTGTGGCTCTGCCATCCAAAGAGAGAAAGAAAGAAAGAAAAAGAAAAAGAAAAGAAAGCATTTCATTGTTGCTTTGCAAAGACAATGAATTCTTCATGCACAGGTTTTCCCCATGTCTCATTTATTTAATTCCTCGATTAATATGTCCCAATTTATTTATTTTAATTTCTTAATTAATTATGGCCCTGGCCACTAGATGATGATGGTGGTGAGGGTGGTACAATATGGTGAATGTGGTGGATGTCCCTGAACTGTACACTTGGATGTGGTGGAAACGGCAAACTTAGTGTTATATATACTTGTTGTTGTTGTTGGTAAATACCATGGAGTAGGTTCCGACTCATAGTGACCCTGCACAGGGTTTCCGAGGCTGTAAATCGTTAGGGGAGCAGAACATCTTATCTTTCTCCCACGGAACAGCTGGTAGTTTCAAACTGCTGACCTTGAGGTTGGCAGCCCGACTCATAACCACTATGCTACCAACGCTCCTTGGTATATATATATACACTAGGGGGCATCAAGAAGTTCATGGGAAAATGTTATCATCTTTCAAGTCCAGTTTTCCACAAACATTTTGAGGCCCCCTCATATTTTATCATCATATAATTTTTTTTAAACTTTAAAATGCTGTTGTTCTTAGGTGCTTCCGAGTTGGTTCCGTCTGCTAGCAAACCTGTATAAGGTTTGCAAGGCTTTATTTACATTTTAACAGGAGCAGAAAGCCTCATCTTTCTCTTTTGGAGTAGTTGGTGAGCTTGAACCTCAGAGCTTGTGGTTTGCAGTCCAGTGTTTATTGTATGGAGCCAGCACAAAACATGGGAACCGTAGAAGTGGCCTGCCCAGCCAGATTGGAAAGACTTGCAGGAACTAACCATCTTTTAAAGCCTCTGTCGTTCACCGTGCGGTCTGCCTGGAAATCGGACTCTTGACTGTTGTTAGCTGCCATCCTGTGACCTTACATCTCCTGATGACCCTGTGCACATGGATTGAAAACGTGTCCAGTCCTGCACCATCCCTATGGTCGGGTGCAGAGAGAACTGTCATGGATAGCATTTTCATTGGCTGATATTCAGAAGTAGTAGATCACCAGACCTTTCTACCTAGTCTGTCTTAGTATGGAACCTCTGCTGAAACCTGTTCAGCATCATAGTAATACACAAGCCTTCAATGACAGACTGAGGGTGGCTGGGCATCAGGTGCGTTGGCTGGGAATTGAACCTGGGTCTCTCTCATGGAAAGTGAGGACTAGGCCACTGAACCACCAACATTGCCTTCTCTCCTCTTGATTGTTGTTGTTGTTAGGTGCCATCGAGTCAGTTCCAACTCATAGTGACCCCGTATAGCGTTTCAAAGGAGCAGTTAATAGGTTTGAAATGACAACCTTGTAGTTAGCAATATGGCGCTAATCTTAAAGCACCACACCAGGAATCTAACCTTGATTATGGTTGTTGTTGTTAAGTGTGACTGAATCACTTCTGACTCATAGTGACTCTGTATGGGGTTTCTGAGGAGTAGGTGGTGAGCTTGAACCACTAACCTTGTGGTTCAAACCAACCTTGCAATCTAGCACATTAACCTACAGAGCCACACCAAGGCTCCTACTCTTGATTGTTGTTAAGTACCACGGAGTTGGTTTCGACTCATAGCGACCCTGTACAGGGTTTCCGAGGCTGTAAATCTTTACGGGAGCAGATCGCCTCATCTTTCTCCTACAGAACTGCTGGTAGTTTTGAACTGCTGACTTTGCAGTTGGCAGCCCAACGTGTAACCACTACGCTACCAGAGCTCCTTATTAGGTGACAGAAAAGGAACCTTCTCTTCCAAAGTTGTCTATTCAAATGCATCTGCTACCCGGGGGCAGGAAAATGCCAGGTGGTGGAGTGGGTTTGGCTCTGTCATACTCCCTTATGGTCATTGGTCTCTGAAGGCATTGCTGGGAAGGGACGTGCAACAGACAGACTCTGCTGGTTGTAAATAAAGTCATTTGCGTTATTTGTGTTTATGATGTAGTTACTTCAGTTCTTGGTCAGCATTCAGAAATGGTCTAGCAAACCTCCCCCAACATCTCATAATTAGAACCACAGAGAGCAGATTCTTCTAGTAAACGCCACCACGTTTAGCTTTTTCTCCTCCTTCTGCTATCAGAAAATACAAACTTTTTAAATAGTTTTTGTTGTTGTTATTAAGTGTCAGCGAGTTGGTTCTGACTCATAGCGACCCTGTGTAGGGTTTTCAGGGAGTGTCTGGTGAGTTTGAACCACCGACCTTGTGGTTCAAACTGACCTTGCAGTCCAGTGCTTTATCCTACAGCACCCCTTTTAAGCAGTTGTTGTTAAGTGCTGTTGAGTCGGTTCTGACCCATAACGACCCTGTACAGGGTTTCCAAGGAGTGGCTGATGAGCTTGAACCATCGACCTTGTGGTTCAAACTGACCTTGGGGGCTGGACATATTAAATGTATACTCCCCTACGTGAGCTAACATTCCACTACCGTCCACGTCTGAAAGGGCCATGTGGTCAGGTTTCAGGAAACGTATGGACCACCTGGCCAGTTGCACCACGTGAGGCGCACTTTGGTCGGGGGGCGGGGGTGGTGGTGCTTTAACAGAGAGGTGGGGAAGAATGTGAACACTGGGCCAGAGAGGAGAGGATGATTACAGGGTCCAAAGGGGAAGACCCAGGTGGTCAACGTCTGTTCCAGTTCATTAGCACCTCCCCTTGTGTTGAAACATTCCATGCCCGATGGAAACATTTTGTAAGACCTCTTTTTCCAAAATTACAGAGAAAGGGTCTAAAGCCAGGGAACCAAGTGAAAGTCTAGATAAGCAGAAAGAGACAGAGTTGACCTGCCTCTGAGGACATAAGGCCTTTGTGGCAGTGTGGGGGTGGGAACGGTGAGATATCAACCCCTTGTTATAAAAGCCAAACCAAACCCACAGCTGGCAAGTGGATTCCAACACATAGCAACCCTATAGGATGGAGAAGAACTGCTCCTAGTTCTTCTGAGATTAAATCTTGACAATAGCAGTCTGGCCTGTCTCCTCCAGAGGGGCTTGGGGTTTGAACCATTGCCCATACAGTTAGCAGCTCAACACTTGATCCACTGAACCACCAGAGATCTTATCTAGAAAGGGGCAGAGACCAGGAATGACCAGCCATGGAGTTGTACTTTGCTGTATCATCTCCACTCCTTTTAACTAGCTGCCCCCACCCCCATAAGGGCTGACGTTCAGGAAAGCTCCATCCAATGACTCTTGGAAATGGAAACTTGCCATTTTGAAAAAGTACTACCCTGGATATAATCCTAAATAATGCCTTACCCCATTCAGATGAAATTAGGGTCAATGGTAATTAGTAAGGGTCCTATACCTGTGAAACCAAAGTGCCGCATGCCCGCTGTAATGCCAGACATGTCCAGGTGCACCTGGAGGGCCAACAAGCAGGCTCATGGGAGGTTTGACTTGCTGAGAAACTAACAGCTGTGAGAAAGAAGCCAGATCCAGGTAGAGTGGGGTAGAGATTTGGTCCACAGAACCACCAGGGATTCTCATGTTTTCTGGAGGGATTTTATGGCTGATCAGCCCCCCAAAGACCTAAGGAAGAGCCATTAAGGAACTGAGTACTTAGAAGATGGTTTAGTCACTGTGTGAAAGAGCCTTAGCAAAGCTGGATACTCCCTTCGTCAACACAGTCCATGCACTGCACCAACAGGCAACTGAGAACGTGGAAAATAGGAGCCTCCGTCTGTGTGGAACTTAAGGGGACACCCCAGAAGTGGCCTGAGGTCCCCGCTGTCAGTAGCCGTAATTTGGGACCCTGCCAGGTAGCCTCTACAAAGCTCAACAGGCCTGTCACCCCAACTGTCTGAGGTCTTCTTAGGAATACCTGCAGGATAACCAAAACCAAACCAAACGAGTTGCTGTTGAGGTGACTCCCACTCATGGTGATTCCATGTGTGTCAGGGTGGAACTCCACTCTGTATGGCTTTTTATAACTATTTTTTTGGAAGTAGATCTCCATTCTCTTCTTCTGAGGCACCTCTTGGTGATTCGAACTGCCAACCTTTGGTTAAGTTGCTGAACACTGAACTGTTTGCACCAGCCAGGAACTCCTATGTGGATGGTACCTTTTGGGAATTTCCAGAGCTCCCTGGGACAGACAGGAGAAGCTCTGAAGCTGTTGTAGCCCATAATTTGTGAGGGAGTCAAAGAGGACTACCTTTATTGTTACTGTTGCACGGGGCTTCATTCTGGTTCAAAACTTCCCAGAAAGAGGTCGAACCAGAATGAGCCAGTTCCAAACCTAGCTGTAGCAGCATAGAAACGATGATGTACACCCTGTAAGCACAAAGTGATGATACACGACCATACGTCATTCATGAAAATCAATGTCATCACTTAGAGATGTGTATTAAGTCAACAGAGATGGAGTAAGACAGATGCCAAGACACATGGAAATTACCCAGGAACCAGAAAGTAGGAGCTAAAGAAACAAGTATCTTTCTCCAGAGCTGATGGAGAGAGAAAGACTTACATTAGAACCAGCATTAGAACTTTGGACTTCTAGTCTCCTAAACCATGAGAAAACAAATATATGTTAAAGCCAAAACAGAGTAAACACGTACGTTATGTAGGAACATGAATCTATTGATTCATCATACATCTGTGTTTTGTTTGAATCCCTAGAACAAGATTGGGTTTGGGATGATCCAATCTTAGTTTTCCTTCAGTTCTTTGCTGACAATGAGCAAGATAGCAGGCCATCTGGGGTCAGGTCCTAGAATAATCTCAAAGAATCAGCTCTCCAAAGTCCAAGCCCTTCCTCCACCACCCCCACCCCCACTTTATTTTGGATTCCTTATTGTTGCAGCTGTGCTCGGTGAATAGACTCATGTTTAACAGGACAAAATGGTACCCAGTCCTGCCCTGTCCCCACAATGGGTTGTGGACCGCACAGTTGTGCTCCATAAGGTTTTCACAGACCCGTTTTCACAAGTAGACCCTCAGGCCTTTCTTCCCAGTCTGTGTGAGATTCTGCTGAAACTGGTTCAGTATCATAGCAACACACAAAATATAACAGACAGGCAGTGGATGTGCGTGAGGTGCGTGGGCCAAGAACCAAACCCAGGTCTCATGCATGGAAGGCAAAAGTCTACCACTAGACCACTTAGACCCAGGCTGCAAAGCCTGGATCTTGTGTAATGCGCTAATGCATTGAGCTGACCACAAAACTTTTTTAGTCTCAAGACCACTTCTCTATTAAAGCCCCCAACTCTACTTGAACCAGAATCCTGGTGTGGCACCATATGATAAGCACTTGACCTCAAGGTCAGTTTGAACTGCAAGGTCAGTGGTTTAAATTCACCAGCCGTTCCTCAAAAACCCTGTACAGGGTCACTATGAAGTCAGAACCGACTCCACAGCACTTAACAACAACAACATACTTGTACCATGACCTAGTAACGGCAACATTCAAGAATTACATGGAGACTGGCAGACTGACATTCTAAGAGCAGGTTGATCACCTTCTCAGATTACTGTAAACGATCCTGGTAAAGTCTTTGAATTTGTTGGAAAAAGGAGACTTGGTTCAGGAATTCATATTAAGGGATTTGGTTCTCAGATTTCCTTATAATAGAAATCAAGGCCTATTTTCAGTCACTAGACAATTAAACCATGTGTACACAAAATAGAGAACTAGAAAAAATGGAGACTTTAACAATTTTCAATGAAAATGCTGGTCCAAATATTATCTGGGACCCTGTAGCGGTCTTCAGAACCATCATCCTCTTACTCTCAGAAGCAAATCCAGTTGCACCACAAGCTGCATTTACTACGTTTCAAGATGTGGCAAAAATGAAGTACAGCATTGCTTACAGATGACCAGTTTGCAGGCCCCTTCTCCTTTGGAGAGACTAAAGAAAATGTTACCTGCTCTGTCACATCTAAAATTGAAAAAACAAATCGATTGTGTCTATGTTTTTGGTCTTTTGTCTGCACACTCAGCCTGTTGTTGTTGGGTGACGAGGAGTCAGTTCCAACTCATAGTGACCGTATGCACAACAGAACAAAACACTGCCCTGTCCTGCACCAACCTCACAATCATTGTTAAGCTTGAGCCCATCGATGCTGTCACTGTGCAAATCCATCCATCTTATTGGGAGTCATTCTCTTTTTTGCTCACCCTTCACTTTAGCAAGCATGATGTCCTTCTCCAGGGACTGGTCCCTCCTCATACTATGTCCAAAGTACGAGAGATGAAGTCTCAACATCCTGGTTTCTAAGGAGTATTCTGGCTGTACTTCATCCAACACAAATTTGTTTGTTCTTCTAGAACTCCATGGTACTTCTAATATTCTTTTCCAAAGCCATTAACTCAATTGCGTCACTTCTTCTGCAGTCTTCCTTATTCATTGTTCAACTTTCACATGCATACTAGGCTACTGAAAATACCATGACTTGGGTCAGATGCACTTCAGTCCTCAAACTGACGTCTTTGCTCTTCAACACTTTAAAGAGGTCTTGTACAGCCGATTTATCTAATCCATTACATCGTTTGATTTCTTGAGTGCTACTTCCATGAGTGTTGATAGTTGACCAAGCAAAATGAAATCTTTGAATACTTCAATCTTTTCTCCATTTATTATAATGTTATTTATTAGTCCAGTGGTGAGAATTTTTGTTTTCTTTACATTGAAGTGTAACCCATACTGAAGACTGTAGTCTTTGATCTTCATCAGTAAATATTTAAGTCCTCTTCACTGCCAGCAAGCAAAATTGTATCATCTGCATATTACCAACTGCTAATAAATCTTCCTCCAATCTTGATGCCTTGTTCTTCTTCATATAATCCAGTTTCTTGAATTATTTGCTCAGCATATAGACTGAATAAATATGATGAATGAATACAACCCTGGTGCACACCTTTCCTGATTTTAACCCATACAAGTGTGTCCTTATTCTGCTCAAACAACTGCCTCTTGGTCTATGCACAGGTTCCTCATGAGAACAAGTAAATGTTCCAGAATACACATTCTCAGCAATGTTGTCCATAGCCTGTCATGATCCATACAATTGAAAGCTTTTGCATAGTCAATAAATTACAGGTAAACATCTGTCTGGTATTCTCTGCTTTCAGCCAAGATCCTTCGGGAGTTAGCAATGACATCTGTTGTTCCACGTCCTCATCTGAATCCTGTTTGAGCCTTTGGCAACTCCTTATCAATGTACTTTTGCAGCCATTTTAAAATAATTTTTAACAAAATTTTATTTGCAGGTGGCATCAATGATATTGTCTGATGATTTCCGCGTCCTATTAGGTCACTCTCTTTGGAATGGGCACAAATGTAGATCTCTTCCAATGAGTTGGCCAGGTAGCTGTCATACAAATATCTTGCCATAGATGAGTATCTCCAGAACCTTATCAGTTTGTTGAACGATTTCACTTTGTACTCTATCAATTCCTGATGCCTTGTTCTTTGCCAATTCCTTCAGTGCACCTTGGACTTCCTCCTTCAGCATCATTGGCTCTTGATCATATGCTACCTCTTGAAAAGGTTGAACATCATCCATTTCTTTTTGATACAGTGACTGTGTATTCTTCCCCTGAACCAGTACCTTCTAAACAATGCATTTATTTTTACTCTTATGTTTATAAGGAGGATGTGTTTCAAGTTTTCATGCCCATTCTCTAGAATTTCTTTAGAAGCGTCCAATAACATATCTTCCTTAAATAAATATATGTTTAAAAAAATCTATTGTTTAGAAGGCCTTGGTGGTACAATGGTAGACTTTCTTGCTCTCCACGGAGGGGCCCTGGCTTGGATTGCCAGTCAGTGCACCTAATGTGCATTCACTCCTTATCTGTCAATAGGGGCTTGCATATAACTATGATGCTAAACTGGTATGGCCCTGAGGGATCAGCACTGGACTGCGAACCACAAGGTTGACAGTTCAAACTCACCAGCTACCCCTTGGAAACACTGTGCAGAGTCGCTGTGAGGCAAAACCTACTAAACAGCACTAACAACAACAAACAGTGCTAATCAGGTTTCAGCAGAACTTCCAGACTCGGATAGTCTAAAGACCAACTAATGAAAACCATATATGGATCACAGGGAGTCAATGTGCAACCCATCAGGGAGGCAGTTTGGGTCCAGGCAGCGTTAGCTCTATTGTACATGGGTCACCATGTGTCCACCAACATATTGGCCAAGTCTTTTTCCATTTTGTCAAATTTAGCCTATGAAAACCAAAAAAAGAAACAAACCTAGTGCCATCGAGTCACAGAGACCCTGAATAGTTTATGAGGTTGTAAGTTTTTGTTGTTATGTGCAGTCGAGTCGGCTCTGACCCATAGTGAACCTGTATAGGGTTTCCAAGGAGCAGCTGGTGAGCTTGAGTCGCCAACTTTGCAGTTCAAATGGCTTTGCAGTCAACCACAGTAACCCACAGCGCCACACAGAAAGTCTCCTCTTTCGCTTTCGGAGCAGCTAGTGGCTAGCAGTTGGGTGCTTATCCTACAAAGGGCAGTGAAAATTTAGGGACTGACGCCACCTGGTGTTTCAATTAGCAATCGACACGTCAATTGAGTGTTCCCTGTAAAGGAATGGTGCGCTCTCTAGTGCCTGGAAACATGTAAAATATGAAACCTACAAAACAAATTAATAAATAGTATTTATTAATGGAGCTCTGGTAGCGTAGTGGTTACGAATCGGGCTGCTAACCTCAGGGTCAGAAATTCGAAACTACCAGCTGATCCGCGGGAGAAAGATGAGGCTTTCTGCTCCTGTAAAGATTTACAACCTCAGAAACCCTGCACAGGGTTGGCTATGAGTCGAAACCAACTCCCCGGAGAATAACAACAACAACACATTAAGGACTTTATGAGTATTACTGCTTGCGATATCTATTGCTGTGGACAAAATTACTTTAATCCATAGTGGTTTAAACAAACAATAATCATTGGTTCTCTCTGTGTGTCAGAAACTTGGATGCAGCTCAGCTGCACAGTCTAGTTGGAGGTCCTCAGGAAATTACCTTCTGACAATGGCTAGGGACCTCAAGCTGTCTTCTCTGACATGTCTCACAGAGCTAAGACTGGGATAGTTAGACACTCTGGTGTTTCTTTCTACCTCTAGGGGATCTCTCTATGCAAACTCTTAAGCGAAGCGGCTTCAGAGTAGTCAGGCTTAATTAAGTGTTGGCTCTCATCTCCCAAGGTAGAGTCCACTGAAAGAGAACCAGGAAGAAGCACCCTGATTTGTAAGACTAGGGTCAGAGCTTCTGTTAGGGGATGGGATGTATATTTATGTGACTATATTACAATCGGCCACACTGTTTTATTTAATTCTTCCAAAATTTGTTGTGTGTAATGGAGTTGGTTGCAACTCATAGCTATCCTGTATAGGGTTTTCAAGGAGTGGCTGGTACATTTGAATCAGTCCTATGCTTATCCTACAGTGCACCAGGACAACATGAAACTGTTATTGTCACGCTAACTTTACAGTTAAGAAAATGAGGTCCAGAGACATTGAATTCTGCTTTGTACGTTATTTTGATCATATTAGAGCATTGTAGGCCAGGATGGCCAAACTTCATCTCTCATACTTCAGACATGTTGTCAAGAGGGACCAGTCTCTGGAGAAGGATATTATGTTTGGTAAGGTGGAGGGTCAGAGAAAAAGAGGAAGACCCCCAGCGAGATGGATTGGCAAAATGGCATCAATGAGCTCAAGCATGGCAGCAATAGTGAGGTTGGCCCAGGACTGGGCAGTATTTCATTCTGTTGTGCATAGGGTCGCTATGAGTCAGTACTGACTCAATGGCACCTAACAATAACAACAAAGAGCATTGTAAGATGACATCCATAATGTCATCTGTGCAGGGTTTCTCTCTTTTCACACTACTGACATGTATGACCAGATAGCTCTCTGTCCTGTGCACTGTAGGATATTTATCAGCATACCTGGTGCCTTAGGCTGAGTTCTGTAGAGAAGCAAAACCAGTGAAACTTGTGTATGTCTGTATCTATATAAAGAGATGTTTGTATCAAAGAAATGGCTCTACTGTAGAGGTGGAAGAGTCCCAAGTCTGAGTCAGTTGAACCAAGATCAGCAGGGAGGTCCAGCAGGCAGACAGGTGTAGCAGACAGACCTTAATGATGTGTTTAGAGTAAACCTTTTTGGACCTTTATTTGCTGATGGAGCACAACTCAAAATGAGAAGAAACCACTCAAAACATCTATTAATGATTGGAATGTGGTATGTATGAAGAATAAATCTAGGAAAACTGGAATTCATCAAAAGTGAACATTGAAAATCATCAAAAGTAAAATTTATATCCTAAGCATTAGTGAGCTGAAATGGACTGGTATTGGCTAATTTGAATCAGATAATCGTATCTTTTACTATGCTCGGAATGACAAATTCAAGAGGAATGGCATTGCATTTATTGTCCAAAAAAATTTCAAGATCTGTCTTGAAGTACGTTGTCTGTGATAGGATGATATTGATATGCCTACAAGGAAGACCAGTTAATATTCCTATTATTCGCACCAACCATAATAGGCACTGATGAAGAAATTAAAGTATTCTGCCAATTCCTGTAGTCTGAAATTGATCAAACATACACTCAAGATATATTGATAATTATTGGTGACTGGAATGCAAAGATTGTAAACAAAGAAGAAGGATCGGTAGTTGGAAAATACAGCTAAGATGATAGAAGCTATGTCAGAGACTGCATGATAGAATTTTGTAAAAGCAATAATTTATTTATTGCAAATATCTTTCTTCAACAACATAAAGAGTGACATAGAAATCAAGTTGACTATAGCTGTGCAAAGGGATCATGGAGAAGTTCAATATTATCAGTCAGAGCAGCCACTTACTACTTACTTACAGACCATGAATAGCTAATACTCTAGTTTAAGTTGAAGCTAAGAAAACTAAAATATCTCCATGCATGTCCAAATACAATCTTGAATATATCTCACTTGAATTTAGAGATTATCTCAACAAAGGATTAATGAATTGAACACAATGGCTGAAGACCAGATGAGTTATGGAATGACACCAAGAACATCATACCTAAAGAAAGTAAAATGTCATTAAAAATACAGGAAAAAAAGAAAGACCAAAAATGGGTGTCAGAAGAGAGTCTGAAACTTGGTCTTAAACATAAAAAGTTGTTGTTGTTGTTGTCAGGTGCCATCCAGTCGGAACCGACTCATAGCGACCCCATGCACAGCAGAATGACACAGTCCGGTCCTGGGCCAACCTCACTACAGCATAAAGTAGCTAAAGCAAATGAAAGAAATGATGGAGTAAAATTGCTGAACAAAAGAGTTCAAAGGATGGCCCCAGAATTAAAAGTGTGATGATGAAATGAAAGACCTGGAGCTAAAAAACCAAAAGGGAAGAACATGAGTGGAATTTTTCAAGCTAAAAGAACTGAAGAAAATTCCAAGCCTTGAGTTGCTATACTGAAGGATTCTCTGGATTTGATTTAAAATATTGAATGATGCAAAAAAAAAAAAAGATAAAAGGAACACAGAGAGATGTTGTACCAAAAAGAATCAGAGAATTAGTTGACATTCAACCATTTCACGAGGTAGCATATGATCAAGGACCAATGAAATTGAAGGAAGAAATCCAATCTGCACTGAAGGTATTAGAAATACAATGCTCCAGGAGCTGATGGAATACCACTTGAGATTTTTTAACAAAGGGACATAGTACTGGAGGCATTTGCTTATCTATAGCAAGAAACTTGGAAGAGAGCTATCTGACCAACAGAGAGGAAGAGATCCATATTCATGCCCATTGCAAAGAAAGGTGATCCAACAAAATGTGGAAATTATCAAACAATATCATTAATATCACACTCAAGTACAATTTTACTGAAAATCATCCCTAAACAGTTGCAGTGACACATCAACTGGGAACTACCAGAAATTCAATCCAGATTCAGAAGACTTGGAACTAGGGATGTCATTGCTGATGCTAGTTACACCTTGGCTGAAGGCAAAGAATACCAGAAATAAATCTGTCTCATGGAGTATGGAAAGTCGTTTGCCTGTGTGGATCATAACATTCTGAAGAATGGGAATTCTAAACCTCCCGTGTGCTCATGTGAAACTTGTACTTAGAACAACAGGCAGTCATTCAATTAGAACAAGGGGTTACTGTGTGTTTGGGGATCAGAAAGGGTGTATATCAGGGTTGTATCCTTTCACCATACTTATTTAATCTGTGGGGTCCTGGAATGGCACAGTAGGATAAGCACTGGGCCACAAGATCTGTTTGAACTGCAAGGTCGGCAGTTCAAACTCACCAGCCACTCCTCAGAAACCCTTTATAGGACCTAATTCCCTTTCTTTTTCTTGAAATATACTTTGTTCTGAAGTTTCATTGTCTGATATTAATATAGCCATTTAAGATTTTTTAAAATTATTTTCTTCTGAGTATGATATCTTCCTTTTGCTAACTTTTTTTGTCTTTTCATTTATATTGGGTTTTTATGAGACATCATTTACTCCGTTTTTTGGTTTTGGTTTTAATAAATCTGACAGCCTCTGCACTTTCATTGAGGTGCTTAGGCTATTTATATTTAACATGAAGATGTTAGATATGGTTATGATTGGATCTAAATCTATCATTTTGTGATTTGTCTGATCTGTTCTTTCTTCCTTTTTTTCTAACCACTTTTCCATTAATTACTTTCATGATTTCGTTTTATCCCCACTATTGGCTTATTTCTATATTTTTAAAAAATGTTTTTTGGTGGTTGCCTAGGTTTCTTGTTGCTGTTAGGTGCCATCCAGTCGGTACCGACCCATAGCGACATTATGCACAGCAGAACGAAACACTGCCCGATCCTGAGCCAACCTCACTATTATTGCCACGCTTGAGTCCATCAATGCTGCCACTTGGCCAATCCATCTCATTGGGGGTTTTCCTCTTTTTCTCTGACCCTCCACCTTACCAAGCATGATATCCTTCTCCAGCGACTGATCCCACCTGACAATATGTCCGAAGTATGAGAGACGAAGTTTGGCCATCTTGGACTCCAAGGAGCACTCTGACTGCACTTCTCCTAATATGGATCTATTGGTTCTTTTGGCAGCCCGTGGCATTTTCAATATCCTTCTCCAACACCATAACTCAAAAGCATCAATTCTTCTACAGTCTTCCTTATTCACTTTCCAGCTTTCACATGTATATGAGTTTATTGAAAATACCATGGTTTGGGTCAAGCGCACCTTAGTCTTCAAGATGACTTTGCTCTTCAACACTTTAAAAAGGTTTTGTGCAGCAGATTTGCCTAATGCAATATGTTGTCTGATTTCTTGACTGCTGCTTCCGTGAATGTTGATAGTTGA
>NW_006408578.1:6963898-6970327 GCF_000296735.1 Chrysochloris asiatica | reverse complement strand
TTCTTTTTGATGATGAATGCAACACCCTTCCTCTTCAATTTTTCATTCCCGGCATAGTAAACCATGTGGTTGTCAGATTCAAAATGGCCAATACCAGTCCATATCAGCTCACTAATGCCTAAGATAGCAATATTTATGCGTTCCATTTAGTTTTTGGCAACTTCCAATTTTCCTAGATTCATACTTCGTACATTCCACATTCCAATTTTCAGTGGATGTTTATAGCTGTTTCTCTTCATTTTGAGTTGTGCTCCATCAATAAATGAAGGTCCCGCGGGCTTTTCTCCCATGGGCTTTACTCCATTCGTGTCATCATGGTCAACTCTACTTTGATGAGGCAGCTCTTCCCCAGTTGCATTTTGAGTGCCGTCCAACCTGAGGGGCTCATTTTCCCGTACTATATCTGACAGTATTTCTCTGTTATTGATAAAGTTTTCAGTGACTAAATATACGGAAGTAGTTTGTCAATCCTTCTTCCTAGTCTGTCTTCATCTGGAAGCTCATCTGAAACCTGTCCACCATGGGTGACCCTGCTGGTATTGGAAAAATATATATATATGTAGCATAGTTCAGGGCAAGTTCACATGTCTTTAGAAGTAGGGGTGCTATGCTCAGGTCCAACCCCAGGCAGAACAGAGGCTGTGCAAGAGGGGGTGCCACTGGCTGCTGGGTAGGTGAGAGAAGGGACCAACCATGCCCTCAGTTACAAGGAGGGCATGGGACTAGATAAAACTGCTCCCTTAGCCACCAACCTCCAGCTGTGTTTTTATGTCCACAGGTTGCTGTGTATCACCAGCCTCCAGCCCATAGTCCGTCCGCTTTTCTTCTTTCTCACTGCTCCTGCTCAGTTTCCTCTTCCAGTTGGCACTCAATCCACCTCTCTATCTTCTAATACTCAGGACTCCAGAATCACCATCTGTGTCTTTTTCAGTCCGTCTTCCATGTCTGCCTACTTCACCATTTTACCCAGAATCCCTGAGCTTTACAGAAGCAGATTGCCAGGACTTTCCTCAGTGAAGCCAGGTGTGTTTTGATTAGCAACTGTGCACATAACCATTGTGCCCCCAGGGCTCCTTGGTATTGTGTTACTTCTTCGAGCATGAAACGCTTCCTCTACTTATTACAGCATTGGACAGTGCCTGGTGTGGCACTGTCAAATCAGCACTGGACTGCAAACCATAAGGTCAGCAGTTCAAACCCACCAGCTGCTCCTCAGGTTATATTATGAGTCGGAACTGACTTGAGGGTACTTAACAATAACAACTTTATAGCATAGGTTTGCTGATACTGAATCCTCTTAGCTTTTATTTGTCTGGAGCAATCTTTATTTCTAATTCATTTTTTAAAAATAGAGAACTCTGAGTTGATAGTTTTTTTTTTCTTTCATCACCTTCAAGAGATCATCCGTGTTGCATAGATCCTAACAAGAATGCCTCTGAAATTCTTATCTGGATGCCTTCAGGATTTTCTCTTTATCTTTGGTTTTGAGCAATTTGAGTATTTGCGTAGGTGTTTTTCTTATTTGTTATGTTTCATTTTGGTTTTTGCATTTATTTTGCTTGCTCTGTGTTTCTTGGATCGGTTGATTGATGTTTTTAATTCTTTTCTTAGTTCTTCAAATAACGTATTGGTCCCATTCTTTCTTTCCCTTCACTTGTTTATTGTCCAGCTTTTTCATGCTTTGCTCCAGGTGTACCAATGCCTGCATCTTTAGAAGGGCATGCCTTTTTATCTTTTTTCTTAACTTAATGATTTCATGGTCATCGTACAACTTCAGTTCTCTGATAGGTTAAAAAGAGGACTACACAGTTGACCTCTTCCTGGTTGTCTTGGTAGGTCTGGGGCTTTCCTTCCAGTTTTCTACATGTTGTTGTTGGTAGGTGCAATTGAGTGGTATGACCCATAGTGACCCTATGTACAACAGAACGAAACACTGCCCGATCCTGGGCCAACCTCACTATTATTGCCACGCTTAAGCCTATTGATGCTGCTACTTTACTAATCTATCTCACTAGGGGTCTTGCTCTTTTTCTCTGACCTTCCACCTTACCAAACATGATATCCTTCTCCAGCGACTGGTCCCTCCTGACAATATATCCGAAGTATGATAGACGAAGTTTGGCCATCTTGTTGTGGCACTGTGGACTAAACTGCAAAGTCAGTTTAAATTAATTATAAGGCTGGCAGTTCAAGCTCACTAGCTGCTCCTTGGAAACCCTATACAGGGTCACTATGGGTAGAACTGACTCGATGGCACTCAAAAACAATAAATGTTTAAGTAGCAGCTACTGTGACTTTTTACTTTAATATGATTTTAAATTTAGATCAAAGAAATTGCGAAATTACGAAAGGAGTTCCCATACACTCTTTTCCTAGATTCACTAATTTATTACATTATGTCTCATTTCCTCTGTCATTTTCTTTCTGTCTCTGTCTTTCTCTTTACGTGTGTGTGTGCGTGTGTGTATCACATATGCAAGTAAATTGAATATATACATCCATGCCTTTTTCTCAGTTGTTTGAGAAATGGTATCAATTGTTTGAGAATTGCTTGGCGTCATTGCAGCTTTTTACCCTAAATACTTCAGTGATTATTTACTAAGAATTAGGATCTTCTCTTATGAAATATTAGCACTGTTACCAAAATCAGGAAGTTTAACGTTGAGACCATATTCTAACCATAGTCTATACCCAAGTTCTGTCAGTTGGCTCACTACGTCCTACCACCAGTTTTTTTTTTTGGGTCAGGATTGAACCTTGTCAGTAGCTGTCTGGGTCAGGATTGAACCTTGTCAGTAGCTGTCCTGTCTCTTTAGTGTCCTTTAATCTGGAACAGTTGCTCAACCATTCTTGGTCTTGACATATTTGAAGATTAAAGTTCTTTTTTTTCCTATGTGGAATTTTCTTTAGTTTGGGTTTGTCTGATGTTTCTTCATGAATAGATTTAGGTTATGAGTTTCAGGAGGAACATCACATCCCAGTAGTACTGGGATTGACACAGTGGCAGCAACAATGGGCTCAAACGTAACGACAATTATGAAAGCGGCACAAAACCAGACAGTATTTTTTTCAGTTTTGTGTAGAGTCACTATGAGTCAGAACCAACTGAATGGACTGCTAACCGAAAGGTCAGCAGTTCAAATCTACCAGTCACTCTGTGGGAGAAAGGTGAGGCTTCCTCCTCCTGTAAAGATTTACACCCTCCGAAGCTGGTCACTATCAGTCAGAACCGACTTGACAGTACACTGACAACATCACACTTGAATTTAACGTCTCCTTTGAAGACTGCCCTGGCAGTCCCCAAGCAGCGAGCATATCCCTCTATTACAAATTTCTTTTACAATAATAATTTCTTTGTATGCACATCTACCCACTAGATTACAAACTCATCAAAGTTAGGCATCTTTCATGTTTGGGTTGCCAGGATTTGGACAGTAGCTAGCATATAAAAAGGCACCAAAAATGTTTTCTAAATGATTGAAATGACATTGGAACAAAGCTCCTGCAACTTAAAATAAGGGAGCTGTGGAATTGTAAAGCTAAATTCTTCAGGGAAAAGAGTTAAGCTTTTTTAAAGACAAAGCTTACCATTTCTACTAAATCACCACGTAGGGAAGGTAAGATATGAGTTGTCAAGACATGAAAAGGAAAGAGAAAGCAGCATTTGGAATGTTAATCAATCATTATGTTCCTGAACCTCTTTACAAAAACATGAGAAACATTTTCAAGGTTTATCAGCTAGCCTGTGGGTGGTGAGAATTACTATATATATACTACATAAAGCCGTCAGCTTTAGTAAAATATGTAGAAGTAAATATAGGTTACCTGTCCAAAACTTAGTGGAGAAAAGTAGCTGGGTAGTTCCTCATAGATAATTTGACAGTTGAGATTTATTATTTCTAGTTGTCTAAAAGTAGGGGATAATCAAGTCTGTTGACAGATAATTACTTAATGCCGCTGAATATCTTGGCAAAAGGAAAGGATAGGCATATGGGAATTTGATTATGCCATTGCTTTGGAGTCATCTCTGGAGTTGCCCTGTGTTCCTTAAAAAAAAAAAAAAGAAAGAAAGGAAAATATATTTTTCTCTCTCTTTTGTCAAAAGGAATATATATATATGTGTGTGTGTGTGTGTGTGTGTGTGTGTGTGTGTGTGTGTGTGTATAATGCAATGCAAGAAATAGTCACTCATCTATGCTAAGAAATATGAAAGACAGTTACTTGGTCAACTGACTGGAAGAGATCCATATTTGTACCCATTTCCAAAGAACGTAAAAATTATCAAACAATATCATTAACAACACATGTAACTAAAATTGTGCTAATATAATTCAAAAATGGTACCTGGACAAGGAACTGCCAGAAATTCAAGCTGAATTTAGAAGAAGGACATGGAATGAAGGATACCATTGCTGATATCAGATGGAGCTTGGCTGAAAGCAGAGTATACCAGAAAGATGTTTACCTGTGTTTTATTGACTGTGAAATACACACAACTATGTGAATTATAACAAATTATGGATAACATTGGGAAGAATGGTAATTCCTGAAGACTTAGTTGTGTCATAAGGAAACTGTGTCTAGAGTTAGAGGCAGTCTTTTTTTTTAATGGTAGGTGAGGATGGGAGGAAGTCTTTTTGCTTTTATTTAAAACCACATATTTCAATCTCTAATTAAGAGATTGAGAAGTGTTCTAATTAAGCCTTTTGAGAAGTGTTCACAATCATCTTGATTCCAGTATAAATAATACTTATGAGTATATTGTCAATATAAGTTCAGTCATTTCTTTCCTTCTTAAAAAAATAATATTTCAAATGATGGAGATGAAGATTAAAAACTTAAAACCTCAACATACGTTCATGATACTCTTATACTATAAGGTCCAAAATATGAGGCAATCATTTTAACAGAACAAGCAGACACTGAATGATTTGGGATCAGGAATGGTGTGCATCAAGGTTGTATCCTTTCCCCATGCCTATTCAATCTGTATGCTGAGCAAATACTCGTAGAAGCTAGACTATATTAAGAAGAACAAAACATCAGGATTAGAGGAAGACTCATTAGTAACTTGTAACAATATTTCATTCTGTTGTGTATGAGTTGGAACTGACTGGACGTTACCAACAACAGAAACATTGGTCACGCAAGGAAGTTGAATATGTAGTTCTTGAGCTTGGTGAAAGGAAAGTATAGCTGGAAATTCAGATTTGGTATTATAACATATTCTAGGTGTCTAAATTTGTTAGCATGTGGAGAATATAGAGTGAGAAGTATAAAAGAACTAATGCTATGGATTACTTAATATATGCTACTCATTCTATTGCTTAATATATATTTGGGAAGAAGTAGCAGTACAATGGTACTTTTGTTAATGGGCAGACCTCTTCTGAATCCAGTATGAGTTTCTGGCGGTTCTATTACTGTACATCTGCAATCATTTTTAAATTATCTTTAGCAAAACTTGATGATAAAACAAAATTATAATTATTAAGGGGTCAATTCACAAGAAAATGCAAGAATCATAAATGTATATATACACCTAATAAAAGAATTTCAAAGTGTACAAGCTAAAAATTAACAGATTCAAAGGGAGACCCAAATACATGATAGTTGGAAATTTTAACAACCCTTTCTCAGCAATTGGTATAATAAATAGGCAAAAATCAAGCAAAAATATAAGTGATCTGAAGTACACTATCTTTAACTAATTGACATTTATGGAACTGTTGTTGTTAGTGTCATTGAGTCAGTTTCAAATCATAGAGATCCCATATAGGGTTTCTGAGACTATAAATCTTTGTGGGAACAGAAAAACTCATCTTTCTCCCACGGAACAGCTGGTGGGCTTGAACCACTGACCTTGTGGTTAGCAATACTCCTAACAATTTCAGAGTACACACTTTTTTCTGGTGCATATGGCATGTTCACCAAGAGAAACCATATGCTGTACCATAAAACAAGACTGAATACTTTTAAATGACTGAAATCTTGCACACTATGTTCTTTAGTCACAGTGAAAATAAATTAGAAACCAATAACAGGGAGGTATCTAGAGGGAAACCCTCTAAATATTTCTAAATTAAATAACACACTTGTAAACAATCCATGGGCCAAAGAGAAAAAAACAGCAGGCTCATTATCATGTAAAACAGAATGATAGTGGAATATAACAATTTGTAGGGTGTATCTATGAAGGGCTTAAAAGGTAATTAATAGATTTAGATGTTGATGAACTTGACCTATACTTATGGATGTAGTAGCTTAAAATCCAACTGAGAGGGAAGGAGTTTTCACATCCAAGATCAATCCTATCCCTTCTGTATACAGGGTTAGATTAATTTAGACATTGGCTACCTAAAATGGGAGGGGGTATAAAGGCATGAAGTGACTGGCTTACAAGTTTTCAAGAGAGAGTTTAGTTTAAGT
>NW_006408578.1:6961879-6962768 GCF_000296735.1 Chrysochloris asiatica | reverse complement strand
TTCACAATAGCAAAAAGATGGAAATAATCTAACTCTGGTACATACACACAATGGATTACTACTCAATGTTAAAAAGTTAACCATGAATCTGCTTAACACCTTGTAACATGGATGAATCTGGAAGATGTTATGATGAGTGAAATCAATCCATCACAAAAGAACAAATATTGTATGGAACCACTATTTTTAAAAGCCAAGAAAAGTTTTTCACACTAACAGAACCATTCTTTGATGGCTCTCAGGGATGGTAGGGAAAGAGTAAAAACGAGAGGGTTAACAAAAAAAAAGTGGGGGGCAAACAAAAACTTTGAAGAGAGTAAAACAAGGATTGCCTAATATCTTCTATGTGTGGCACTGTAGGATAAGAACTAGATCGCAAGGTCAATTTGAACTACAAGGTGGTGGTTCAAACCCTCCAGCCTCTCTTTGGAAATCCTCTATTGGGTCACTGAGTCAGAACTGATTCGAAGGCACTTAACAACAACAACAACAAGGTCAACAAATCGGATTCCTAGATGTACGTAAGCTGACAAAACTCCTTGACGGTCTCATTTGTCTTTACGACTCAAGGGCCACCAGGATATGTTCTGGGGAAGCACTTCTGAGAGAAGTTTTGTATGGCGGAAACAGCCGCCAATACAGCAGGAACAGATGCAAGAGCTCCACTGGGAAGAAGCACTCAAGAAATGAGACTCACTTTCTCCATTATTACTGAGGCTATGATGGACGTAGGAAGCATCATCATTTTTAGTGAAACTCATCAATGAATCTCGAGACTCTGGGAAGAAATGTGTGGGCTTTCTGCTTTCTGAAGTGGATGCAGAAATTTTGGCTGTGAAATTAACGATTGAAAAGAGGTACCTTAACATGGGGTGTTGGTGGACTCAGG
>NW_006408578.1:6954396-6955961 GCF_000296735.1 Chrysochloris asiatica | reverse complement strand
ACCCAAGGGCACTGCAAAGACCATGTGGGAGCCATGTCTGATTTCCTCTGACTCCACAGGGGGAAAGAGAACCAAACTCAAAATCAGCCCAAGGTCAATGCCTATGAAGTGGAGGTCAGGAATGCTTCTACCCTTACAACCTTCTTTACCCTATTCTGACACTAACCATGCCTCCCAGCACTCTCTGCTTCACATTTGGGTTTGATAATCCATTGCAATGGCCAAGCAGAACTGGTAACAATACTCACAATAATGGAGTTTATTAGGGAAGTGAACAGTGTACAATTCAGGATCAAAACCAACTCAGCAGGCAGCAGTTCTCCAATCAGGAACGCCCCTCCTCTGCCATACTGCAGACACACCTTGCTCTTGTCTTTGGCATGTCAGCCATGTGGCCCCTTGGCCTCCACCCCAGTCCATGGGTCAAGAGCCTCAGCTACTGTCTGTGTCACCACTTCTGCCATCACGTCTGCTGTGGCCTCTGCTGTCACAGCTTTTCTAGGTAGGGATCTCACACTCCATTCATGCTCTTCCTTCTTGATGGTGCTAGGATCTTCTGTTCCTGCTTCTGAGATAGCTCCTTTTAAACCTAGCTGGATGGGCAAACTAACCAATCCCAGCCTTAGAGTCCTATATACCTTATTTTCATGGCCCCACCTAATCCCTTGGTGGAAATTAAGACACTAAATAGAAAAGCCTTATCAAGTAAATTCAAGGTACCACAGGCATACTTTTGATGTCTTATTTGTAACTAATAGCTTGAATAAAGAGTTTGCATTATATGAAGAGTTGGAAAATATTTATGCTTATCACTCATTTTAATTTGAGGAGACCATGAATTGGACAACCAAACTTGATGTTGAAAGGAAACTTACTGGGAAATTCCAAGGGCTGGTCAAGCTAAACTCTCAACTAACCACTGAGAATTACTAAAAAGTCATACTTTGTGTTCCATCAGTGAAGCATATTATTCAGGACCTTCCAGGGATATTTTCAGAACAGCACCTCACAGATCTTTAGTGTTGGTCTCTGGTAGCATATGTCATAGAACAGTTTATACATAACACCATGCCAACATGTACCACAGTGATTTGCTCAATCCCAATACACTCTCTGCCAGTCTTCTTGTTGGAGGATCTAGTGGAAACACACAGAGTCCCCGGACTTCCACCCACCATTTATGAAACCTTCTATCTGTTCAACTTCAATTTTTTCTTAATGTTGGTCCATTGCCAAAGGCCCTCATTATTCTTCAGATAAAGTTTAGAATGAGAGCTGTGAAAATGGGTGAAAGCATCTCAAAACATAACTAAGAAACATTTTGAAAGACCAGAGGTCAAGTGACTTGACTTTGCATAACCTAAATTTTGATAGAAAACACGATTTTAATTTAGTGGTAGATACATGCATGCTGTTTCTCTGCTATTCATAGAGTTTTCAGTGACTAGCGATTCAGAAGTAGTTCGTCACTCTTTCTTCCTAGTCTGTCTTTGTCTGGAAGCTCATCTGAAACCTGTCCACCATGAGTGATCCTGCTGGTTATTTAAAATACCGGTGGCAAAGCC
>NW_006408578.1:6950432-6953201 GCF_000296735.1 Chrysochloris asiatica | reverse complement strand
GGACATGTTGTCAGGAGGGAACATTCGCTGGAGAAGGATGTCATGCTGGGTAAGATGGAGGGTCAGAGAAAAAGAGGAAGACCCCCAACGAGGTGGATTGGCCAGGTGGCATCATTGATGGCATCAAGTATGGCAGCGGTAGTGAGGTTGGCCCAGGATCAGAAATTATTTCGTTCTGCTGTGCATGGGGTCGCTATGAGTCAGTTCCGACTCGATGGCACCTGACAACAACAACATGCATACTGTATAACTAAGTCAAAGTTCCCTACAGATGCTTCTGGAACTTCTGAAAACACGTACCTAAAACAACATAATAAAATAAATTCTCTCCTCATGTTTGATATTTGAAGGGAAAACCATGAGAGGTATGTTTACAGCTACTTAATCTTTTGATTATTTGCTTATGAGCTTCCAATTGAATTTATGAGTTAATGATTACCTGTTAAAGGGCCATTCTGTAAACATTCCTGCCTTGAGACTTATTTGTATTTTCAGAAGAGAGCACTGAAAGAATACATATTATTTCTGTGATTTCTGTTGGTGGCATTCTGAAGATGCTTTAGTTAATTCAGTTTTAACATAACTTTACGATCACCATGAGTTTAATATTCAGTTATTAAGTTCCCAGTTCTTTGAAGAATTAACATTGAGAAGATGAGGAAAGGATAAATGCATTATATAAAATATTAACAATAGAGCTTAGAACCGAACATTATTTTGTTGTTATTGTTGGTTTCCACCTAGTTGGTCTCATAGCAACCTCATGCCCAACAGGACAAAACATTGCCTAGTCTTGGGCCATCTCCATGATTGGCTGAAGATAGGACTCTTATTATTCATAGGATTTTCACTGACTTGTTTTGAGAAGCAGAACACCAGACATTTCTTCCTAATCTGTCTTAGTGTGGCCACTTTGCTGAAACCTAGTCAGTATCGTAGTAATACACAAGCTTGTAATGCCAGCCAATAGGGCTGTGTATGAAATGCATTCACTGGGAATCAAACCTGGACATCCCCCATGGAAGGTGAGAATTGTACCTCTGAAACACAATGACTTCGGAGAGGTATTTTATTTTAGTATGTTGTTAACAATGTGTAACGGACAGTTAAGGAAATTACCAACAAGGAGTAAAAACTAGGAGCTTATCAGGGATTTCAGTGTAGATTTTAACTTTATTAAGAGATCATAATGAAAAAACCTAAATTCAAAGAGAAGGGCACTCCATTGTTGTCTAACATGTGGTTGATGCTGTTTATATTTCTGTGTTAAATTCCTTAGCTGGCTCATAAGTTTTTCCATAAGCACACATTAAACACTTCTGTTTCATGGTTAATATAGAATTAGAGGCCAGTAATCCAAAAAGCAGGCACAGCCCACAGCCACTGAGTTGATTCCGCCTCATAGCAGCCATAGCTATATAGGGTTTCTGAAACTGTAAATCTAGATGGGAGCAGACAGCCTCACCTTTCTCCCATGGTTTAAACGGCTGACATTATGTATAGCTGTCCAACAACTAATCCACAGCACCGCTAGTGACAACTTACTTGGCAGTTTTCTTTTCATGACTGTATCTATTATCTTGTCTTGATTTATATGCATTACCAGAAAAAATATGAATTTTAGTGGCACTGTGGGCTAGGTGTTGGCTGCTAAACTCAGGTGGATGGTTCAAACCCATCAGCCACTACATGGGAGAAAGATAAAGCTGTTTTGCTCCCAAAAAGATTTACAGTCTTGGAAACACTACATAGTGTCACTTGATGGCAGCAGGTATGGTTTTATGGGAATAATACAGAAGTTGTGGCTATTATTTTTGGTGAGGAAAAATGTGTACAATGTTTTTTAATCTAAATAAAATGTGGTTTTTATTTATAAAGAGAGAATTATAAAACAATCTTCTTTATGCTCATTCCTGCAAAATTCTAAACAAAATATTGGCAAATTAAAGCCAGTAATATATTAAAAGACTAATATACCATGACAAAGTAGGATTTATCCCAGGAATGCAAGGTTGGTTTCACATCTAAAGAAAGATCAATTAATGTAACTCATCAAATTAGTAGAACAAAGGAACAAAATCAGAGGAATATGTCTATATAAGTGTGTGTGTGTGTGTGTGTGTGTGTATATATATATATATATACAATTGAAAAAATTAATGATGCATCCATAATTTTAAAAACAAACAAACAAAAATCTTTGCAGTAAATTAGGAATAGAAGATAACTTTTCCAACATGATCATGATAAAGGCGATCTATGAAACCCCTGCAACTAATACAATGGTCAATGGGGAAAGATGGAGTGCTTCGTTCTAACATGGGAAACAGAATACATCTTTGTGGGGATTGCTTTCACTAAGTCTAACATAACATGGGTTAAAAGAATGTAGCTTCTTGGAATGTTCTACCCTGATAATGTGTGCGAGAAAGGGCATGCTGACCTGAGAAGACTCAGGTCCAGTGTGTTTGTCAAGGATGTTTGTGTAACTAGGAAGCCCTCTTATGAGTGTCTGAGGTCAGAACATTCCCAGTCGTTCCTCTGTGCTCAGCCTTATCTAAGAATTTATGCTGCTACCTATGTTTTCCTAAAGCTTGTAAAAATGCTTTTGAACTTTCTGCTTTGATAAAGTCTAATAAATATGAGGAGAGGAGCATGTTGAGAGGAGTTTTCTCTAATTCAGAGAACTCCTTTAACATAATCTTCTTAACTCTATGTTTTGAGTAGTGTATTCTTCTACTACTCGCAGAACAGTAAACGCAACACATC
>NW_006408578.1:6948221-6950136 GCF_000296735.1 Chrysochloris asiatica | reverse complement strand
TCAGCTCTCAGTCCCTCTCTTCCCATGAATCTAGAGTCCTCAGCTGCTCCCTCTCTCCATGTCTCCATCTCTGCCTCCATCTCTGGTGTCGCTGCTTCTCTGGATAAGGTCTCACATTCCACTTGTGCTCTTCACCCTTGGTGGTCCTATGGTCCTTTTTTTCTGGACTGTAAGATTAACTACTCCTCCATTTTGTTATAAAACTTCTATATTTACAATTGTGACTAGTCATGATAACAATTACTCTTTAGGAGAGGCTTCCAGATTTTCTCTATATGCTTTCTGATTCTGGTCCTGAGTTATACCCTAATCAATTCATCACCACTGAATCTATTTGGACCACATTCTCATTGCCTCAGAGAAAACCCAGTCTCCACCCTTCCAACCTATCCTGTGCAACTTTGCCCACTAATTTCCCTAAACCCAAATTTCTTCCTGTTAGTTCTCTGCTCAGTGAGTCCCTATGTTTAGCTGTCTCACATGTAAATGTTTCTGACTTCTCTTTACTGCCCACATCCATGCAGGGCTATTTCCCATGATTTCCAAGATGCACTTGTATTCTGCAAACACTTACTGTCTTCTTTATGATTTGGCTGGTCATATAAAGATCAATCAACATAATCATTTATTCTTTTAAGTCCTATCTCTTCCTTCAGGACCCAACTCAAATCCCACTTCCTCTAAAGTTCTCTCTGATCATTTCAATTTCCACTCATTTCAGGGGAGCTCCAAGGAGGGAAGGACAGAGATGTTATATCCCAAGTCACTGTTGGAAATGCATGTTGTACAACTCGACGACACTTAACAACAACAACAATTCTATATGTGTATGTGTCTGTTCTTAGCTCCTTTGTTTATTTTTGCTGGACTTCTCTCTCACCTATTGCCAAACCCAAAACCAGCATATACGTCATTCTGAGCTCTCCTGTTTTCTTTACTTTGGTTTTGTCTCTTCCTAACTACTTTGCAAGGTGAATGTTACAAAGACCACATCTCATCTTTTTTTCTCTCTTTCTATAGTATATATGGACTCCGGGTGTGGCTGTAGGATCAGCACTGGACTGCAAACCACAAAGTTGGCAGTTCAAAGCCCTCAAGTGCTCATTGGAAATCCTATGCAGGGTCGCTAGGAATTGGAATCAACTCTACAGCACTTAACAACAACAACAGCAACATAGTACATATAGCACCTAACACAATATTGAATTCATTTAACTTAATAAATCTTCACATTATTTTGAGAGTAGCATTTCTCTCAAGGTTACAGAGAACTTTGCTGTTGATACTGGGGTGAGATGATATCTCATTGTTGTTTCGATTTGCATCTATCTAATCCTGGTTTCGTTCTGCTGTGCATAAGGTCGCTCTGAGTCGGTACCGACTCGATGGCACCTAACAACAGCAACAGCAATCCTGGTGTGGTGCTGTGGGCTAATGTTTCAGACTGCAAAGTCGTCTGAACTGCAAGCTCACCAGCTGCTCCTTGGAAACCCTTTACAGGGTCACTATGGGTTGGAATCAACTCAATGGCACTTAAAAACAACAACAATGGCTAGTGGTCTTGAGCATTTTTTTCATGTATTTGTTGGCCACTTGAATGTTGTCTTTGATGAAGCGCCTGTTCATATTCTCTGCCCATTTTTTAATTGAATTATTTGTCGTTTTTTGTGTTGACCTTTTAAACTTTTCTATAAATTTTAGAGTTTAGTCCCTTATCTGATAATGTCACTGCCCAAAATTTTCCCTTAGTCTGTGGGTTCTCTTTATACTCTTGGTGAAATCGTTAGATGTACTTAAGTGTCTAATTTTTAGGAGGTCCCAGTTATCTAGGTTGTTTTTTGCTATTTCCATTTTCAGTTATGCTTAATAGTGTATTTATTACACCATGTATTAGGCTCCCTAAGTTTGTCCCTAT
>NW_006408578.1:6939811-6946896 GCF_000296735.1 Chrysochloris asiatica | reverse complement strand
GAGGGAGTGTGGAAGTACACCCACAAACATACATAGGTTAAACAGAGGAGATGGGTATGGATACTCTTTGCTGCAAATATATCTGTGAATGTGGCAGAACATACAGGGAGCAAAATTTGAAAACTTCTTAAATACAACCAAACACCTTGAGAGGATGAGTTGCTGGGCTAGGGGACCAGGACCATAGTTTTAGGTGACATCAATGTCAACTGACATAAAATAGTCCACAAAGACAACGCTCTATGTTCTACTTTGGTGAGTTGGGGCAGAAGTCTTAAAAGCTCATGAGTAGCCATCTACAGGTCAACTTTCCTTGTCCAGAGTAAAGAAGAATGATGAAAATCCAAAAAGCATAGAAATAAGTATTCCAATTGATTAATGAACCATGCAAACATTATTCTCCATGACCCTAAGACCAGAAGAACTAAAGGGTGCCCAGGTATCACTACCAACTGCTCTGAAAGGGATCACATTTGAAGGTCCTTGATAGAGTTGGAGAAAAATGTGGAAAAAAACTCAAAATCATAAAAAAGATCAGCAAGTGACTGGTGGAGTCCCTGAGACTATAGAACCGTGACTCGATTTTCAGCCAAAGACTCGATGGTTCTTTAATGGGAACAATAACACTAAAGAGGTATGCTATGCACACCTTAGAATAATCAACATTTTGAGATCAAAACGACAGCATTTACCCAAAGAGCAAGTTCAGAAGGGTTAGAAAAGGAAGAGGGGTGGAAAGAGGAAATGCAGAGAGGAAGTGAGATAAATGATGCAACAATGAAGAGATGAAATCACTGAGATGCAGCAAAATGTACATGAGTCTTTTAGTGTAAAACTGATGATCTGCGCTGAAAACCTTCATCATATTCATAATTAAAAAGTTTAAAAAAAAATGCAGAGAAACTAAGTTTCAGTAACCTAAAATATTTAGGGAGTTCCTAGGTGGTACCAATGGTCATTGCAACCACTGCTAACTAAAAGGTTAGAGGTTTGAATCCATCCAGAGGTGCTTAGGAAAAAAGGACTGCCAATCCGATTTTTTTTTTCCCCCAAGGTTTTTGTTTCTAATTGAGTGAAAGTTTACAGGGCAGATCATCAGTTTTACATTCAACAAATCATATACCTTGTTTCATTACAATGATTATAATCCCCTCCATGTACCATCAGTTAACAGTATTTCTCTCTATCCACTTTAATTTTAAAACAAAACTCATGCATATATAATAATTTACAACTCCAAAGGGCACATTCTGCAAGTCTGTCTCCTGGCTACCAACTCTTAGTCCCACCCTTCCCATGAATCTGGAGTCCTCAGCCTCTCCCCATCTCCGTGACCCCATCTCTGCCTCCATCTCTGGCGTCACTGCTTCTCTGGATAAGGTCTCTCATTCCGCTTGTGTTCTTCTCCCTTGATGATCCTATGGTCCTCTGTTTCTGAACTGTAAGATTAACCACTCTCCTGTTTTTGTTACAAAACTTCTACCTTTACAATTGTGACAGTTGAAATTAGTCATGATAACAATTATTGACTATTGAATCATACGAATCTTATCCCCATCTCTTTTCACTAGACCCATCTAGACAAGATGAAATCTATTCAGTGGGGACTCTTTCTTTCCCCCCATACTCTTAAACTAAACTCCCTCTTGAAACCTTGTAAGTCATTCACTTTGTGCCTTTATCGCCCTCTCATTTTAGGTAGCCAATGTCTAAGTTGCCCGTTCATATCTACCCTGTGACAGAGGGGATAACGTTGATACTTGATGTGAAGACTCCTTGCCTCTCTGTTGGTATTTAGAGTTGCTGCCTCTATGAGTATAGGTCAGGTTCTTCAAATTGTAGAAATTTACCCTTGTTTCCTTTATTAAAAAATTTTTAATTTTATTTTTTTGTAATCTTCCTCTAGTTGAGTTCTGATTATCAAGCCATCAAGGCTAGGTCAAATGGGTACTGTATGCAAGTTTGGGTGTTCTTGTGCATCTCTCCTCACGTCATATCAGCTGGATGCTTCAGTTCACTCTCAGCTCTAGCTCTCTATGACTATGTCCTTGTCCATGGGGCTCAAGTGTCCTCAGGTCTCACCACACTTTGGACCAACTAGAGATTCTTCTTCTCTCTCTCATCTCCAGGTCAATAGGGGTCAATGGAGTATGGTTGAACTCAGCCCATTTCTTCATTGCTGTCTTTCCCCCTCTTCCACTCACCAGTAGACCAATGTGGTCGCCAGCAAGCTTACATGTCTGTTTGTGTATTCCCTTTGAGTTTCAGTCTTAGGGGGGTGTTTGTCCTAAAGGAACTTGAGTGCTTGCATTGATGGTTTTCTGGTGAACAGCTTGCTTATTCTTATAGTAGCCAATCATGCTGACATTTTTGTTTTGGGTTTTTCCTGATGATTTTTCTTTGAAGATGTATCTTCTGTCACTCTAGCTGGTCCAGGCTGGTCTGCATGTCCTTGCTAGTGGGAATGTCCCACCTCATAAGGTTCTGGATGGGACTCAGGATTCCACCTAAGGTCTTACACTCTGAAAAGGCTTTGCAAGAGGCCTATTTCACTGGGCAAGTTCTAGAACCCCTTTTAGGTATTCCGATCAGTTATAGGTTGAAGATGGGCTTACAAGTTTTCTGTAATCATGTTTCCCAACATTCCTATCTATCCCATTCAAATGTCTATTTTATAATAGTAGGCAAGGGAAACCAATATTCATAAGACAGTCAAGCATTTTAGTATTATTTCCTCTCTTCAAACTATACCTAGATCCCTGTATCCCAGAGCCCTGTTGTTTCAAGGTTGAGCATGCATCACTATTTACTTCTGTCCCACTTAGGACATGCAAACTTGTCTCAGTGTTCCCCTATCTATCTTGTTCTTCTGTCTCCTCCCCTTCTGGTATTGCCATCCCCAACACCTGAACTAAACCCCCACACCAACCCCACTGTTGTGGTTACCTTATATTCCATTAACTCTTCCCTCCGTTTAAGGCAGTCTGTTTTATCCTGTAATCTACCTGAACTTCCCACCACCTGGATCTCTGTTCCTTTGTGTTTACCTTCTTTCACATTGTAATTGTTTTGATCATAGACTGACCTCCCAGATCCTCTGTTCTTAGAATTTTGTTCTGTTCTTGACACTTCCATTTGTTTACTGAGTTCAGGATGCTGCTGCCATGTACATCATTCTCTAGTTGTTGTCTGTTCTTGTTGGTTTTCAGTACACAGAACTTATTTTAGGATCTTCCCTTTTCACTCTTCTTCCTGAGGAATATCAAGATGCCATTGTTGGTCATTGTGACGTAACTCAGGATTTAATTTTTGGCCTGTTTTCTTTTTAGTCTGCCTGTCCCGCCGCTCCACAATCCCCGTTCAGGCCTTTGTTCTTAGTGATAAACAGTTCAGGGCTGGCTGTGGCCACTTTGTACTGCTGTTTGGTTTTAAGTGGAAACTGTCACTCTCAATTTCGAGGAGATCTGTGCGCATGCGTAGTAGAACCCTCTGAGGGTGAGGGTAGGGTGTCCACTCACTCAGGCACCACCTCTAGTCATCTGAATGGAGGTGTGCAGCCAGCAAGAGACCAATGAACAGATACAAAAAAAAAGAAAAAGAATGTTCACACCTTTATCTCTGCAGGTCTGTCAGGAGTCCATGGCTGCTCTGATCCTTCCCTCGCTTGGTCTCACCCAATATGGCAACTCTGGGATCAGCTGAGCATCTTGAATTAGAAAGCAATGGATTTATTGCTTCTGCTGCAAATTCCTCCAGCTGTAAGCCTTCCAACCTTCTAAATATTTCTTTATATGTGGTTCAGAGTTCTGGGACCATCTCCTGAGCCTGCTTGGGCTGGTATTCTATGTTGTTGTTGACGGAGCTCCTCACTGCACTTCCACCCGATCCACCATCTTGTTTGTTCCTTGCCAATCTGCTTTTGAAAAATGAGCCACTGAAAATGCTGTGGTGTAGAGTTCTACTCTGGCACACTTAGGGTGCCATGAGTTAGGGTCCCACTCAATAGCAACTGGTTGGTAATGTGTTCTAGAAACTGGTTTTTCAGCTACAAATAAATGATCCAAAGTAGAGAGAGTCTAGAAAATGAAGTTTGAAGATAATTTTCTCAATCGTGTAAGGAAGTATCAGTCATCAGGATATTAAGAGTTATGTCAATTCTTTGCTATTTTATAGGCTTTCTAGACATATTCTTCTTGTCATTAAGTGCCGTCAAGTCAGTTTTGACTCATAGTGACTGTGTATAGGGTTTCCAAGCAACTGGTGGGTTTGAACCATTGGCCTTGTTGTTCAAACCGACCTTGCAGTCCAGTGCTTATCCTACAGTGCCACACCTACAATATAACCAATAGAAATTATACTGGAAAATTCTTACTTGGCAATGTACATGGATATTATTCTAAAACAATAAAAGTATGTAATGAAAATTATATGCTGAACCCAAGGCAAATTTTCCAAAACAGAATGCATTGACATTCATAAGACCAAAAAAAAATCAAATATTTCCTTTTCACAGAATTAAAATTATTGGCGACATTGGAAATAAATAAAACTTGATTGCCTTTCCAAGCAGAACACAAAGGTTTTATAATGAAAGACTAATCTGAAGGAGTCACTGAATAGTAAATCCAATGCATTTTCTGACAATATATTAAGTATGTGCCAGGTTTCCAAGTTATTTTTGTACAATGTCAAGTCAGGAAGATAGGCATAAATGCTTGACTCTGAAGCTTTAAGGAAGCAGTGATGTCCTTGGTTACACTCTACATTCAGCACTTTTGTAAGGGAGCGACCAGAACATTGTGCATTTACAGCTCAAACAGACCCTCAGATTAAGAGGTGAGATAAGTGTTCTCCAGGGTGAAGCCAAGAATATACAAACCACAAACAGGATTGGATCTTTATCAGAGAAAATGTTCCATGAAACATATTCATTTTTGTATATATATTTTTTATCCTCTTTAACAGAGACTCATCTTGGGGCAGGGGGAGGGATTCAGGTTGACTATTACAACAACTAAAGGGTTTCACAAAAGGCTAAGTAAGGGCAGAAATGCAACCAGAATTCAGGAAGGAAATGAAATCAGCAAAGCTGACAGCATCCAAGAAATGTGCTTTGTCCCTTGCTGCTTCTCTCTCTCTCTCTCTTTTTTTTTTTTGCATCTGCTCCTATCTTCTCTCCATCTAGAGAATGACTTCCTTTGGTCTACAAAGTGGGCTCTAGTTGCAAGCCACATGAATAGACCCATTTCCTCTGTGAGAAAGTGCTAGCTAGTCCCACTTAGAACAGGCTGCCAGCCCTTGAATAATCCAACACAGCCATAGACTAGATTATTTACTGCACATGGGACTGCTGGGGTACTGCTTCTCTGCTTCTTTTCAACAAGAATTCAAACTGTAGTTTTCTAATTCTCAATTTTGTGACCTGCCCTAAAACTCATCAGAAGCAAGGGGAAAACAAAGCACATAAAATAAATTAAAAGAGTTGAAGACAAAAATAAATGCATGCCATGCTTACTTTTCTAAGTCATTCTTGTTTAACATTAAAGTTACATTTTGGATAGGAGATGGTGAAATAGGCAATTTTCATAAAAGACAGTCAATGTGAGTTTGGCTGATACCCAGAACTAGATGTCTATTGGCAGTGCAGTCTGAACATAAACTTGCAGTTAAAATTTATGCCTTCAGAAAATGCAACTACAAATGTCATGAAAACATATTGAAATGAAAATGAATATTGTCGAATAACACACAAACAAAAATGATTTTTTTCTCAAGGGATTTTGTAAGTTAGTATTAAGTGAAAAATACATAATGAAAATGTCATGCAGATCTCTATATCCATAGATCATTTATTTATATTTGAAAGACCACCCCAGTATCAATTTTAGCAATTTCCAGGTTTTGTGATCATGAATAATTCCTGTTTACTTTGTACTTTATTTTCAGAGCTATCATTAATGAAAAACTGTGACTTCTATCATTTTAAACAGTTACTTTTAAAAGAAGAAAAAGGATATCCCAACAATAGATGTCTTGCCATATTAATGAAAACAGTGTTTTGCTTAGCTGACAGGAGATGACTGTTATTGTTACCACCTGCTGTGGAGTGACCCTGTGTGTGTAGACAATAACTGCTCCACGTGGCTTTCCAGGCTGTAACATTTCAAAAGCACAGCACCAGACCTTACTTCTAAGGTACTTCTGGGTGGCCTTAAACCATCAACCAATCCAACATTTAACCATTGTACATCCAGACACACTAGCACTAGATTGTTGTTGTTAAGTGCTGTCGAGTTGGTCACAACTCACAGCGATCCTGTATATGGTTTATGAGGAGCAGCTGGTGGCTTTGAGTTAATACACACTTACAGTTAATACAATGACCTTGCAGTGATAACACATCATATTTCTGTATAGGACAAAAGCAATAATGAACAACATCTAGGCTCCTTTTTCATAAGCTTTCCACTCGAATACCCAATTATTCCTGTATCACTTATTGAAAACAGTTTCATTTCCCTACAATGGATTGCTTTGGTCCCTTTGTTGAAAATCAGTTGATTGTGTAAGTGTGAGTTGATTTCTGGACTCTTTATTCTTTTCCATTGATCTTCCTCCCACCCCCTATTGATCTGTGTCATTCCTTATGCTTATAAAAGAATACTATACTATCTAGAATAATGTTAAGTACCATGGAGTTGGTTCGAACTCATAGTGACCCTGTATAGGGTTTCCTAGGAGCGGCTGGTGAATTTGAACTGCCAACCTTGTGGTTCAAACCTATCTTGGGATCCAGTGCATTATCCCACAGCGCCTTACCAGGACTCCTAGATTAATGTAACTTTATAGAAAGTTTTGAGGTCAAGTAGTGTAAATCCCCTATCTTTGTTCCTCATTTTCAAGGTTGCTTAGGATATTTCAGATCCTTGATATTTCCTTATAAATTTTGGTATAAAATTGTATTAAGATGAACAAACAAACTCAAAAGCCTGGTGGGATACTACTTAGGAGTACAATTGAATCCATCCATCAATTGGGGGAATTGACAATGGTATTAACCTTGTCAACCCATGAATTAGGTCTCT
>NW_006408578.1:6934315-6938456 GCF_000296735.1 Chrysochloris asiatica | reverse complement strand
TGTGAGTTACAAGTTACACCACTGGTATTTTAAATACTAGCAGAGGCACACATGGTGGAAAAGTTTCAGCTCAGTTTCCAGACTTAGATAGACCAAGAAAAAGAAGAGTCAGAACACTTCTGAAGGGTTAGCCATTGAAAACCTTATGAACATCGTCTGGCATAGTATCAATAGATGAACCACTCAGGTTTGAAGGCATCAAAATACAACTAGGGAAGAGCTGCCTCCTCAGAGTCGAGTTAACCTTCATGATGCAAAGCTTTTGGGACCTTCATTTGCTGAGGGACACAATTAAAACTGAGAAGAAACAGCTTCAGACATCCATCAATAACAGAACTTGGACTGTACGAAGTATGAATCTAGAAAAATTGTCGGTAATCAAAAATTAAAAAGAATGCATGAAAACCAATATTCTAGGCATCAATGAGCTGAAATGGATGGGTATTGGATACTTTGAATCAGATAGCCATATGATTTACTATTCCAGGAAAGACAAATTGAAGAAAAATGGCATCACATTCATTGTCAAAAAGAGCATGACAAGATCTATCTTGAAGTACAATGAGATCTGTGATAGAAAAATATCCATACACCTACAAGGAAGGCCAGATAATATTACTATTCAAATTTATTCACCAATCACTGAAGCCAACGGTGGTAAAACTGAAGAATTCTACCAACTTCTTCAGTCTGAAATTTATCAAACATGCAAGGAAAGTACATTGAAAATTACTGGTGATTGGAATGTGAAACTTGGAAACAGAGAGGAAGGATCAGTAGTTGGAAAATATGGCATTGGTGATAAAAACGATGCTGGAGATTTCATGATAGAATGTTGTAAGACCAATGAGTTATTTATGTTGCAAATACCCTTTTACAACAGTATAAATGACCACTATACATATGGACCTCACTAGAGTAAATACACAGGAATCAAATTGATAATGTATGTGGAAAGAGACAATGAAGAAGCTCAATATCATCAACCAAGACTAAGACAAGGCCAGGGACCGACTATGGAAAAGGCCATCAATTATTCATATGCAAGGCCAGGCTGAAGTTGAAGAAAATTAAAATCAGAGCCAAAATACAACCTTGGGTATATCCCACCTGAATTCCAAGATGATCTCAAGAACAGATTGGGTACATTAGACCCTAATGACTGAAGACCAGAGCATGTGTGAGATAACATCAAGAACATCATACAAGAAGAAAACAAAAGGCCACTTAAAAGGCAGGAAATGACTCTGAAACTTGTTCTTGAACACACAGAAGCTAAAGCAAAGGGAAAACATGGGAAGTAAAAGAAATGAGGAAGTAAAAGAGCTGAACAGAAAATTTCAAAAGGCAGCTTGAGAAGCTAAAGTGTGCCAAGAACTGGAGTTAGAAAACCAAAAGGGAAGAACATGCTCAGCATTTCTCAAGCTGATAAAAAAGAAAAAATTTCAACCTTCTGCTTGTGATATTGAAGGATTCTATGAACAAAATTTTGATTGATGCTAACACAACCAAAGAAGATGGAACAATACACGGTCACTGTACCAAAAAGAATTGGTAGATGTGCAACCATTTCAAGAGGTAGCATATGACAGGAACTGATGGTACTGATGGAAGAAATGCAAGTTGTACTGAAGGTACTGGCAAAAACCAAGGTTCCAGGAATTAATGGAATACAAATGGAAATGTTTCAACAAACTGATACAGCGCTGGAGGTGCTCACTCTTCTATGCCAAGAAATTTAGAAGACAGCTGCATGGTCAGTTGATTAGTAGGGACCTATATTTGTGCCCATTCCAAAGAAAGGTGACTCAACAGAATGTGGAAATCATTGAACACTATCATTAGTATCACATGCAAATAAAATTTTGCTGAAGATGATTTTAAAATGGTTGCAGCCGTGCATTGACAGGATGCTGGCAGAAATTCAAGTTGGATAGAGAAAAGGACGTGGAACGAAGGATATCATTGCTGATGTCAGATGGATCTTAGCTGAAAGCAGAGAACACCAGAAAGATGTTTACATGGACTTTATGGACTATGCACAGGCATTCGACTGTGTAGTTCCTAACAAATTATGGATTACATTGAGAAGAATGGGTATTTCAGAACACTTAATTGTGTTCATGAGGAGCCTATTGATAGATCAACAGGTTAGAAGAAAACCACTGGATACTTAATGGTTCAAAATCAGGAAAGGTGTGTGCCAGAGTTGCATCCTTCCACCAGATTTACTTGGAAGCTGAGGCAGCTGATACCTGAGAGGGAAAATGGCATTCTTGACCACAGTTCCCCAGCAGAAGAAGATAAAACGAAAGACTTTTCACAGCTTTCTGAAAAGTTTCATGGAGCCACAGTTTTGTCTGGAAATGCATCGCAAACTTAACTGGTTCATCTGAATTGTTTACTGTTTGTTCATCTACTAGACAAGTCCAGCATAAATTAGAACAAGTGTGAAATAATTTAAAAGGTGCATGTTCTGGCTTCAGTGATGGTAATTCTAAAGAAGAGCAGGGGTCAGAAGCCAAAGAACAAAGTCTTGAAAACTATATTATTTTAGGTAGTGACGGGAGGTGAAAACACTTTGTAAACAACTATTAAAATATTGGCCAGTTGAAATATGTATTTATGTATTTTCTCCTGGTATTGAAATATCTCAAGTAAACACATAAAATTATTGAGCCATTTTGAACTATTATGCTTTATTTTAAGTTATCACTTCCATTTTTGTTTTCATTTTCTATTGTACCTTCTCTCTCTTTTTTTTTTCCCCCTACCTTCCTCCATGCCCTCTGGATCTAGGTTCCCTCTTGAAAGCTTGTAAGCCAGTCACTTCTTGCCTATGTAGCACCCCCCACTCCCATTTTGGATAGCCATTGTCCAAGTTATCCAAATCTGTCCAAGTACCCATCCCTGTCTACTCTGTGTATGGAGGTGGTGGGAATGCTCCTCACTGTAAAGATTTGTTCCCTCTTTTGAGCTACTGCATCCATAGATGTAGGTCAAGTTCATCAAATTGTATCAGGTTACTCTTGTTTTCCTCTTCTTTGTTCCTTGTTCTCTGATAATCCAGTCATTGAAATCAGGTCAAATGGGTATTATCTGCAAGTGTGGGTGTGCTTGTGCATATCTCCTCTTAAAGCTGGACCCACTCTTCACTTATTGACTGTCTTGTTATCTGCCACTCACATTTATGACAATAGTAAAAGATCTGCTATTCTAATATTTTGTGTATTAATGATGTATATTAGGAGTCCTTCTGTGGCGCTGTGGGTTAATGTGCTGGACTGCAAAGTCAAGTTGAACCGCAAGGCTTGAGGTTCAAACTCACCGGCCGCTCCTTGGAAACCCTATACAAGGTCACTATGGGTCAGAACCAACTCGACAGCACTTACCAACAACAATCAAACAGTAATGAATGCTGATGTGCAAGGAAAGAGTCACTGTGGTTGTGCTGGTTAAGGATATGTGTCAAGTTGACTGGGCCAGGACTCTTGATGGTTTGGCAGGTGTATTATGGTATAGTTGGGCAGTTATGTTATGAGGTAGTTATCCTCCATTCTGTGACCTAATGTGATCACCCTCCATTCTTACATAATGTCAATTTTCACAGAATTAATTCATCTTTGGAGCCTAATCATGTTGATAAGTGAGGAATGGGACTGCACTTTGAAAAGGTGTACCTATTAGAATTAAATGTATATGCATAGTGGTTACGAACCTTGGCTCTGAGAAAGGCTCTAAGCCATTCTACCCTATTCTTATAATTGGCTCAGAATTTACCAACTATATATTACCTGTGACTGAATCCACAATGATATGACATGTTGTTAAGTGCCATCGAATTGGTTCTGACTCACAGCAACCCTGAATAGGGTTTCTGGGGCTTTTAAAATCTTTGTGGGAACAGAATGCCTCACCTTTCTCCTGTAGAACAGCTGGTAAACTTGAACCACTAACCTGGTAGTTCATAGTCCAGTGAGTATCCTAGGGAGCCACGGTACTCCCATTTATACAATCTATACAGAGAATGCGTCACTTCTGACTTCTAGCAAGCCTATACAGGGTTTCCAAGGAGTGGCTGGTGAATTTGACCTTACGGTTCAAACCGACCTTGCAGTCTAGTGTTTATCCTACAGCACCA
>NW_006408578.1:6932098-6934215 GCF_000296735.1 Chrysochloris asiatica | reverse complement strand
TTGTAGCTCCCGTATATATTTATGTGCATGCATATTGCATATGGATATATATGCATATTATAGAATATGTACATTATTATATATATAATATGTCTACTATGATATGTACATGTTTTATTGTACAGATATTATACAATATGTACATATCATATAGTACATTGTTGTTGCTAAATGCTGTCAAGTCTGTTCTGACTTACAATGACCTTGTATAGGGTTTCCAAGGAGCACCAAACTTGTGGTTCAAATGAACTATGCAATCTAGAACATTATCCTGCAACACCACATCAGGACTTCAATATAGTATATGGTGGTGGTGGTGGTTATGTGCCATGGAGTTGGTTCCGACTCATAGCGACCCTTTACAGGGTTTCCGAGGCTATAAATCTTTACGGGAGCAGAAATCCTCACCTTTCTCCCGTGGAACAGCTGGTAGTTTTGAACTGCTGAGCCTGAGGTTAGCAGCCCGATTGATAACCACTACACTACCACAGCTCCTTATATAATATACATATCATGTAATATATATACATATATAAAGAGTCCTGCTGGCATAGTAGGGTACACATTGGGCTGCTAACCATAAGGTCAACAGTTTGAATCCTCCACTGCTCCACTGGAGAAAGATGATGCTTTCTGCTCCTGTAAAGATTTACAGCCTTGGAAACCCTATATACATGGTTGCTATGAGTTTGGAACCAACTTGATGACATATAACAACAATAACATATATATACATAATGGGATTTCCAGAAGTTCATGGAAAGATACTGGAAAATTTCCACCACCTTTTTGAAGCCCTCTCATATTCGCACCAACACTGTGGTGGCTTGCATGTTCCTATGATGCTAAAAGCTATGTCACTGATATTTTTAATGTACCACGAGCTGCCAGAAGAACAAACAAATCTGTCTTGAAAGAAGTACAGCTAGAATACTCCTTAGAAGCCAGGATAGTGAGACTTTGTCTCTCAAACTTCTGACACATTATCCAGAGGGACCAGTCCCTAGAGATGGATGTCATGCTTAGCAAAGTGGAGGGTGAGTGAAAAACAGGAAGAACCCCAAGGAGATGGACTGACACAGTGGCAGCAGAAATGAGTTCAAATGTAACAACACTTGGGAGGATGCCGCAGAAGCAGGCAGTGTTTCATTCTGTTGTGCACAGGATCTCTCTGAGTTAGAACCGACTTGACAGCATCTAACAACATGAGTTGGAATCAGCTTATGGCAGTGGGTCTGGTTTCAGGTGGTGGATACTAGATAGGAGTTTATTTCCTTTCACATAACAAGAAGTGGAAAAACACGTAACTCCAGCCTGATACTATGGCCTGAAATTTCAGAGGCAAGTTCTTTCAGGGCCGAGTTCTCTGCATTAGAGTTCCCTCAGGTGGGTCACAGAATGACAACTACAACCTTCCCTTACAGGCTCACATCATTAGGAAAGAAGTTACAGGTTTCCTAGAAACCTCACTCAGCTATTCCCCATTTTCTCATGGTCACTTCACCAAAATCCTGGTTCCCTGGAGTACTGAGTGGCAAACAGTTAAGCATTTGACTACTAACTGAAAGGCTATGGGTTTGAATCCACCCAGAGTTACATTTGCCTAAGACAAGGAATATTATTGAAGCATGATAGGAAACTCAGGTACTATAAAAGACTGAGAACATCAATTTCAGAAATTTCTGCAAAGTAAAAAAATGTTTAAAGTCCAAAGGAGCATATGAAAACATGCCCAATTTCTTACATCATCAGGGAATTGCAAATTAAAATAACCCTACATATCCTTGCTAAAGCAAATAGAAGAAACGAGGAGGTACAAGAACTGAACAGAAAAGTTCAAAGATCAGCTCGAGAAAATAAAGCCAAATGTTACAACAAAATGTGCAAATATCTGGAGTCAGAAGAACAAAAAGGAAGAACACGCTCAGCATTTCTCAAGCTAGGGGAACTGAAGAAAAAATTTAAGCCTTGACTTTTGTTACTGAAAGATTCTCTGGGAATTTTACCAAATGATGCAGAAAGCATCAAGAGAAGATGGAAGGAATACACAGAGTCACTGTAACAAAAGGAAATGGTTAATGTTCAACCGTTTCAAGAGGTAGCATATGATCAAGAGC
>NW_006408578.1:6929237-6931062 GCF_000296735.1 Chrysochloris asiatica | reverse complement strand
AAGATGTCAGCTTGAGGACTAAGGTGCACCTGACCCAAGCCATGGTATTTGTAATAACCGCATATGCATGCGAAAGCCGGATAGTGAATAAGGAAGACCGGAGAAAATTTGATGCTTTTGAGTTATGGTGTTGGAGGGAATATTGAAAGTGCCATGGGTTGCCGAAAGAACCAATAGATCCGTTTTGGAAGAAGTGCAGCCAGAGTGTTCCTTGGAGGCCAAGATGGTCAAACTTTGTCTCTCATACTTCGGATATATTGTCAGAAGGGACCAGTCACTTGAGAAGGATATCATGTTTGGTAAGGTGGAGGATCAGAGGAAAAGAGAAAGACCCCCAAAGAGATGGATTGGCCATCGTGGCAATGGTAGTGAGGTTAGCCCAGGATCAGTCAGTGTTTCATTCTGGTCTGCATAGGGTCACTTGAGTCGGTACCGACTCGATGGCACCTAACAACTACAACAACAACAACACATATCTTGACAATTCTGTTTTCTTTCTCCGTTTAACCATGATATTGTGTATTCGTCCAGTTATGAGGATTTTTGTTTTCTTGATGTTGAGGTGAAATCCATACTAAAGGATCTTCATCAGTAAGTGCTTCTGGTCTTCTTTATTTTCTGTAAGCAAGGTTGCGCCGTCTACATATTGCAGGTTATTAATGCAGCTTCCTTCAATCCTGTTGCCGCACTCTTTTTCATATGATTCAGTTTCTCAGCTAATTTGCCTAGCATGCAAATTGAGTAAGTATGGTGATAGAATACAACCCTGACTTACACCTCTCCTGATTTTAAAGCAGGATTTTATACTGTTCCAATGACTACCTATATACAGGTTCTTAAGGAACACAATTAAGTGTTCTAGAATTCCCATTCTTTGCAATGTTATCCATAACTGTATCCATACTGTAGTCCTGGTGTGATACTGTAGGATAAACACTAGACAGCTAATCTCAAGGTTGGCAGTTCAAATTCACCAGCTGCTCATCAGAAACCTTATATAGGGTAGCAAGGAGTCAGAACCCACTCAGCAGCACTTCACCACCACACCAGCCACACAGTAGAAGGCCTTTGCATAGTCCATAAAACACAGGTGAAGAACTTTTTGGTATTTTTCGCTGTCAGTCAAAATCCATCAGACATCAGCAATGATGTCCCTTGTTCCACGTCCTCTTCTGACGCCAGCATGAGTTTCTGGTAGTTGCCAGTTGATGTACCACTGCCACTGCTTGTGAATGATCATTAGCACAAGTTTACTTGTGTGTGAGATTAATGATATTGTTTAATATTTCAGCATTCTGTTGGATCACCTTTGTTTGGAATGGACACAAATACAGATCTCTTCCGATCAGTTGGCCAGGTAACTGTCTTCTAAATTTCTTTGCATAGATAAGTGAGAACCTCTGTGTTGCCTCCATTTCATTTGAATCCACAGTCAACGCCCATGAAAGTAGCAGTAAAAAATCAAACAACATATTGCCTTAGAAAAATCTGCTGCAAAAGACCTATTTAAACTGTAAAAAAGCAAAGACGTCATTTTGAAGACTAAATTGCACAAGGCCCAAATATTTTCATGGATAATAAGGAAAATCGAATAATAATTGATGCCTTTGAAATACAGTGTTGGTGAAGAATATTGAGTATACTATGGGCTGCCAGAAAAATGAATAAATCTGTCTTGGAAGAAGTACAACCAGAATTCTCCTTAGAAGCAAGGATGGTGAGATATCATCTCACATATTTTCGGTGTTATCAGGAGGGAGTAGTCCATAGAGAAGGACATCATGCTCGGTAAAGTAGCGGGTGAGTGAAAAAGAAGATGATACTC
>NW_006408578.1:6913461-6925517 GCF_000296735.1 Chrysochloris asiatica | reverse complement strand
TTACCCAAATGAGTAAAAATTGATGTTCATACAACACCTTCACACAACTATTTATAGCAGCTTTATTCATAATTGTCAAAACTTGGAAACAACCATGATGTCCCTCAATAGGTAGGTGGATAAATAAACTGTGTGGCATATCTAATAATAATGAAATATTGTTGTTAACTGCTGTCGAATCAGTTCTGACTCATATGGGATTTCTAAGGAGCGGCTGGTAGGTTTGAACTGTCAACTTTGGGGTTAGCAGTCCAGTGCTTATCCTGCAGTGCCTTAGCAGGATTCCATATTATTTCATAGAAAGAAATGAGATAGCAAGCCATGAAAAGACATGAAAGAATCTTAAATGCATATTGGTATGTGAAATAAGTCTGTATAAAAAAGCTGCTAAATCCTGTATCATTTTGACTAATATTGACATTCTGAAAAATGCAAAATTATGGTTATTGTTAATGTTAAGTGTTGTTGAATTGGTTCAGACTCATAGTGACCCTCTATAGTGTTTCTACAGAGCGGCTGGTGAGTTCAAACTGCCAATTTTGCAGTTCAAATTGACCTTACGGTCTCATGCTTATCTTACAGTGCCATACGAGGACTCCAGGCAAAATTATAGAGACAGCGAAAAGATCAGCAGCTTCCAGGGGCTCAAGTGAGAGGGAGAGATAAGTAGATGGAACCCAGGGCATAGGCAGTGAATCTACTGTCTGGTACAATACTATAATGTTGGACACGTGACATTATGCATTTGTCAAAACCCTTGGTGGTGGTGTTGTTAAGTGCTGTCGGGTTGGTTCCAACTCATAGCGACCCTGATAGGGTTTCCAACGTTCAAACCTACTTTGCAGCCTTGTACATTAACCTACAGCCTCACACTAGGACTCCATGTCAAAACCCTTAGAACTGCATAAGACAAAATCCTAAGTAGACCATGAACCTTAGTTAATCATCATGTAACAGTATTGTTCATGAGTTATAACAAATGTACCACAGGGATACAGAGGTTCACAATAGTAGAAACAGTGCAGGGATGAGAGCTGGCCCTCTGTGCATGCCGCTCAATTTATCTGCAAACCTAAAACTGCTTTTTTTTTAAAAAAAAAAAAAAAGAATATCAATTTGAATAAAAACTAGGTTTAAGCACAAAGGTTTTTTTTTGCCCCCTTTTACTCAAGATTTTAATCAAAGTTTAGTTCCTGTTGGTCCCTGCCTTACAAAACCCTTTTCAACAAACTCTTTGAAACACAGCATCTCACAGTTACTAAGCCAATGATGACTCAAACTAGAGCATTTCAGGAGTCCGATCTCTCTCAGTGGAAAGGGTCTAGATAAATTGTGCAGACACGGGTCCAGAGTCTAGAATTCCTGGGGGTGATTCCTGGACCCTTTGTGTCCTATTCTAGAATTACTATACAATTATCCACCTGACTTTAAGAATACCATTTTTCTAGAAACTTCATTGTTGTTTTCACCTCAGTGGAGTAGAGAGCCTCAAGGATATGGGCAATCCAGAAGTACCAGTCCTGGCTCATTCTCTTCTATACTTTCACACTCCCCAGTCCAGAATTTCTACCCCAAAACCTGCCTGAATTGTGATAACTGTTTGGAGGGAGATTTGCTTTACCCAAAATTAATCTCAGATTAAGCGTTTGGATTTATAGAACACATAGCCTTGGGAGAGTCACCAAATACTTCATTTGTTATTATCGTTAGCTACTGTCAGGTCAGTTCCTGATTCATGGTGACCCCATGCACAACAAATAAAACACTTCTTGCTCCTGCACAGTTCTCAGGGTTGGTTGTAAATCAGACCATTGTGATCCATAGGGTTTGTTTGTTTGTTTAATAAATTTAAAATTTATTGATACTATCTTAAGCTTTTTTTTTCTATGTGTAATAATTCATTTAATTTTTTTTAATGTTTTATTGTGAATTATGTGATAGTTTACATGGGAGAACAGTAGTTTTACATTCCTTCTATCACATATCATTTCATTGCCTTGGTTACAATCCCCTCCATGCATCATCAACCAACCAAAGTGATCCATAGGGTTTTCATTGGCTGGTTTTTGGAGGTAGATCTAGTCTATCTTAGTCTAGAAGCTCCACTGAAGCCTGCTCACCCTCATCGCAAACTCAAGCACCACACACAGTCAGGTGTGGTTGCACATAAAGTTTGTTGCCTGGGAATTGAACTCATATCTCCCACATGGAAGGCAAAATGTTACCACTGAACTGCCCCTGCCCCCAAAAATGTCAGATAAAGAGAAACTAAATTTTTTTTAAAGTTTTTATTGTGAACTGAGTGATAGTTTACATGGGAGAACATTGGTTTTACACCATCATTTCAATGAAATGATTACAATCTCCTCCCAGCATCATCATTCAACAGCATTGCATCCATTCAGGTTTTTTGTTTGTTTGTTTGTTTGTTTTGGGGTGTGTGTGTGTACACAGAAACACTCAGGAATATATAATAATTTAAACTACCAAAGGGCACATTCTGCAAGCCTGCCTCCTGACTGCCAGTACCCAGTCCCTCTCTTTCCTTGAGTCCAGAGTCCTCAGCTGCTTCCTTCCTCCATGTCCTCATCTCTGCCTTCATCTCTGGTGTCACTGCTAAGAGAGACTAAATTGTAAAGGATGCAATTTACGTGTAATCTAGCTGCAAAGCACTAGCTGTCTGCTACTGGTATTCAGCCCTTTTACTAGGATGGAGATTCCAGTTCCTGGATGCCATGAGTGATGGCAGCTAAGGCTCACAGTTTCCACCTTACTCCAAGAATTGCTTTAGCCACTCCCCATTAATTTGGTGGTGGTGGTGTGCAACCCTATATAGGCTGACTCATGGCAACCCTATATAGGGTTTCCCAGGCTGTTAATGTTTACAGGAGCAGAAAGCCTCATCTTTCTCCTGCAGAACCACTGGTAGTTTCAAACTGCTGACCTTGAGGTTAACAGCCTGACTCATAACCACTACGCTACTAGAGCTCCTTCGTCACTAACCTAGTCATCCATAACTGTTGCAGACCGTGTAAGCCTGGTCAGATGTTCGAGGCCCTATAGGCCCGAGTGTAACAAATGAGGCCACTGGCAGTCAATAGCAAATTGTTTTTCATCTTAGTGTTCAGTTGTATTTATTAATTTAATACATGGAGCCCTTGATAATCCACAGATAAATGTGATATTTTCCTAAAGCCGAGACTAAAGGTTTCAAAGGTCAAGCCTTTCTCCAAAGGATTAACTAAAAACATCTTAGCTACTTCACAGTTCTTTGTTCTACAGACAAAAAAGCCATCCTCCCTGAATCTCTCCCAAGTGTTAGCTATTCAGCCAAGTTCCTGAAAACCTGGCTCAGGAAGCTGAAACAGCGAGACTCCGCCCAAGCTTTTGTCCTTACCTCTCACATTCCCCCAACTGAGCTCAGGGGCTATAGATATGTTAATTGAGTCTGAGAAACCAAGTTGCGGGCCTGGGATTCGAACCAGTGACTTACGATGTAAAGTTACCTGAATGTCTGGAAAATTACTGATGTTAGCTGTATCCTGTTTTAGTCCCTCCCAGCTTGGTGTGAAGCTCCTCCCCTAAATAAAACAGAGGTCCAGGCCTCCCCAGGTGTGTATTACAAGATGGAGGGCATGCAGTAAAGATCGCAGGGCAGTGAGTTGCTGCCTGCAGAGGCCACAATGCCTGTACTCCCAAGTCTGCCCACCAGTGATGTATCCACCCTGGCTTTGGGGTGCCTCATTGTCTCCCTTTTTCTGTCTGTCTGTGTATTCTTTTGCTATCTCTATTGCTGCCAGGTATCTCCTCCTCGTGAACCAAACCCCTATGTTGAGGCCAGTCCCCGACACATAACCAGTGACTGGTTGACAAGGTATACAAAAGACTGGCTCCCTTGTCTCAAGGTAGGGTAACTGTGTGAGGTCATTTCTATTCCAGAGCTTCCTATGTGATCAATATGAGTCTGAACTCCAGATCAAACCAGGCTGTGCTTCCCCAACCCCACCCCACCGCAATGTCCTGCTTCCTTCACTCCCTTTCTCACAAGAACACCCTCTCAAGAAAGTACTTACACGTCCCCATTTGGGATGTTAAATAAGTTTTGGAAATAAATAGTCATGATTCCAGCCCACCAGAGACCCCTTGGAAGAAAGGACTGACAATACACTACTAAAACACAATCCAAGGAGCGCAGTTCCATAGTGGCAGAACATTGTTAATATAATTAATGCCACTGAATTGTACACTTGTTGTTGTTATGTACCGTGGAGTCAGTTCTGACTCATAGTGAGCCTGTACAGGGCTTCCGAGGCTGTAAATCTTTATGGGAGCAGAAAGCCTCATCTTTCTCCTACAGAACAGCTGGAAGTTTCAGACTGCTGACCTTGTGGTTTGCAGCCTAATTCATAACCACTATGCTACCAGAGCTTCTTAGAAATGGTTAAAATGACAAAGTTAATGTTATATATACAACCACAACTGAAAAAAAAATTCCCTCTCCCAGTTCAGTCTCAGCTTTTAGAGAACCTCACAGAAGACAATTATGATGTGATGGGGAAAATGGATTGGAAGACATTAAGAGTGAGAACAGACTGCTAGAATTGTCTAGGTAAGAAATGCTGATTCTTTTCTATTCTACTCTGAAATTTTGAGTCTCTGACTGGGATCCCGCTACTTGTCATAACAAGTTCTTTAACTCTGCACCACATGTTAGAATGAACACAAGTCAAAGTGTCACAGTGAAGTTGTTTAATCCGCTGAGGTTGGTGGTCAGAGAAACAGCAAATCAAGCAAAAACGGAAGCACTTGATTTATCAGACAACCAGACTGGAAAAATAGGCTGCCTCCCAATTCTTCAATGGGAATTTCATACAAACTTCCACTAGTGATACAGATATAGGTCTCTTGGCTTAGTATACTATTGATTGCATACACATTGTTGTTGTTGTTAGCTGCCATCAAGTAGGTTCCAACTCATAACAACCCTCTGCACAACAGCACAAAACACTGCCCGGTCCTGTGCCATCCTCACTGTTGTTATGCTTGAGTCCATTGCTGATGCCACTGTAGGCACACAAGTTTGATCACACCCCAGTTTTTTAAAAGGTAAAAGAAAATCATCACACTGGAGGAATACATGTTCCACATGTCACTAATGGCTAACTTCTACATTACGTAAAAGATCAATTACTCAGAGGAAAATAAATAAAAACCATAAAATATTAACTCGCTAGAAAAGCAATCCAAATGTTCCTATAGATACATTAAAAAAAAGATATAGCTCCACTTAAAATCAGAGAAATGATAATTAAAATATAGTGGAATATCATTTTCACTGCTGTGTTTTTGGCATACGTTTCTGTATGCTTAGTTCAATAATTTAAAAACTTAATCTGTTGTTAAGTGCCATTGAGTGAGTTCCAACCCATAGCGATTCAACTCACCAAGGAGCAGCTGGTGAGTTGAATCATGATCTTGTGGTTCAGACCGACTTTGCAGTCCAGTACATGAACTCACAGTGCCACACCAGTACTCTAGGTGACATTTAATCATCTCCTTAGTTTAAATTTTGTTTGTGTCACTTTCATCCAGAATGTAGCCCGGGCAGATGCAAGGTAGTTTGTTTTTAAGTTTTTATGGTGAATTGAGTGATAGTTTACCGGGGAGAACACTGGTTTTACACTCACCATTTCATTGCAATGATTACAATCTCCTCTGTGCATCATCATTCAATAATATTTGCTTATATTCCCTGTTTTTTGTTTTGGATGTACACAAAAACACTCAGGAATATATAATCATTTAAATAACCAAAGGGCACATTCTGCAAGCCTGCCTCCTGGCTGTAAGCACACAGCCTTTCTCTTTTCATAAGTCTAGAGTCTTCATCTCTGCTTCCATTTCTGGTGTCACTGCTTCTCTGGATAGTGTCCCACATTCTGCTTAAGCTCTTCTCCCTTGATGGTCCTAGGGTCCTCTGTTCCTAGAATGTAAGATTAATTACTTCCCCCTTTTTGTTAGTGAACTTATACCTTTACTGATGTGACAGTCACAATTAGTCATGATAACAATTACTCACTATTGAATCATATGAATCTTATCCCCATATCTTTTCACTAGACCCATCTAGACAAGATGGGAACTATTTAGTGGGGACTCTACCTTCCCCTGCACACTCTGAAACTAAACTCCTTCTTGAAAACTTGTAAGCCAGTCACTTTGTGCCTTTATAGCCCCCCACCCCCACCCCATTTTAGGCAGCCAGTGTTGAAGTTGCCCATCCCTATTAACCCTGTGTTACAGAGGGGATGGGAATGATCCTTGATGTGAAGACTCCTTCCCTCTTAGTTGGTACTCTGAGCTACTATATCCATAAGTATAGGTCAAGTTTTTCCAATTATAGTAATTTACACTTATGTCCTTTATCAGAATTTTTTTTCTTTATCTTCCTCAAATTGAGTTCTGACCAACAAGCCATCGAAGCTAGGTCAAACGGGTATTATCTACAAATTTGGGCATTCTTGTGCGTCTTCCCTCACTTCATATCAGTAGGACGTTTCACTCTTAGCCCTAGCCATCCATGGCTATGTTGCAAGGAATTTTTAGATACATTTTCTTAAGGAGAACTTCGTGTGTATCTAAAATGCTGTATCACTTCCCCCTGTGACTGTAGCTTTTGCTGCTTATGCTCACATTCATTCTCGCAATATAATTTCAGAGTTCAAATGTCATTATGCGTTCTCTATTGAGACTTGTGATAACATGCAAAGGAGCTGTATAGGTGGAGGTGGGCAGTGGGCAAATGATAGAAGGCAGGCTTCTTGAATGGACTGGTAAAGGAAGAGCAGTAGATGAGGTGGGAACTGGAGCTACCAGCACAGAGTTGTCTCTTTCCATCTTAACCGTGACCCTAGATCTTCCATGACTACCATAGTTTATGGCTGTCATAGCCCACAGGCAATATGGAATAGTTCTTTCTTTCTGTGCATGGCTGGATCCCCCAGCAGTCCCCGTAAGGTAGCCTGGCCCACCGAGGTGCCATTTCTTAGTGGAGAGCTGGAACAGGATATACTCATGCTATCTTCTGCTCCCAGAAATGTCAGTGGGTAGTTTGGAATGATTCTACTTTTGTTGAGTAGACTAAATGCATCCAGAATATACAATTCTACAATATTGTTTTGCAACAACTTCTTAGAATTAGGGCATTCATGGAAGGAAAATACTTTTTACCTTGTCTGATTCACTATAATGAGTCCAATAGGTGTTCTGAAAAACATTACAACATGTAGGTGTTAGAGTAGTATATACTTTAGAATAATATGCATGACTCTTTCTTCCTCCTATTTCTGTCATTACTTCTAACTGGATTTTATTTTCTTCTTCTAAAAACAGCCAGAAGAACACTTGTTTCTGTGTTACTCTGTGTGTGTGGAGGAGGCAAGGTGTGGGTAGCCGTGTGGGTGTGTGACATTTGAAATGTAATTATTTTAATGGTGCTATGGATTGCATCTCAATATAATGAAAATAAAAATCCTCACAACTGGACCAATAAACAACATTCTTATCAATGGAGAAAAGATTGAAGTTGTCAAGGACTTCATTCTTCTTGGATCAACCATCAACACTCGTGGAAGTAGGAGTCAAGAATCAAACGATGTATTGCATTAGGCAAATCTGCTGCACAAGACCTTTTAAAAGTGTTGAAGAGCAAAGATGTCAACTTGAGGACTAAGGTGCACCTGACCCAAGCCGTGGCATTTTCAGTAACCTCATATGCGTACGAAAGCTAGACAGTGAGTAAGGAAGACCGTAGAAGAATGGATGCTTTTGAGTTATGGTGTTGGAGGAGAATATTGAAAGTGCCATGAGCTGCCAAAAGAACCAACAGATCTGTGTTGGAAGAAGTATAGCCAGAGTGCTGTACCAGACTGTGTAAGAACCCAAATTGATTTCATAAGAACCCACATTGATTTCATGTGGCATGATGGTAAAGTGCTGGGTGGTTTTAACCTATCAGCTGCTTCATGGAAGAAAGATGAGATGAGAAAGATTATCCATGGAAACCCACAGGGCCGTTCTACTCTGTTCTATGGACTCCTGGTATGGTGCTGTAGGATAAGCACTTGACCACAAGGTCGGTTTGAACCACAAAGCTGGTGGTTCAAACTCACCAGCCATTCCTCCGGAACCCTATACAGAGTTGCAAGAGTCAGAACTGACTCAATGGCACTTAACAACAACAACAATTTCGTTCTATAGGGCAGGGCCACTATGAATAGAAATGGACATGACAATAGTTTTTTAACTAAAAGCTCCTGATGCAAATGAGATTTAATGAGCTGTTGCTCAGAATCTGGGATGAATCTTTCAGTGAACGGGATTCTGTTGCTTAATACCACTAATCATATAACGCCAAAACCCTTAACACCATTAGATAACTGGTACCTTCCTATCTCTAACCTTAACCTCATGGAATTAACAATGGGATAAGAAAGGTCAAAAAAGAGGAAGTTCCCCAGCGAGATGGATTGGCAAAGTGGCAGCATTAATGGGCTCAAGTGTGGCAACAATTGTGAGGTTGGCCTAGGACTGTGCAGTGTTTCGTTCTGTTGTGCATAGGGTCGCTATGAGTTGGTGCCAACTCAATGGCACCTAACGACAACAAGAAAGGTAGTGTGGTGGTTAGAAAAATGGGACCAGAAATTTGGAAACTAGGCTCTGAAGCTGTCAACCAGTTTCCCTATGTATAAAATAAAATGAACTATAAGAATGTTAAAGCCTCTTTTAAGCCTGATATTTCATAATCTTAACACATTCAATGAAGCCTAAATTCTATGAAGAAGACAATAAATTCTACATAATACAAATTTCAGTTCAATTCCTGTTAATGAGGTAAAAATTTCCCTTTTATGTGTTGTGATACTGAAAAGTACTGGTCTCTCTCTATATGTATACATATATACTTGGTGGTAGTACTATGCTGTGGAGTCGGTTCTGACTCATAGTGATCCTGCATAGGGTTTCCGAGGCTGTAAATCTTTACGGGAGCAGAAAGCCTCATCTTTCTCTGGTGGAACAGCTGGTAGTTTTGAACTGTCGACCTTGAGGTTAGCAGCCCGACTCGTAATCACTATGCTACCAGAGCTCCTTATACATATATACTTGCTGTTAGGTGCCATTGAGTTGGTACCGACTCACAGCGACCTTACGCACAGCAGAACGAAACACTGCCCTGATCCTGGGTCAATCTTACTACTGTTGCCACGTTTAAGTCCATTGATGCTGCCACTTGGCCAATCCATCTCATTGGGGTCTTCCTCATTTTCTCTGACCCTCTACCTTACCAACATGATATCCTTCTCCAGTGACTGGTCCCTCCTGACAATATGTCTGAAGTATGAGAGATGAAGTTTGGCCATCTTGGCCTCTAAGGAGCATTTTGGCTACACTTCTTGCAAAATGGATCTATTGGTTCTTTCGGCAGCCCATGGCACTTTCAATATTCTCCTCCAACACCATAATTCAAAAGCATCAATTCTTCTACTGTCTTCCTTCCTTACTGTCCAGCTTTCGCACGCATAGTCCTCAAGCTGACATCTTTCGCACACCTTAGTCCTCAAGCTGACATCTTTGCTCTTCAGTACTTTAAAAAGGTCTTGTGCAGTAAATTTGCCTAATGCAATACGTCGTTTGATTTCTTGACTGCTGCTTTCATGAGTGTTGGTAGTTGATCAAAGAAGAATGAAGTCCTTGACAACTTCAATCTTTTCTCTGTTGATAAGAATATTATTTATTGGTCCAGTTGTGAGGATTTTTGTTTTCTTGTCATTGAGATGTAATCCATACTGAAGGCTGTTCTTTTTGACCTTCATCAGCAATTGTTTTAAGTCCTCTTCACTTTCAGCAAGCAAGGTTGTATCATCTGCATATTGCAGGTTGTTAATGAGTCTTCCTCCAATTCTGATGCCAAGTTTTTCTTCATATAACCCAAAATGAAAAGAAACATATATACTTACATATATATAATTACATATGTTCATCAACTCTCCTAATAAGTTACACTGTTGATGGCTTATGCATTTCTATGATGCTGGAAGCCATGCTACCAGTATTTCAAATACCAGCAGGGTCACCCATCTAAATGAAGAGACAAGAAGAAAAACTTGGTGATCTTGTTCCCAAAACAAGCCTATGAAAAACCCTGTGGATCACAACACAGTATTGTCTGATATTTGTTGTTGTTAAGTGCTGTCCAGTAGGTTCCCACTCATAGAGACCCTGTATAGGGTTTCTAAGGAGTGGTTAGTGGGTTTGAATTGCCAACTTTGTGGTTAGCAGTCCAGTGGTCATCCTACAGAGCCCCACCAAGACTCTGATACAGTACTAGAAAGGGAGGCCCCTAGGTTGGAAGGCACTGAAAATACACAGTAGCCACATGGGCTCGGGCATACCTCGATCCAAGATCTGGGAGACAGCACAGAGCCAGACAATACTTTTATTCTGTTGTGTGGGTAGGCGGGGCTCATCATAAGTCAGAGTTGAAAACAATTACACACTTTTATGTAATTATCTTTGATTGATCCAGCCCTCCTATGCTTTTAATATACTTGACTTGGCTACAGCATGAATTTCTTCACTTTCCTTTATAAACTTTCTTTTCAGATGCAAGAGAGATTAAAAAAGGATGGGAGTAGGTAGGGCTATTGTATAAGCATGCTATTGCCGAAACCTAATTTTTATTTTCAAAGTCAAAAGTTTCCCTCAACAAACGAAACAAAATTCATTTGTGACTGCATCTCCCTTGTGTACCCTAGTAAATTTAAAGGATATGATTTACTTAAGGAGGACTGTAATTTGCTGTAGTTGAATTTCAGACAGGTCCTCGTGCTGGCATCTCATCCGAAGAAGAGCAAAGCATCGGAAAAAGGATGTGGTGAAGTCCTAGGGAAACCAGTAACTGCATCAATGGTCACCAGAGGCCCAGTGCTTGCTATCGGGAGGAAGATGAGCGACAAAGGGAACCTACATCTGTTTTTCTTACTTTAAAATACATTGTGCAAAAGCAGCAACCTATCTAGGTCACTTGCCTCACTCTCAGAAAAAAATATAAAACCTTCAAGCTAAGTAACCTAAAAGGTTGTTATTTACACCTTTAAAAAAGTTGTATGCAAACATGCTTATAAGAAGCATTTCATTCGAAGCCAAAGGTCGGACCCATCACCGAACCCATCCCACCGAATTTAGCACGCCCATGGTAGCTCGGTGCCTCCCCTCCAGCGCCAATTCCAGCAGCGCCACACACGGTGCAAAGTCGCCTGGTATCTCAGGGAAGCGCACCGGGCTCTGGAGATGGGAGGGCGTGGAGGTGGTTCCCTAGGAGCATCCAATCAGAAGCGGGTTCGGCGGTGGCGCTAGTGACGTTTCCCTCCGCCTTACTGCGGGATAACGCTCGGTGCCGTAGGCCAAGCGAGCTCGAACGCGAAGGGCGGGGGAGGAGGAGGGTTGTTAAAACCAGCTGGCGGTCGGAGGGCGGCGGGTTACAGAGTGAGCATGCGCAGAGGGCTTCGGGAGCGGGGGGTGGGTGCCGGGGGTGGGGCCCCGCGCGCGCGCGCGCGCACGATCGGCCCGCCGGCTGCCGCGGGTGGAGGGGGCGGTTCCTCAAGTGTCAGCGACCGGAGGGCGGGCAGGCGGGCGGCAGGTGCCGCCGCGGCTCCTGCCGCAGCCTCCTCCTGGTCCTACGCCGGCGATGAGCTGGGCCCCGTCGGGGGCTGCACCTGCCGGCTGCCCGTCACCTCGAGCCTGTGGGCCTGACCTAGGCCTGCTGACCGGCCCGGCCCTCGCGGCGCAGCGCGGCCCCAGAGAAGGAACGGGGGCGGCCTCCTCCGGCCCGAGTCCTCGCTCGGGGGCCGTGTGGGGAGAGCGCCGACCCCTCCCCTCCTCCGCCCGCTGTCCTCAATGTCTCCCCGGCGGGGAGGGGGCTGCCTCGGAGACGCGCTGAGCTGCCCCCCCTGGAGGCCCGTCGGCGGCAGCAGCAGCAGCGCCCGGCCAGGCGCCCC
>NW_006408578.1:6909396-6913296 GCF_000296735.1 Chrysochloris asiatica | reverse complement strand
ATGATCAACCTGTCAGTGCAGCAGGTCCTGAGCCTCTGGGCCCACGGGACGGTGCTGAGGAGCCTCACGGGTAATTGATGCGCCGGCTGGGGACGGGATGTGGGGCCGCCCCTCGCCTCCTAGCTCCTGGTCCTCTGCCCTCCGCCGTGCGTGCCCCACTTGGGGGCGCCAGGCCCCGGGTCACGATGGCAGAAGTGTTCATCTGTTGGGGGCGCCCTGACCCCGGCCTCGTGCCTTGCCCTTGTAGTACGTGAAGTAGCGTTAGTGCTGAGACTTGAGCACAGTTGGCTTTGATTTCATGCCCACTATTCCAACCACCATGCCAATTGCTGCTTTGGTATTTTTGGGGGGTTCTTTATCTATTTGACAAGACTTAAATTTCTTGCCCACAATGATCAGTTTGCTACAACTACTAATTTTGTTGTTGTTGTTAAGTGCCATCGAGTCGATTCCGACCCATAGTGACCCTGTACAGGGTTTCCGAGGGTGTAAATCTTTACAGGAGTAGAAAGCCTCATCTTTCTCCCGCGGAGCAGCTGTTTCGAACCGCTGACCTTAAGGTTCGCAGCCCGATTCGTAACCACTAATTTTGGAGGGCGCAAATTATGCTGTAGGATAAGCAGTTGTATGCTACCTGCAAGGTCGGTGGTTCAAACTTACCAGCTGCTTCTCGGAACCCCTGTACAGGGCCGCTATGATTTGGAACCGACAGCACTTAACAGCAACATATTATGATAAATAAAGTATATTATAGTGGGTGAGGGGCTGGGTCACAGGGTCTAAGTATTTTCGCTTTACCCATATGGTCCTCCACACAGATTTCCTTTTGTCTGTCTCTCTTTGGCCTCAAGCTTCTGCTTCTGTGACATTTGATGATTTTGTATATTTCCCTTCATTCCTTAAGGCTTTCGGGAATTGGACTTAATTACATCACAGTGATTAACATCAAATTCTGGTTGTAAAAGTGAACAATGATACACATTTCTATCAAATCTGTAGGTTTGCTTTGTGGAAAAACAAAACAACTTAGGGTTTTGTTAATATGGGAATGTTTACACGAGTTCTGAATTGAAAACAAAACAAAACAAAAAAGTCTCAAGAGTAGTATTTACCAGAGAGAATTCATTTGTACTTTGGTAACTAACTCCCTGCTCCTCAGGATTTAATTCTTAAACATGGATACTAAAGGTTCATAGTTACCCTATGGGATAGAGTATAGCCCAAAGGGTTTTCAAGATTCTGATCTTTATGGAAGTATATTGACACATCTTTCTCCCACTAACAATGTACACAGTTTACTTTGATAAACATTAGTATTTAAAAGTGCATTATGTTAAACTGGTTAAGAGTATTTAGCAGATAGAACAACACTGTGTTGACAACATAGACAGGTGTAACCATAAAGATAATACGGTTGTTTGGTGCTCTTAGGTTGGCCCTGACTCATGGACCCCATGTACAACAGAACCAAACGCTGCTGTCCCTGAGCCATCCTCACCATCCTTGTTATGTTGGAACCAGTTTTTGCAGCCACTGTAAAAGTCCATCTTGCTTAGGGTATCTTTCTTTTTCTGACCATCTGCTTTATCAAGCCTGGTGTTTTTCTCCAGGGACTCGACTGCTTTTTCCAACACGGATTTGTTGTTGTTGTTTTCTGAAAATTCTTGGTACCTTCCTTATTCTTCACTAACACCATAATTCAAAGGCATCGATTCTTCTTTGGTCTTCCTTTTTCATTGTTCAGCTTTCCCATGTATGTAAGGCAATTGGAAAATAACCTTAGTCTTCAAAGTGACATCTTTGCTTTTTGACACTTTAAAGAAATCTTTTGCAGCAGATTTGCCCAATATGTTGTTGGATTTCTTGACTACTTCTTCCTTGGCTCATTGTGGGTCCAAGTAAAATCAAATCATTGGAAACTTCAGTCTTTCCTCTGTTTATTCTCATGTTGTTTATTGGTTCAGTTGTGAGAATATTTGTTTTCTTAATAGTTGTATTCCGTACTGAAGTCTGTAGTCTTCATCAGTAAAGTGCTTCAAGTCCTCTTTGTTTTCAGCAAGCTGGGTTGTGCCATCTGCACGACACAGGTTGTGGATGAGTCTTCCTCCAGTCCTGTTGCTGCATTCTTCACATAGTTCACTTTCTGAGATTATTTGCTCAGTATACAGGTTGAATAAATATGGAGAAAGGATACAACCGTGACACACCTTTTCTGATTTTAAACCTTATAATGTGCCCTTGTTCTGTTTGAACAACTACCTCTTGGTCTGTGTGCAGGGTCTGCATGAGCACAAATCAGTGTTCTGGAATTTCTATATTTTCACAATGTTTTCCATGATTTGTTATGATCCTTACAGTTGAAAGAAATGTCTTTCTGACATTTCAGCTTTCTGGTATTCTCTGCTTTCAGTATATGTATATATATGTATATATATATGTGTGTGTGTGTGTGTATATATGTTTATATATATATACACACTGCCAATGAGTCGATTCCAGCTCAGAACCCCACTGCCACTGAGTTGATTCAGACTCATAATGACCCTATAGAACCGAGAACTGCTCCTTAGGGTTTCCAAGGCTGCAAATCTGTTGGATGGGAGCAGACAATCTCATCACACTCTCTTGGAGCAGCTGGTGGGTATGAACTACATATGTATGTAAAGAGAAAAGAGGAGCGGGAGAGAGTGGGGGTGTGTGTGTTCTGGTGTGGGGCTGTAGCATTGGACTGCTGTCTGTACAGTTGGTGGTTCAAAATCACCAACCTCTCTTCAGAAACCATATACAGGGCTACTAGGACTTGGAAACGACTCAACAGCACTTAACAATGAACTCAATAGCTTTAAAACGTTTGTGGAAAAATTCCATTCTCTTTCAGTTCTGTTTTCCACAAACCTTTTGAAGCCCTTTTATGAGTATCTAAGTATACACACACACACACACACACACACACGTATATACATATACACACTCCTACATACCCACATACACCCAGACACTTTTAAATCTGGCATGGTATTAAATTCAGTTCCTTTTTATTTTTATTTCTTTAACTTTTTTTGAGAATTGGCTGAAGATTGACAGAGCAGATCAGCAGCTTTCCATTCAACCATTTCATGCCATTGCTTGCAGTTCCCACAATGGCACATCACTTATCCCACTTCATGCCTGAGTTTTCTGCTCCTTTGAACTCTGTCCTTGAGTAAATGCTGCCCTTTTGATCTCAGAAGGTTGATTATCATTCCAAGGTGTGCCTACTTCACTAGTAGTGCTAGTTGTGCTTTTCCTGTAGACCTGTCTATTGTGAGCCTCAGGGGTGTGAGTTCAGGTCCAGACCTGAAAGGTGACAGGGGGTCAGGGGGTCCACCAGTCTATCTGACTACTAAGCTTGGTCTCTAGTTTATGATTCTGAGTTTTGGTCCACATTTTTTCCCCACGCTATCCAGGCCCTCCTAATGTGATCCCTTTTAGAGCTGTTGGTTATGGGAACTGGGCAGCATCTAGTTCTTCGGGTCTCAGGGTCACGGAGACTTATGTTTGCACAGTCCATTAGTCCGCTCGATTAATTATTGGAATCCATTTGCTAAGTTTGGGTGTGAAAATGTTCGTAGAGAAAAAAAAAAAAAGGATTATATATAAGATGTCTGTAAGGAAACTGGTTTCCAGGAATGTATCTACTTCCACTCAATTCCAACTCATAGCAAGTAGAACTGCTCCCTACAGTTTCTGAGGCTGAAAACCTGTATGGCAGCAGACTACCTCATCTGTCTTCTACAGTGTAGCTGGTGGGTTAGAACCAGACCTTTTGCTTAGTAGTTCAATGCTCAATCCACAGTGCCACCAGGGTTCCTTTTCTTGAATGTTGTTGTTATTAAGTGCCGTAGAGTTGGTTCTGACTCA
>NW_006408578.1:6906981-6908766 GCF_000296735.1 Chrysochloris asiatica | reverse complement strand
GTTGCTGTGAGTTGGAATTGTCACCAGTGATGGGGATATATGTTTATATATGTTAATGAATGACATAGCTCATGAAAACCTATTTAGAGGAAATTAGCTCTGGGAACTATGGAGTCAATGTAAACGTAAATGTAAATTACCTTTTGGCGAGATTTAACATTATTTAAAAACACATTTTTAAGAGTCTAATCATTGTAGTGGCTTCCAGCTCCACGTCAATGTAAACGTAAATGTAAGTTACCTTTTGGCGAGATTTAACATTATTTAAAAACACATTTTTAAGAGTCTAATCATTGTAGTGGCTTCCAGCTCCATGTATAAACCAACCAATAAATAGGATGTTGGTAGTGATTTCAATATAGAGCTAGCTCTGATTATCTCCCAATGTTGTTGTTAAATGCCATCAAGTTGGTTCCAACCTATAGCGACCTTGTGTAGGGTTTCCAAGGAGCAGCTGGTGAGCTTGAATTGCTAACCTTGCAGCAAACTGACTTTGCAGTCCAGTACATTAACCCACAGTGCCATGTACTGGACTGCATGATAATCAGTTGCTCACTGGACACTGTCATTTCATAAAGGACATGCTGAATATAAAACATTAGTGACAGTGGAATTAAGGAATGTGGGAACCTCTACCAAATAAACCAGTGTCTTAGGTTTGTAGAATTCTACTTGTCAAAATAGAAAAATGCAGAAAGAAACAGATTAGGACAATGCTTCCCTAGTAGTGAGTGTGCTTCTGAACCCCGAGTCTGCCAGTGGTAACGACTGATCCGGTTCATTGTGGCTTCCTCCATCCTGGTGACCTTAGTGATACTATATGTAGAATGTTCATTAGTCATGAGGTGCTACCTACACTGCTATTCTCAGAACTTGGTCTATTAATAAACAAACATAATTCCTTACTTCACAAAACAAGGCAGCTATCACTTACTGAGTGCCTGTTTTGTGTCAGGCACTTGACAAAAATTATTTCTAGCTTTTAGAATCAATCTTTAAAGTAGATGTACAAAGAAGCTCAGAGGTATATTGTCATTGTTAAAGTGCCTTGTATAGGGTTTTTGAGGAGCAGCTGGTGGGTTTGAACTGCAGATCTTGGGGTTAGCAGTCCTTTGCTGATCCTGTACTCTCCAAATTGCCCCAAATTGTATAGCTGAACTACTTTCTTTCTGTAGAACTGCACTTATCCCTTTCTTTACTTCCTCTTTGACTCCTTTAAACCAGTTGTGATAGAGTCGATTCTGGCTCTTAGCGACCTTATATGTGTCAGAGTAGAACTTCGTAATGGTTACGTGTCAGACTGCTAACCTCAAGGTCAGCAGTTCGAAACTACCAGCTGTTCCATGGGAGAAAAATGAGGCTTTCTACTCCATCAAGGTTTACAGCCTTAGACACCCTGTACAAGGTCCCTGTGGGTCGGAACCGACTCTACAGCTCACCACCACCACCACCACCACTACCAGAATTTCTAAAATCCTCTATAGGATTTTCAGTGGCTGAATTTTTAAGACCTGTCTTCTGAGGTACCTCTGGGTAGACTTGAGCCCCTAACCTTTGGGTTAGCGGTTGAGGGCATTAGTGTACCACCCAAGGACTCGTTGACCCCTTGCTGAACTAATTATAGGTTACAGGTCCTCAGGTTATGAAAGTCTGATTTAGGTACCAACCCGTAGTTATGAATCAATCCCATTTAAAATTTGAGGTACATATGTTGTTGTTGTTGGAGTTCTGGTGTGGCGCTGTGGGTTAATGTGCCAGACCGCAAAGCCGTTTGAACTGCAAGGT
>NW_006408578.1:6898553-6904711 GCF_000296735.1 Chrysochloris asiatica | reverse complement strand
TGAGCTTGTTTGGTCCTGTATTCTGTTGTGTTGTTGCTGACGGAGCTCCTTACTGCACTTCCACTGGATCCGCCACCTTTTTGTTCTCTCCCCATATAGATTTTTGAGGCTGTCATCTTTGTAGGAACAGAAAGCCTCATCTTTCTCCTGTGGAGTGAGTGGTACATTTGAACTGTCGACCCTGTGGATAACAACCCAATGTGTAACCCACTATGCCACTAGGGCTTTCTTAGCATTATGTTGTTGTTGTTGTTAAGTGCCGTGGAGTCATTTCCGACCCATAGCAACCCTGTATAGGGTTTCCAAGGAGCAGCTGGTGAGCTTGAACCACCAACCTTGCAGTTCAAATGGCTTTGCAGTCTGGCTCATTAACCCACAGCGCCACACCAGGACTCTATTTTAGTACCAGGCATATATGTTCTATAGGGTAGCCACTGGAGTGCAAAGCACATAGCCAGTGGTTCGAGCCCAACAGCTACTCGGTGGGAAAAAGGTGAGGCTTTCTGCTTCTGAAAAGATTGATAGCCTTGGAAACCCTATACAGGGTTGCTATGAAATGTAACTAACTTGATTTCACAACAACAATATAGTAAGTGCTCGCTATATGTTTACTGAGTGAACTTTAAAAATAATACTTAACAGTTGTTAATTTCTGCATTGATTTTTGAAGTAAATGTACTGTTAAGTAGCCATACTGTAAATATAGTCATGTTACCTTTCATAGATATTAGTTAACGTACCTTTTAAGACATACAAATACCTAGGGAATGTACTTTTTTATGCTAGGTTCTATGCTTTCATGGGGGTCCTGGTGAGGCGCTGTGGGTTTAATGTGCTGGAACTGCAATGTCAATTTGTACTACAAGGTCGGCGGTTCAAGCTTACCAGTTGCTCCTCAGAAATCCTATACAAGGCCGCTGTGGGTCAGAACTGACTTGATGGCACTTAACAACAACAACAACTTACTTTCATGGATTTCATTTAGTTTTTTTTACAATAATTTTTTGGGAGAGATTTTCTTTATTTTTAAAATTTTGGACACTGAAGCAAAGAATAGCTTGCTTAGATCTGATTAGTTAATAAGTGAAAGTAATTGTCATTTCTGAAATGGTGATATTGTTGTTATTAAGTACCCTGGAGTTGGTTAAGACTCATAGTGACCCTGTATAGAGTTTGTAAGGCTTTAAATCTTCACGGGAGCAAAAGCCTTGTCTTTCTCCTGTGGAGCGGATGGTGGTCTCGAACCACAGACCTTGCTGTTCGCAGTCGAGTGTTTATCGTATGGCGCCTTTGTGCTCCCCTGAAATGATGATAACACACAATGTTAAATCAGAAGACGATTTTGTCATTTCTTAGAAATGAAACAGGAATAGAAAGGAGCATGTTAGACCAGACTGACGTAGATTTATGTAATGGCTGTGAAAGACTTTGAGAAATCTAGTTTAGGGAATTCTGGCTAATTCAATAAAAGGGAAGTTTACTCTCATCTCTCTTTTTTCTTTAAATAAATGAATGCATAAAATGCTGTTGTTTTTGTATCTTCCAGATGAAGTGGGAAAACATATTGACCTTTTTATCTTAGAAATTGACCTCTAGTAAGTAGTCTTTGTCTATGTGTTACTGTGATAGAAATAATCCTTTTTAATAATGAAACACATGACCATTTTAGAGCTAGAAGTTATGTAGTTTAACACTACATCAGCAAAGTGACCAGGGTCAAATGGTTATTTAATGACAGAGGCATGACAAAAACAAAACAAACCCATAGCCATTTGAGTAGATTCCGACTTATACTAACCTATAGGACAGAGTAGAACTGTCCCATAGGATTTCCAAGACTTTAGTCTTTATGGAGTCCTGGTATAGTGCTGTGGGTTAATGTGCTGGACTGCAAGGTCGGTTTGAACTGTAAGGTTGGTGGTTCAATCTCACAAGCCACTCCTTGGAAACCCTATGTAGGGTAACTAAGAGTCAGAACTGACTCAGTGAGACTTAACAACGATGATGACGAATCTTTATGGAGGGGTCCTGGTGGGTGCTGGAGGATAAGCAGGGGACTGAAAGGTCAGTTTGAACTGCAAGGCCAGTTGGTGAAACTTCACCAGCCACTCCTCAGAAACCCTATATGTACTTCTCAACTAAGCTCGTAACCACTGCGTCACCAGGCTTCCCTTGAGGTAGAACTGTTGTTATTAAGTACTGTCACGTCGGTTCCGATGACATAGTGACATAGGGTGTCTGAGGAGGAGCTGGTGGCTTTGAACTGCTGATCTTGTGGTTCACAGTCCAGTGCTGACCCTACAGTGCCAATCCTACAGCGCCACACCAGGAGTTGCCTTTTTTTCTGACTTCTGCTTCTTTGCCTGTCTCTTCTGTCCCACACAGCTTCTAATCCAGGCAGGTCAGATAGATGGTAAATCTTGCAATTCTTAAAATCGGTAGGTTTTCCCCTAATGAGCTTGAGTATGAATCAACTTAATTTGCCCAGCAAATAAAATATACTGGAAAATGTAAGATATTATTGAATAATTATTCTTTCTAAAGTTTTAACTTGCCATTGCCCAGTAAAAGTTAGTGATCCATGTTATTATATGTCTATTTGTAAAATCCTACCAAAGTCAGACTGTTTTTGTGTTTTTTTCCTCCTTCTTGGAAGACGTTAGTGTGGGGATTTCAACAGAGCAGAGTAAAACTGGAGATCTGATCGCTGTCACTTAGTAACATCACCCAACTTCTCTTCAGTGTCTTTCACTTTCCAAATTGAGTAACTCACAGAATTTCTGAGCTGTTTATTAACTTTGTATAGATTAGAGAAAGAAATGGTTTCCTTTCTTTCTCCAGTAGTTTTTCTTTCTGTGAGCACACTCTAAATGTTCTCCCCTCCTGAGTCATTTTTGTATATACTCTCTTAGTTTTAAGGAAAATGACTTTAAAAAAATTTATCTAGAATCAGATATATTATTTTACCATGCTTTTGTTTTTTTTTTCAACTGCTTTGGCTCTTAACTTTGTGTTCTGACCCAAATTTGGTTGCTAAGGGTTTAGAGAAGAATTTTTACTTAGAAAAAGACAGGCCTCTTAGCCCCTGGATAAACACAGAACCAACCTGGTACTGGGTAAGGGAAAAACACAGAGCCTGGTTTCCAACTCTCCCCTTCTCTGTGTCAGGGCAGGTGTACCCCTCTTTCTGTTAGTAAGAAACTGGGAGACTGGGAATTCAAACCAGAAAGAAGGTTAATTTTTTGTGTTGGTGAGTATATATGCACACATTCATACACATACACAGACAGGCACATGCATAACTAGATAGATACTATACATATGTATATGTTGTTGTTGTTAAGTGCTGTCAAGGCAGTTCCAACTCATCGCGGCCCTATATAGGGTTTCCAAGGAGCAGCTGGTGAATTTGAACTGCTGACCTTGTGGTTCACAGTCCAGTGTATTTTCTGTAGCACCAAAGATACTGTGTATATACATATACTTCAGGTAGATACTTTACGTTGGTAGGTGCCTTGAGTTGGTTCTGACTCATAGTGACCCTCTGCACAATAGAACAAAACACTGCTTAGTCCTGTGCTATCCCCACAATTGTTATATCTATGTATACACACGTCCACACACATATATACATCAAGAGGCTTCAAAAAGTTCATGGAAAAATTCCATTATCTTTTAATTCCATTTTACCATGAACCTTTTGAAGCCCCTTGTATATATACACATACACATGTGTGTGTATGTGTTTGTGTGTTTGTGCTCACATGTATTTGAACACTATTGTAGATCCCTTTTAGACTTTTCAGTTGTAAGCCATTTTAGTGTTAATATTCAGTGTCAGCAAAGAACAAGAAGAAAAAATGTTGGTATCTATTCTGTATATTTGGAATTGTTCACACATTGTACTCCCAAGCAGGCATTCTTCTATCCGTGGCATCCTGTTTTCTAGCTTACTGCGGGACTGATTTCTTCTTCCTAAATGCCCTATTATGGTAGGTGAAGATGAAATAATTTCAAATGTTTACTTCTAGGTATTTATGTTTTGTAAATATAGCCCTAAAGAGAATATGTGGCTTTTTCAGTATTTGTGCCAGAATCGAAAATTCACTTTTTCTTCAGTATATGTGACTAATTCTTGACTGTTTTGTCATAGAGAGCAAATGACTAAGTACTGGGTAGGAATTGGGAGGAGTTCTGGTTGCACAGTGGCTAAGGTGCTTGACTGGCCACCAAAAGATGGGCAGTTGGAGAAAGGTGTGGCAGTCTGTTTCTGTGAAGATTGACAGCCTTGGAAACCCTCTTAGACAGCTGCACTCGGTCTTACAGGGTTGCACGGAGTTGGCGTTAACTCCCCAGTAGTGGGGTTGGCTCCATTTGGGTGGTAAAGGATTTCACGTCCTATGAGGCTTGACTCTATGCCTTATTCAGAATGAAGTCTCTAAATTTTTTTTGTTTTTAATCAGAATTATCATCATTAGGTTTTTACTCTCTTATTTATCATCTGATAATCTTAGAATTATAAATCTATATCATCTGGCAATGCCAAGTTAAGGTCTCGATGATATTTCTTAAACCTAATTTCTCATGTGGTGCTGAAGGATAAGCACTGGACTGCTAACCGCAAGGTTGGCTGCTCAAACCCACCAGCCGCTCTTCAGAAACCCTATACAGGGTGGCAGTAAGTCAGAACTGACTTCATGGCACTTAACAACAAGAAGGTAATTTCTAGATAAGTTTTAGCACTGCTTATGCTAGGGTTTGGAGTCTTTGATAGTTAACTATCAGAATATGAATTTCTTTCTCTTTGTTTAGTTATATAAGCTAATGGGGAGGTTAAGATAATTCATGAGACAGAGTCCAAGTTACTAAGGATATTTTTTCTGTAGAAAGGAAACTTAAACTGGAGAGGATGGAGGAGAGGTGGTGGGCAGGAAGAATTGGAATCCTGGAAGGAAGTTGGAATTAAGAATGGTCAGAGTACGAGGTGAGTCTGAAGAGTGCCACACATTGATGAATTATCCTAATAGTGGCGATATTTATTGAGTACTCACCATTTGTCAGATATTGGGCAGGGCATTTTGCCTGCTGCTTCTCACTCCCTAAAATTAAAGTGACCATGTAATTGACTGTTTTATTTAATGTCTACAGTGATGTCAGGTGTGATTAGTTAACTGTGTTTTTCACAACCTGATATTTTAGTTTACTTTATCAGAGATTAGTATTGCCACTCATGCTTGTTTATTGTTGCAGTTAGCTTGGTATATTTTTTCCATCCTTTGACTTTTAGTCTGTTTTTGTCTCTGTGTGTAAGGTGTGTCTCTTGCAGGCAGCATATTGAAAGGTCTTGTTTTCTTATCCATTCTGCCGCTCACTGTCTCTTCACTGGTGCATTCAATCCATTGACATTCAATGTAATTATCAATAGGTATGAATTAATTGCTACCATTATGTTAATTTTTGGTAGTGCTGTTCGTTCCTTTGTTCTGCATGCCTTCTTGTGCTGAGTTTGTGTTTTTTGTGCTATTTCTTTTTTTAAGTTTTTATTGTGAGGTTTACATGAGAGAACATCAGCTTTACACTCATCCTATTGTATTTCGTTTCATTGCAATGATTACTATCCCCTCCATGTATCATCATATAACCCCAAAGGGTACACCACGCAGGTCTGTTCCCCTCCTCCTCCGGCTGCCAGCACACAGCCCCTCTTTTGCCCTGAGTCCAGTGTCCCCAGCCGCTCCATCTGTCCAAGTCATCTTCTCTGTCTCCATTCCTGGCATCACTGCCTCTCTGGGTAGGGTCCTGCTCTCTGTTCTTCTCACATGATGTTCCCAGGGACCTTGGCTCCTGGGCTGCAGAATCAATCACTCTCCTCCTTTTGCCAAAAAACATCTACCTCTATATTTCCTAACCTCTTAGTCAGACCTGATGGCAATTAGTCACCATTGTAACACAAGAGTCTTATCCCCATTTCCTTTCACCAGACCAGTCCCAACAGATTGGAAATCATTCAGTAGTGATTCTACCTTCCCCTGCCCCATCTGGAGCTAGGCTCCATCTTGAAAGCTTATAAGCCAGTCACTTCTTGCCTTTATAGGCCTCCCCATTTTGGGGAGCCAATGTCTGTGTTGCCCATACTTGTCAGTACTGTGTACTGAGGG
>NW_006408578.1:6890571-6892856 GCF_000296735.1 Chrysochloris asiatica | reverse complement strand
CCCCCAAACCTTTTTCAAATGTCACTGCACCGCATTTAGCACCAGTTCCTTGTGCAGGTCTGGCTGTAGCCCTGCCCTCTGAACGCTGCCCAGGCAGAGTGGCCTCAGAGGTAGTCCCATGTCTAGAGCGTTTACTAAATCGCAGTATTTTCCTTTATACTGTGTTTTTTTCATTGGTGTGTGTGGGAAACTAACACCCTGTACCTTATGCTAGATCCAGAGCTTTGGTGCTGTTCGGTGAAAGCAGTTTCTCTGGGTGTTCAGTCCCTTCTCCACAGAGCCTGTCCTACCTGACTGCCTCAGCTGCTGCCAGAACCGGAAGTCACTGACCTGATATTTTAGTAATAAAAATTAATCAGTTCCAGAATAAAGAGTGTCAGTTTCAACACATTTAAAAGAGGTCTTTTACCTTAAATTCACTCTATCTAGTGACCTCTGGTAGCGTAGTGGGTTACGTGTTAGGTTGCTAACTTCAAGGTCAGCAGTATGAACTACCTGCGGTTCTGCAGGAGAAAGATGAGGCTTTCTGTTCCTGTAAAGATTTGTAGCCTTGTAGATCTTATACAGGGCCACTGTGATTTGGAAGTGACTTGATGGCACACAGCTAACTTATCTAGTGACCTTCGTTCACTATAGTTAATGCAAGTAGGAAGAAACCAAAGTGTTATCTGAATTAAATTGCTTGTATTATACTATAAATACTGGATTAAATCTGTAAGCATACCAAATCTGTAAACAGCCAAAACCAAACCCATTGCAATCCTGCTGATTTTAACTGCTCTGTCCTATGCTTTACAGTTCAACATCAAACAAAAATCCTCACCATGGGGCCAATCGGTAACATCATGATAAATGGAGAAATGATTGAAGTTGGTCAAGGATTTCAATTTCCTTAAATCCACAACCAGTTCCCATGGAAGCAGCAGTCAAGAAATCAAGCGATATACTACAATAGACAACAAATCTGCTGCAAAATACCTCTTTTAAAGTGTTAAAAAGCAAAAGTATTACTGATACTGACTTGAGCCAAGGTATTTTTAACTGCCTCATATGCATGAATAATGAAGACTGGACAATGAATAATGAAGACTGGAGGGTAATTTGATGCCTTTGAATTATGATTATGGTGTTGGTGAAGAATATTGATTATCCCATGAACTGCCAGAAGAATGGGCAGTCTGTCTTAGAAGAAGTGCATCCAGAATGCTCCTTAGAAGCGAAGAAAGCAAGATTTAGCATCATCTACTTGAACATGTTATCAGAAGGGACCAGTCCCTGGAGAAACACCAGGCTTGGTAAAGCAAAGGGTGATCAAAAAAGAGGAAGACCCTCATCAAAATAGATGGACAAGGTGGCTGCAACAATGGGCTCAGACATAATGATGATGAGGATTGTGGAGAATTAGGCAAGGCAGTCTTTTATCTTGTTGTTCGTAGGATTGCTGAATCAAAAGCAAATTCATGGCACATAACAACAAGAATGAGGTGAGGACCAAGAAAATAGTTTTTCTCTGAATACCATCTACTGGCTCTAAAAACTAAGATTACTTGAAATGTGATTTAGGAAACTCTGGAGTCAGTATGTAAAGATTCCTTTTAGTTCTGAAAGTATAGTTTTTCACCCCAGTGCCGAATAGCTATTTCCTAAGGATTGTCATTGTTAAGTGCTATTGAGTCAGTTCAGTTCATACCAGCCACTCCTGTATAGAGTTTCCAAGGACTGGCTGGTGGGTTTGAACCACCAGTTTTGTGGTTCAAACTGACTTTATAGTCCAGTGCATATTCTGTAGTGCCACACCAGGACTCTTAAAGATTACAGTCAGAGTACAAAGGGTACTTCACAATAATGCCGACTTTGCTTTTGCATGATCAGTGTTTGCATTGTGACGTTATCCTGATTGTACACCTATTTCCCGATCTGTTATTCATATATCCCTTAGTTTTAGGAATTTGTTATATTTGAAGTTTCAGTATGTTATTCTCAATGTTGTGAACAGTTAAATATCCCTTGGAAATATTATACTGGGAGCTTCAAAAAGTTTGTGGAAATTTTTCATTTTTTCCCATAGTATTTGAAGTCCCCTGCATCATGAGATTGTGTAAGACACTTTATGCAGCCTTGAAAAAATATTTTATATCAGCATCTAATTTTTAAAAACCTACTGACACATGGTTTTTTATGACATGTAATGTAAGATCCTTGTGGGCATACAGATACTAACTATTGAAACTATTGTATAATTGCTCTGTTGTTGTTGTTGTCAGGTGCCATCGAGTTGGAACCGA
>NW_006408578.1:6888697-6890137 GCF_000296735.1 Chrysochloris asiatica | reverse complement strand
TGGGTCAGGCGCACCTTAGTCCTCAAGCTGACATCTCTGTTCTTCAGTACTTTAAAAAGTTCCTGTGCAGCAGATTTGCCCAATGCAATACGTCATCTGATCTCTTGTCCGCTGCTTCCGCAAGTGATGACAGTTGATCCAAGAAGAATGAAGTCCTTGACAACTTCAGTCTCTTCTCTAGAACTGAATAATAGATGTAGGTGTCAGCATTTAATTCCCTTACTTTTATAACTGAGTAATCAATTATGAGCAAGAAAATATTGGCATCTTTTAGAAAGTTAGCGCTGTGACTTAACTGTAGAGCAATTATTAAAACTCTTTTAAGTAGTATAAATCTTAATCTGGTTTCTTGAAAGGAAGTGATACTCTGATTGTTTTAAATGAAAAACCTGTTCTAAGAATTTTCTCTGTTTGTTGATGTATATTATAATTTAGTTTGAAATTTTATAATTATCAAATAAAAGGATTCTTTAGCTTCAGTTTTTAAGTTTTAAAGAGAGACACTGTATTCATTCATTTCTTGATGATGCCACAATAGAAATTAGTGATTCTACTTTCTAAAGAAGCAGGACTAGATGATTGTTGTCGTTTTTGTCAAGTGCTGTCGAATTGGTTCCAACTCAAAGTGACATTGTATAAGGTTTCCAAGGAGACACAGGTGAGTTTGAACTTCTGATCTTATGATTCAGACTGACATTGCAGTCAAGTGCTTATCCTACAGTGCCACACCAGGACTCCAGATAATGATTAAATACCTACAATAGCTTTGACTCCTCCAGAGAAAGACTGGCTTCTATAAAGATTTTAGCCAAGCTAATCCTATGGACTGTTCTTCTCTGTCACAGGAGGCCTCTGTAAGTTGAAATTGACTGGATGGCTTCTAATTACAACAACAAATGCGAAATGAAGCTTCAGGTGGACAAAGGCAAATTTAAAAAAAAAAAAAAATTATTGTGAAGTTCAGGACCAACATATAAAATAGTTTTTCTCTGAATACCATTCAATAGCTCTAAAAAATTATATTCCATCAGTTCCTGGAGCCTTGTTCTTTGCCGTCATTGTACCTTGGGCTTCATTAGTACAAGTGGCTCTTGATCATATTCTGCTTCTTGAAGTGGTTGAACATTGACCATTTCTTTTTGTTACAATGACTCTGTATATTCCTTCCATCTTCTTTTGATGTTTTCTGCATCATTCAGTATTGTGCTCATTGTTGTTGTTAGGTGCCATCGAGTCGATACCAACTCATAGTGACCTTATACACAGCAGAACGAAATACTGCCCGATCCTGGGCCAACCTCACTACTGTTGCCACGCTTGAGTCCATCGATGCTGCCACCTGGCAAATCCATCTCATTGGGGGTCTTCCTCTTTTTCTCAGACCCTCCACCTTACCAAACATGATAGCCTTCTCCAGCAACTGGTCCCTCCTGACAATAT
>NW_006408578.1:6887103-6888597 GCF_000296735.1 Chrysochloris asiatica | reverse complement strand
CCAGCCAACGAAGCTAGGTCAAGTGGGTACTATCTGCAAGTATGGGTGTTTTTGTGCATCTCCCCTCACTTCATATCAGCTGAATGCTTCACTCTCCATTCTCGTCCTTTGTGGCCATGTCACTGCCTCTGGGCCCAGGAGTCTCTGGGTCTTGCCATACTGCTGGCCATCCAGGTCTCCACCCAGGTTCACGGGGTCTATTGAATGTGGTCAGGCTCAGCTTGCAACTTCATTGCTGTTCTTTCCCCCCTCTTCCCTTATCGGTGACCAACGTGATCACTAGCCAGACCACATGCCTGTTCATGTATTCCCCTTGAGTCTCAGTCTTGGAAGGAGGTTTGCTCTGAGGGGTCCTGACCACTTGCCTTCATGGCTCTCAGGCAAAGAGCTTACTTGTTCTTGTAGTAATCACTCAGACTGCCGTTATTGTTTCGGATTTTTCCTGCCGATCTTTCTTTCATGAAGTATCTTCTGTTCTTCTAGCCGCTCCAGGCTACTTGTCCTTTCCACTGGAAATTTCCCACCTCAGTCGGTTCTGGATGGGGTTCTGGATTCTACCTATGGTTTTGTGCAGTGTAAAGGCTCCACAGGAAGCCTCTTTCCCTGGGCAACTTCTAGCCCCCTTTAAGGTATTCCAATCAGTTATAGGCTGAAGACAGACTTACAAGCTTTCTGTAGTGATGATTCTGGCTATTCCTTTCTCTGCACCTCAAGTGTCTATTTTACAATACTAGGCAAGGGAAACCAAGATCAAAAGACAGTCAAGCATCTTAACACTATTCCCCTCTTACCCCTTCAAACCATGCCTCAATCCCTGTATCACCGAGCTCTGTTGTTCCAAGGTTGTGCATACATCATTTACCTCTATCCCACTCAGCCTATGTGAACCTGCCTAACTGTTCTCCCATCAGGCTTGTTCTTCCATTCCCCTCCCCATTCTTGTGTATTGCCCTCCCCCGCCCTGCACCCAAGCTATCCTGTGTCTATTCCCTACTCTGTGCTCTACCTTACCCTCCCTCCCTCCCTTTCTCTCATCTATACATCCTGGTGATTAGCAAATATATATATAGATATAGATATATAGATAGATATTTTTTTCCCCCGTTAGTGTGGGTTATTTTTCTTACTCTTTTACAATAATGGTCCTATGCAGTATTTCTCCTATTGTGATTGACTAATTTCACTCAGTGCAATGACCTCAAGGTTCATCCATGCTATGAGGTGGCTTGCAGCTTCCTTGTTGTTCTTCAAGGTGGCATAGTGTTCCATTGTATGTGTGTACCGAAGTTTGTTTATCCATTTATCAAATGATGGGCACTTAGGCTGTCTTCATCTTTTTGCTTATTGTAAAGGGTGCTATGAACATTGGTGTGCATATATCTACTCGTGTTATGGCTCGTATTTCTTGTGGGTAAATATCAACCAAGTAGAGGGATTGCTGGATCATAAAGAATTTCTATTTCCAACCTTCTGAGGAAGCGCCATGTTGCTTTC
>NW_006408578.1:6884754-6886523 GCF_000296735.1 Chrysochloris asiatica | reverse complement strand
ATGTATTAGATCCCCTAAGTTTGTCCTTGTTTTTTCATTGATGATCTTTATAGTTCTAGGTTTTACATTTAGGTCTTTAATTTATGTTGAGTTCTGGTTTTATATATGATGTGAGATATGGATCTTGTTTCATTCTTACACACATGGATTTCTTAAGGTCAGTGATTGTTTACCTCAGCTTTGTTTCGTCTACTCATTAAAGGGCTTCTTCATCTGTGTTTTTTTGTGTTGTTGTTAATTTCTAGCATTTCCATTTGACGCATTCTTTGAGTTTCTGTCTCAGCTTCCCATATGTTCATGTGTGTTGCCTGCCTTTTCCACTAGAGTTTTGAACATATGTATTTTAGTTAAATTTCCTATCTTTTTGTTCTCAAATCTAGGTCTGGTTCTCTTGGTTGCTTTATCCCTTGATATTGGTTTGTTTTCTTGTTTTTGTGTGTGCCTTTTAACATTAATTGAACATGGGTGTTGTGTGTAGAACAGTAGCGACTGCAGTGTGTAGTATTTATTCCTGGAAATGGGCCTCTTCTGTTAGTCCAATAGTGTGAGAAATTGATTTAATCCACCTAAGAGTTGAGTTTGAGTTTCATTGTTGGTCTGGTTACTGTCAGCACATTGCGGACTTCCAGTTTCTCTAGGAGCTGTAGCTGCTGCCTTATGTTTAGGGTGGGGACTGAATGCTCCAGGATTTGTCTTAGTATTAGTGCTCCTTTGTCCTTTTAGCCATCCCTGCCTGCCTACTCGACAAATGGGCTTCTTTCTATGCACTTGTCATCCCCAGTGGTAGACTCCTGCTGCATGTCACTTAGTGCTAGCCTTATGGTGGGAACAGGGCGAATTCATGGCTGGTCCAGTTTCAGCAGTCTCCAGTGTGCCAGACAAATTCTCCTTTGCATTTGTCTTGATTGGTCTTGGGCAGGAGTTTCCTGTCCTTACCTCAGCAGTAACAGACTTCTGATTGCAGTAAGTCCATTGATCCTGGATGGCATTTTACTGTTTCTGCAAGAGTGTTTGCTTTTCCCTTCCTGTAGATGGAGCTGTACTGGGTCTTTCCTGTGTACCGGGCGTGACAGGATTTGCTGCCATCCCCAGTAGTTTGAGGCTTTTGCTTTGAAAAAAGATGATCAAGGTTCCAAGAAGTAGCTTCCCTAAGTTTCCCCTGCATTACCTACAGTGACCCCTTAGTCTTCTGCCAGGGCCCGGTATTTCCTGGCACACTCAATGGACACCTGTGAAAAGGGCTTGTGAGTTAGTGTGAGCTTTCCTTGAACCTGTGGTCCCCAGTTATTCAAGGCTGACATGTCAGCCTACACTGGACCTTTACACAGTTTAAGATTATAATTCATCTGCCATATCCACTTCCATGATACCCATCCCTTGCTCCTGTGCCTTACCACAGGTGAGACAGTGCATTTGTCTTCTCTTTCAGAGGGGCTTGCTCCTCTTTGTTGTTGTTAGGTGCCATTGAGTCAGTACTGACTCATAGCAACCCTATGCACAACAGAACGAAACACTGCCTGGTCCTGGGCCAACCTCACAATTGTTGCCATGCTTGAGCCCATTGTTGCTGCCACTTTGCCAATCCATCTCCCTGGGGGTCTTCCTCTTTTTCTCTGACTTTCCACCTTACTGAATATGATATCCTTCTCCAGCGACTGGTCCCTCCTGACAGTATGTGCAAAGTATAAGAGATGAAGTTTGGCCATCCTGGCCTCATTCAGACTGAAGCTGAAGAAAATGAAAACAAGTCCACGAGAGCCAAGCTATGA
>NW_006408578.1:6879645-6883244 GCF_000296735.1 Chrysochloris asiatica | reverse complement strand
TCGGACATATTGTCAGGAGGGACCAGTCACTGGAGAAGGATATCATGTTTGGTAAGGTGGAGGGTCAGAGAAAAAGAGCAAGACCCCAATGAGATGGATTGGCAAAGTGACAGCATCAATGGGCTCAAATGTAGCAACAATAGTGAGGTTGTCCCAGGACTGGGCAGTGTTTCATTCTGTTGAGCACAGGGTTGCTTTGATTTTGTACCAACTCGATGGCACCTAACAACAGCAAGGGTGGGGCATTCTTTTCAGGTATGTTCTAAATTTTGATTAAAACTTAAATCTAGGAATAGGACCATTTTAATAATTGTAGATTTAAAATTTGATAGAATAGATCATGTACTTAGAAAAAAATTGGAGGTGTTATGAACTTGAGATTTGCTTCATTCATTAAATCATGGTCTGTAATGTAAATTAAGGACAGTCTTTACATTTCCTGGTGTGGGTCTCTTTACTTTGTGCTTTGCACCAGTGTTTGCCAATACAGCTGAGGCACTAAACACATTCTCTGTGCTTCCAAACCTGCTAGCATTATCATTTGTCCAGATGTCCCCGTCAGAAATCTGGGTGCCCGACATCACAGCTTCATCACCTCCATCAGCCAGGCCATCAGCAAGTCCTCCTAACTCTTCTGTAAATTCTTTTTATTCAGAAGCCAGTGTCTAAAGTCCCCGGCCTTAAATATTCTTAGTCTGTCATCTCCTTTCACATTATCTACTAGAGTAAATATATTTAGAATGGTCAATCTGATTGCTTCACTTCCTTATTTCACATCTCTCTCTCGATGCCCATAACCCTCTACCTTCATGATAGAGTTCAGATTCTTTGGGGTCTAAAAGCCCCCATTAATTATCCTTGGTTCAGAATATTTCTATCATCTATAGCCTCATTTCTCTACTAAAAATACCTATAGGGTTTCTAACATTGTCAGGCTTTACAGAAGCAGATAGCCACATCTTTCTTCTGTAAAACAGCTGGTGGGTTTGAACCTTGAACCTTTCAATTAACAGGTAAGTGCTTAACCACCATACCACCAGGACTTCTTCATTTCTTCACACTCTCTAATATTCATTGGCTTCTTACTGTTTCATATTCTCTATCATGTGGCTGTATGTTAAGACATGGGCTCTGAGCCACAAGGTCGGTGGTTCAAACATACTATCCATTCCTCAGAAACCATATAGGGTCTCTGTGAGTCGGAACCATCTTAACAGTACTTAACAACAGCATTGTACACAATACAATAGTGTTGTTACATAATTATGATAGGGGAATGTGGATATCTGTAGGATAAGCTTTAGACTGTGAACCACAAGGTCGGTGGTTCGAATCCACCAGTCACTTCACTGGAAAGAGATGAGACTTTCTGCTCCCTCAAAGATTTGCAGCCTTGAAAACCCTATACAGAGTTGCTTTGATTCAGAACTGACACAGTGGCAACAACATTCACTGTACACAGTTCTGTGATTTACGCATCATGTCTTAGAGCAGTGGTTTCTCAATCGTGATTGTGCATGAAAATCACTTGGGAAACTCTTAAATATTCAGATGCCCAAGTTACACCCCAGACCAATTAAGCCACTGAAGTTAAGGCCTCATTATTTATCTTAGGCTCTCCCAAGTGACTCCAAAATACAGCTAAGATTTAGATCCATTGCTTAGAGTACTCCATACCCTATTCCCCATCCTCATCTCATCTCCAATATATTTATTATTTGTTTCAGTTCTGTTCATTTGCATCTATTATAAATACCTGAATTAACTTGATGATATTTTTAAACACTTGATGATATTTTAAAATATTTTTCAATGAGGATGGGGTGGGACAACGTAGCTCTCAATGAAATATATCAAAATCAGCTAGACCAGGAATCTTTAAACTTTTTTTGTAGAGGGTCAGTACTCAACATACAATAGTAGGGCTTCAGAAAGTTTGTGGAAGAATTCCATTACCTTTTAATTACGGCTTTCTTCAAACTTTCTGAAGTTGCTGTGTATAGTAAATTTGGCTTTGTGGGTTGCCATGGTGTGATGCCTAGTAATCTCTACCATAGTAGCTAGAAAACAGTCATAGACAGGTCTCTGGTCCAGTAAAACTATTTATGGACATTGGAGTTTGAATTTCTTATGATTTTATATGTCAGAGTATTGTGCTTTTAATTTCCCCCCTAAGTATTTATAAATGTAAAAGCCACCCTTAGCTCGGAGGTCATAACAAAAGTATTTAAAGAGAGTTGGACTTGGTCCGTGGGCTATAATGTGCCAGTTGAGTTGCTGATCTAGGGGGCTCTTTCTATTCTAAATACATCATCATTCTGAGAGTCTGTAAGTCCCCTGTAAGATATCAAATTGAGATGTCACTGCTGTGAGAAATGAGCAGGAATGGATTCCGCACCTTAGGTTTGCTGGGTGAAAACAAACTTGAGATAATCTAATTTATATGTATTTTATTTAAACATACACAACATGCACCATTTCTACAAAGAATATAGAAAATTATGAACCTGTCTAAAATGTTGTCTTTTATTGGTATGATATTTTTAGCTTGAGGCCCAGAGTATATTGAATACATAGTTAGTTTTCAGTATTTACTTCCTAATAACATTATTAAAAGGTTTGTTGTTATTGTTGTTAAATGTTCTTGAGTCAGTTTCGACACATGGTGACCCTGTGTAGGGTTTCTAGGAACGACTGGTGAATTTGAACCTCCGACCTTGCAGTTCAAACTGACCTGTAGTGCAAAGCTTATCCTACATCGCCACATTAAAGGGGTTAGATACTCTATATTCTTGAGGATTAAAAAATAATATTTGGCCTTTGTTTAGTGAAATAGGTTAATTATTTTTATGACTTTGGGATTTTTAAAAGAAATAACATTTATGCAATTTTAGCCCAGCATAGTGATTTAATTTATATCTTTACTGCACATCAGGATTATTTGGCATGAGTTAATGAAAGCATAGTTATTTAGGAGTCCTGGGAAGGCACTGTAGGACTACTACCCTAAAGATCTATGGTTCAAACCCACCAGCCACTCCTTGGAAACCATATTATGTAGGGTCGCTATGAGTCAGAACTGACTCAATGGCACTAACAGTAGTTCTTTAAGCCCCATTTCCAGAGACTTTTAATTGCTTTAAAGATAATTTCTGTGACTAGCCAGGATTGAAAACAATTGACCTTGTAAGACATTTTCTCTTTTGGTACATTAAAGACTAGAATGAAAACAACTTTTAAAAAAGAGGATACAATCTTCCCAGTAAAAAGTATAAAAAATATTTCAGTATGATTGTTAAAAATGAACAGCAAAACACATATAAAATAACATCACTCCATCACCTATTGTATTCCTACAGGACAGCCATTGTTATGTCATATGTTTATTTAGACTTTTTCTATGCATAGGCAAACATGCACTTTTAAAAACGCCCACTGTTACTGTACATTTGTCTGTTTCTTTCTTCAAATTTATTAGAGTTTCTTTATATATTTTGGAGCTCTTTCATTGGGAGCATAGATATTTATTATGGTTATGTCATCTTGTTCAATTGTCCCTTTAATCATAAGATAATGCCCATCTTTATCTATTTGCTGGT
>NW_006408578.1:6863421-6877937 GCF_000296735.1 Chrysochloris asiatica | reverse complement strand
TTCTACTCCTTTGCCCTTTCAGTGTATTGTCCATTTTTGATATTCTATTAATAGTCATTTGGACCTCTTTCTGTAGGTTTTGAATTGTTTCCAATGTTGTATCTATCTTATTTGATTGTTCCTGTAGCACTTTCCTGACTTCTTCCTTATTTTTCTCTACTCCTTTGTAAAGTGTTTTGATACATTTCATCACTTTTCTGAATTCCTTCTCAGGCGTTTCCAAAGCTTGCCAACCTTCCAATATGAAGTCTACGTCTACCTTCAGCTCATTTGTCTCAGTCACTTTTTCTTGTTTCTGGACTTGTCCAGAGATGGCCATCTGTTTCTTTAGCATATTCAGTAGTTAGCTGTGACCTTAATACTTACATGAATGCATGCTGATATTTTGTTATGCTTTCTGATTGCCTCCAGGTAGATGTGATCAGGTGATGGGCTTCCCTTTTCACTCTTCTTATTACTCAACTCAAGAGTAACTGTCAAAGGTGTTGGCTGCCTGTCTGGTGTATGGCAGCTGGTACTGGTTCTTGCCTGGATGGTTGGATTTTATAGGGTGTGATTGTAGCTTGACTATATGACTGCAATTGCTGTCTCTTCTTGGGTAATGTAGGGAGAGAAAGAGCCCTGTAAAGGTAAAGAGGGGACCAAAAAACAAACAGCATCAGCAAAAAAAAAAAACACAACAAAATCAAAACCAGATTGGATACTGTAATCTATAATCACAGAAAAGAGAGAAGAGGAAAAAAAAAAATTTCCGTGGCCAAATATGAGTATGACTTTAATGTTCTTCTCTCAGCTGCTTGCCTTCAAGGCAACCTGAGCGATTTCAAGATGCCCCTGTTGGTTGTTATGTGGTAACTCAGGATTCAATTTTCGGCCTGTTTCCTTCTTAGTCTGTGTCTCTCCCACTCTACAACCCCTGTTCAGGCCTTTTTCCTAGAGACAAACAGTTCAGGGCCAGCTGTGGCCATTTTGTGCTGCCATTTGGTTTTAAGCTGGCCTTTCACTTTAAATTCTGCTATTTGGATCTGTGCACATGCGTAGTAGAACCGTCCGGGGATGGACATGTGGGTGTCCACTAGCTCAGGCACCCCCTCTAGTCACCAGAATGGAGGTTCGCAGACAGCGAGAGACCAATGAATAGATTAAAAAAAAAAAAAAAAAAGAATGTCCACACCTTTATCTCCAAGGATTGGTTAGGAATCAGGTGTCTGTGGTGGCTCTGATCCTTACTCCTCTCTCTCTCTCACCTAAGGTGGCTGCTCTGGGAGCCACTGAGCCTGGCGGATCCCTGAAAGTACTAGATTTCTTGATTCTGCTATAAATTCCACTAGTTGTAAGCTTTCAAACTTTGTAAATATTTCTTTATATGTGGTTCAGAGTTCTGGGACTGTCCCTTGAACCTGCTTTGTTTGGTATTCTGTGTTATTGCTGCCGGAGGTCCTCACTGCACTTTTCCCTGATCTGCCATCAAGCCCCCTAAACATGCACTTTTTACAAATAGGGTCATATAATATATACCTTTTCTTGACTTGGTTTTTCCTTTGTTTTCCGTGAAAGTTTCTTAGACATCTAGAGAAATAAATTTCTCATAAACTGTTTTGTTCAAGGATTGAAAACAAAAGCACAGAAGATAATTTTGAGTACTTGGCAACCAGGGCAGATGAAAGAAGCAGATTGGGAACAAGGCTATTTCTAGTATTGTTTGCAGGCTGGAAAAAAATTGCAACTCTCTTGCCTTTTTCTCCCCAAAACAAACTTTCAGGAAAAATAAAGGCAAAACTAGTTTAAGATGCAATTTCAACTGGCAAAAAAAATGAAAGGGATTTGTGAGAGGGGCCCAGGAAAAAGGGACAAAGCTCTTCAAATGAACTGAGGTAATTATGTTTGTGAGAAGCTTCAAAGTGTTTATCAATTTGTATTTTTTCCATCTTTTATTTGTTTTGTATTTTGCTTAGTAATAGCAAAGTCACCCTTAGGCTTCCTCCCTTTATTCTAGCCCAGTTGCTAGAAGGTTGAATTCAGTGGGAGAATGGATGACAAGAGAAAACAGGACCTCTTGAGTGCTCACTTTTGCTGTACTGCCTGGACAGTGTAAGAAAGAAAAGTTTGTGGTATTAGATTCCTGTCCTCTTAGTGACTTCTCCTTCCTCTGTTGTTGCTATGCTTTTAGGATTTTGCAGGCCTTTTGATCAGACCTAGTCCACTAGGATTCATTTGTTTGCCAGTAGTATGGTAAACAGACCCTTGTCCAGAATGATGTAGACTGATTTATCAGGGGATTCACAATCCTAGTAGTAACTTAGAACCTAAAGTAATTGTCAATGTTCTTAGCAGAGTTCAAATTTTTACCCCCATGAAAATAATGTTAATTTTTCTTTTTTAAAGAAAGAAACATAAAAACAAGTTTGAGTTTTAGGTAGTTTGTTCATATGCAGTCTACTGAAAATATAATCTAGTCTTGTACTTGTCCCTCTGAAAATTCTATAAATATGGATTTGTCAATTGAGGACCTTCAGAGAATCTGTTTTAATTGTATACTTCTTTGATATCTTTGGACTCTATGAAATGCTAAACTTTAAACTTTATTAATTGAATTTATTATTGAAATAAAAATATGTCCAGTAAGCAAAAAGCACTACTTTTATAATGTTTAATAGTCCCTCGTTCAAAGTATTAAATATAGTCAAGAAATTCGTTACTTACATTACAAAGTAAACAAAGAAATGTACTTTTGTGTGGTTGTACTGGCAATATTTCAGAAACAGGTTGGGGTACAAACCAAATGGTTGACTTTCTTTACTGCACAGTATGTTTCTTACAGAGCCTTTCTTTGTAGCAGATTCAGATGTGGAAATAGTTCCCTTGATTGAAAATATTACCTCCTTATATGTGGCGCTGTAGGATAAGTACGAGTCTGCTAGCAACAAGGTTGGCAGTTCAAAATAACTCCTGGGAAACCCTATACAGAGTCGCTATGAGTTGTAACCTATCTGATGGCTTTTAGCATCAACAAATGACATTTAAAAGGAGCCCTGGCAACCTGATGGTTAAAAGCACTTGGCTGCTAACCAAAAGTTCAACAGTTAGAAACCTACCAGCTGCTCTGCAGGACAAAGATGTAGCAGGCTGTTTTCAGTAAAGACTGACACCCTGGGAACCCTATAGAGCAATTCTACTCTGTCATTCTGGGTCACTTCTAAGTTGGAATTGACTTTTGGGTAGTGAGTTTGGAAATATGCTGTTAAAAACCATAATAAACAACTGACTGCTGTTAAGTTGCTTCTGAGTCCTGGTGAGCCCATGCATTTCTGAGTAGAACTGTGCTCCCGAGGGTTTTCAGTGACTGCACACTTATAGATTTGGATGGTCAGGCCTTTCTTCAGTAGTGCGATGAGTGGATTTGAACAGATGCCTTTCCAGTTAGTAGTCAAGCCAAACTGTTGCCACTACTCAGGCTCCTTTCTATAATATTACCCCCTTTAATTTTCATTCTATCAAGTTCACATTGAAAATTAGATCTTTTGAACTACAAATATCTTTTGAGCAAGTTAAGATTTTGTTATCTGAGATGCAGTTATTATCACTTGAAGCCATTTGCTTGGAAGTGACAGTATGAAAGAACTGTTTCCTGGAAGTTGGATGAGAATTGCTTCTAAAGGGCAAGGTTTGTCGATTTCTCCTTCATTACCAGTATCGAGTTCTTTTGCCATTGAAAAGCCTGCTTGCACACACCTTAGCCCACAATATCACCTATATCAGATGTCTTGTTTTTGAAATGAATTTAGATGATCTAAGCCCACTCGTTCTGTGTGTTAATTCTATAGAATTTGACAGGGTAAAACTGTGGTTTGTGTTGTTTTTAGTATCTCCTTTCGTATACCCCTTTACATTTTTCAAATTAATTTTTTACTTTTGATACTTGTAGTATTACTTGCAGTTGTAAGAAATAGTATGGTGGGCTCCTGTGTACCTTTTATTTAGATTATTACATCTGTGGTCATATCTTACAAAACTACAGTATAATGTAACAAGGAATTGTAACAATTTACCAACCTTACTCCTATTTCCCCAGGAGTACTCTTACTCTCTCTCTGTGTGGACTTAGTCCTGTACAGTGTCATCACTGTGTGTGTGTGTGTGTGTGTGTGTATAGTCCTGTACAGTGTCATCAGTGTGTGTGTGTGTGGATATAGTCCTGTACAGTGTCATCACTGTGTGTGTGTGTGTATAGCCCTGTGCAATGTCATCACTGTGTATGTGTGTTTGTGTATAGTCCTGTGCAGTGACATCACTGTGTGTGTGCCCACCCCCACCATACAGTCAGCACTGAGAATAGACCCATCCCCACAGGACCTTCCTTAAGCTGCCCTTTTAAAACCATGCTTTTTTTCCTTTTTTAAAGAGAGTCATTTGTTTTCTTTTAAAGTCAACCATGTATGGTCTCAACATTAAATAAATATCTTTGAAATTTACTAAATTAAAAAACAAACCACCCCTCATTACTTAATCAATTCCGACTCATAGTGACCCCATATATGGTTTCCAAGGTTTCAAATCTTTATGGTAGCAGAAAGCTTCCTCTTTTTCTCATGGAGTGACTGGTGGGTTTGAACTGTGGACCTTTCAGTTTGCAGTCCAGTGCTTTTCGTACTTTGCTACCAGGGCCCTTATTTTAAATTTAATACTGTGTTTTCATAAACAAATTCAAACTAATCTATTTTAACTCTCTTTATTTTATCACTATGTTGACTTTCAATTTATACTTGCTAGAGAATCAATTAACGGCTGGACTACAAGGTCAGTTTGAGCCTCAAGGTTGGCAGGTCAAACCACCAGCCACTCCTTGGAAACCCTATACAGGCTTACTATAGGTCGGAACTGACCCGGCAATGTTAATGACAACAGAGAGTAAATAGGACTCCTGGTGTGGCACTATAGGGTCATCACTGGACTGCTAACCATTAGGTCAATGGTTCAAACTCACCACTACTTGCAGACTCTATACAGGATTGATGTTAGTCAGAACTGACTCCATGCACTAACAACTACAGAGAGTAAATGAGGTGGCACAGTGATTAAAATATTCAGCTGCCAAACAGAACGCCCGTGGTTCAAACCTCCCAGCCCTGTGCAGGAGAAAGATGGGGCAGTCTGCATCTGTAAATAGTCATATCCTTGGAAACCCTATTGGGCAGTTCCACTCTGTCCTTACAGGGTCTCTGTCAGTCAGTGGACTGGATGGCAGTGGATATGTGTTTTGGTTTGAGAGTAAATACTGAGTAGAAATAGCTGATAAGATTCTGAACATTATAGAATGATTTCATAGAAGGATCATTTTCAAAGTAACACCCAGACATTTTGGAGTCAACTCTTTGTTACAAGTAACAGAAACCTTACTTGAACTAGTTTAAATTAAAAGAAGAATTTTGTTACAAAGTGTGCTTATGGATAAGGAATTGTCCAAATTCATGAAGGAAGAGAATACGGATCAGCATGTGGTTGGTTCTTATGAGGCAGGGGTAAGGTTTATCTTTGCCTTCCCACGTCTCCAGTATTTCTGACACCAGCTGCTATTCCCAGCACACTCTGCTTCTTTGCAGGGTTTGATAGTTCATTGCAGTGGCCTCACAGAACTCACAAACCATGCTCACAGTGACAGGGTACAACTTGGGATCAAGATCTACTTGAAAGGAACAACTTGGAATGAGTGTTAGGAAGCACATAGGCAAGATCTGGAAGGCTCCCTCAAAGCAGAGCACAACCTTCTGTTCTTCAGTTCAGGCCTCACCACTGCAGCCGGCCCTGCTCATAACCATTGGAGCAGCTTCAAGACCACTCTGCTCCCTCGAAGCGCGGCCGGCCCAGGGCCTAGTAAGCCTTAGGACACAATGCCTTCCTGGCTCCTGTGAACTTAATCGGCCTCCTGACCCTCTGCATTTCAGCCATTTATATACCCTAGTCTTCATCAGTTATAAGGCATGGTCTGTCTCTCCAAGCCAGAGTTCTCAGTTAACTATGGGATGTCACTTAACTCAGATCTTGAACAAAAGGAATGTGTTCTGCTGGCAGAAAGTCACTTCTCTCAAGTATCAACTCTGTTGGGGTAGAAAGCAACCTGGGAGCCCCCCCCACCCCACCCCAGGATGCTTCTCCAAATAGCTAGAGCAAAGGTAACAGCTACTTTGGGTTTATTGGGGAAACCTCTCAAGCTGTTTATTCAAAGAATTAAGTCAAAAGGTCACATGAAGGAGCTCATTATATCACACAAGAAAATTGGGATGTTTCCTTGACTCCAAGGGTAGTAATGCTGCAGGGTCTTAGAAATCCCGTAACTCAGGGACTTGGTCAGCGCTCACCTTTGTATAATTCATCAATGCTGCTTTCTTCCTCCTTCTTGGCTTTTATCATCCGATGATGAAACCACTGCTGTACACAAATCCTGAGCTTTCTGCTTTAGTTACCCAAAGACTGAGGAGACTCGTTAGCTGCCAACTCCCCAATTCCCAGGGAAGGAAACCACTGCCTGCCTTGAGCATTTGCCTGCCCCATTGCAGCTCACCCCAAGTATGGCTAGAGTTAATGCAAGGACACAGCAGTTTCTGTGGGAATGATACGGATTGATGAAGAGGTAACTGGGTATCTAGAAGGAAAGGGAACAGAAACTCGAGAAACACAATGCAAGGAGTGCTCCTCAGCTGTTTATAGCAGGGGTGGTAGTGGTGTTCAGTGCTGTCATTTGGTTCTGATCCATAGCAGCCCTACATAGGGTTTCCAAGGGGTGGTTGGTGAACTTGAATTGCTGACCTTGCGGTTCAAACTGACTTTGCAGTCCTGCACATTAACCTGCAGCTTCACACTGGATTCAATTAATTAATTGAAAATTTCTGGGTAAGAACAAGTAAAATGGCCAGCGGCCAAGAATTGGGGGGAAAAAAATCTGACTGATAGAAAAGAGTTGAGATCCAAGAGGAGAATTGTTTGAAATTCATAAAATCATGAAAGATAATAAATTAACTGCTTTGGGGGATAGTTTGTATTAGGGCTATTTGGGAGGGGTAGTTTTGTTTTGGAAGGAACCCTAGTGGCACTGTAGGTGAGGTAGTGGGCTACTAACAGCATGGTCAGTGGTTCAAACCCACCAGCCATTCCTGGGGAGAAAGATGAGACTGTTGGCTCCCATAAACGTTTACAGTCTCAGAAATACTACATAGGGTCTCTATGAGTTGGAATTGACTTTATGACAGTAGATTTGGGTTTGGTTTGGATCATTGATATTTAGTGTAAAAAATAGAAACTATATTATCAAGTAGCAAATTATGTAACATATTTTTTAAGAGGTTTGCAAATTCTATATAACAAGGACTTATTAGACCAATTGATGGATAGCTAAATAATGGGGCCATTTAGGGAAATTAGGATCTTGCCTTTACCTTCTGAAATCATGGAGTGAATCATTGCCCTGTCAGACATTAGTGGGGATGGTCATATTTAGAATTTACTTAGTACTTGTGTGGCATGTACTGTCTGATTTAGTCTATCCCCAAATCATGGATGCTCATGCTTTGCTAAAGTGAAATATCTGAGATGTATTTCAACAGAGTGGTTGACCTGCCTCCTTTTCCTTGCAGAGATGTGGTACTGGATCTTCCTGTGGGCCCTCTTCTCCTCTCTGTTTGTCCACGGTGCTGCAGGAGTCTTGATGTTTGTGATGCTGCAGAGGCACAGGCAGGGCCGCCTCATCTCTGTCGTCGCCATCAGCATCGGATTTCTGGCTTCTGTCACTGGAGCAATGATTACTAGTGAGTTGATTTTGTCTTGTTTAAAGGTATCATTTTATATGTGTGTGTCATTTTGGCTAAAACAATAAATCTGTTTTGGAGGAAGTGCAGCCAGAGTGCTCCTTGGAGGCCAGGATGGCTAAACTTCGTCTCTCCTACTTTGGACATATGTCCGGAGGAAACAATCGCTGGAGAAGGATGTCATGCTGGGTAGGGTGGAGGGTCAGAGAAAAAGAGGAAGACCCCCAACGAGATGGATCAGCCAGGTGGCATCATTGATGGACTTGGGTGTGGCAGCGGTAGTGAGGTTGGCCCAGGATCGGACATTGTTTCGTTCTGCTGTGCATGGGGTCACTATGAGTCGGTTCCGACTCGATGGCACCTGACAACAACAAAGTCTCACTGAATGTAACATTAGTGTAATCTTTCATGGATAATTTTTTCAGCATCATACAAGCTTCACCTCAAAGTTAAAGATTAATTCATTTATCCCTTGAACATAGGATTTTTTTGTTTGTTTCTATATCTTTATTTGAACATATGATATTTGTTCTACTGTGTAAAGACTCATTATATAAAGTTCTGTGGGAAATAGAAAAATTTATAAGAATTGGCAAAGGGCAAAATAGTACAATGGGAGAATTTGTGCTTATAGTGACTAATTTACTTAAGAGGAGCTCACTGTTTTGTAAAGGAGAAAGGTAGGCACAAAAACATGACAGTGATAATTTTTATAAAAGAGTGAAAATATAACCTTTGGTCTTTGCTGTCATCTACCTGTGTGGCTACAAAATAAAATTTCACTTACCTCTGTATACCCAAATTATGGCGGCACAAAATCTCCCCTTGCCCATTAGAAACTGACCGCTTCAGAGCATCTTTTAGTTACTTGTAAGTTTCCTACTATGCTTCCCTATGTGCATTTTCCTCTTCAAGTCCCCTAAATTCATTCTCTTTGGCTTTCTCCTGTCAACACTACACTACGTCTCCCACCTTGGGCTTGAACGGATAATTCTGGTTGTTTCTGCTTTTAGTTGAAGCAGTACTTACATTAATGCTGGTGAGAGTGGAGGGTGCTTAGGCCCACACGGGCTGCTTCTCTGTGCTGCTATTGCTTCTGTATTCCCAGTGAATGATAGAAGCTTAGATGGCTCTTCACTCCTGGCACACTTCTGTCTGCCTGGGACAGCCCCCTCCTCTCACTGCCTCGGTTTTGTGGGACTCTCCAGTAGCAACACCCTCCTTTCCAGTTGACTCTTCCATCCAAAGATGAGAAGATATCTTTTATTGTATAGTCGAAGTTCTCCCTTCTTTTCCATCCCAGGATCACCTTTTCCCAGGCTGACTGACAGACCTTGCTTTGAGGCAAAAGTCCTGCTTTTTTTGCCTCATGTTTCTGGGTGTGATCTTGTTGTATGACACTAATAAGACACCCATAGAATAGTGGTGGGGACATTGCAGTCTATTTTCTTTTCCTTCATTTACTCGTGTTTTTTCTGCATTGTATTGTGTTGGGTTAATGTTGTTGCAACTGCTGCATCTTTCTGTCACTGTATCTTGTGGTACCTCATTCATTATGCCATAGATAGGGTGTTAAATCAGTACTCTAGTTAACTCAAATACAGGATATGTGTTGTGGATCCATTGGCGGTTCATCTGAAAGATAGAAAGGAGCCACCTTCTAAAGGGTCATGGAAGGTCAACTAGGACCCTACAGTCCATGAAAAACAAGTGGATTTCCAGTAGGGTTGGCAAGGGGGAAAACAGGACATTTATTCTTACAGTTGATTATAAAATAAATGAGAAGGGAACAGTCAAGTGACAGCTCTAAATGAGCAGGTTCCCAGCACCTGTCTATTTAAATAGATAATAACTACTGATTGGTTGGAAGAATGGATTGAAGGAGGAAAAGAGAGGAAAGAAAGGAAAAGGATTAGGATAGAATAGGAAAGGTTAAGGAGAGGGAAGGAGAATTAAGAAAAATTTTGCTGTAAACTAAGCTTGAGGTCAGCATCTGAATTAGAGTAAAGGCAGCGGTTGGAAAGGCAGGAATTGCTGTAATAGCTGTGGCAAAGGAGAAAACTCCAAAGTAGTAGTTTACTTGCTGTGGTGGCATCCAGAGAAGCACAAAGACGAGTGACAGTGCTTTTGGTGTTAAGTGTGGCACTATGACCAGGGAAGGAAGGAAGAACCCTGTGTTCAGAAGCTGCGTGCACGTGTGCGTGTGCACGTGTGTGCATGCACGTGTGTGCATGCACGTGTGTGCATGTGTGTGTTTATTCTCATAAACTGTCTTAAAAGTTGAAAGCGAGCATGAGATGCAATTTTATGTACATTTATATCTAAGGACATGTGTGTCTCTCTCACTTTAGTCAAGAATAAAATAAGCTTGTGGCTTTTAAAACTACAATGTTTAAATACATACATGTATTTATACACACACACACACACACACATATGTGTTGTTGTTAAATGCCATCGAGTCAGTTCCAACCCATAGCGACCCTGAACAGGGTTTCCGAGGCTATAAATCTTTACTGGAGCAGATAGCCTCATCTTTCTCCCATGGAGCAGCTAGTAGTTTCAAACTGCTGACCTTGTGGTTCACAGTCCGATTCATAACCACTACGCTACCAGAGCTCCATATATATATATATATATCTTGTATAGGGTTTCTGAGGCACTGCTGGTGAGCTTGAACTGCCAGCCTTGCAGATCAAATCAACTCTGTAGTCCAGTGCATTCATTAATCCAGGCCCCACACCAAGACCTTTTCTTGTGAACTGAATGAATGTTTATAGTTTTGCATTTGACAAACCACACTTTGTTTCATCTCAATGACTGCAATCCCCTCCATGTAACATCAGTTTTCCTGCTTCTCCCTGTTGTTCTTATTACCATTCCACCCTCCTTCCCTTCCTTTTTCAACTTCATCCTTAGGGAAGTGTTGCCCTTTGGATCTTGAACGACTGACCATTCCATGGTGAGTGTGCCTTACTAGTGTTCTTGTCTCCCCATACACCTGTCTACTACTTGGCTGAAAATTGAGCCATGAGAGTGAGTTTCATTCCAGACCTGAAGGGTGGCAGTTGTCCATAGTCTTGGGTTCCTCCTGCCTCTTTCTGATGAATAAACTTGGTCTTTTTTCAATAATTTTGAATTTTGTTCCACATTTTCTCCCACTCTACCCGGGACCTTCTGATGTGATCCATTTCAGAATAGTTAAGAGTGGTAGCTGGGCCCTATCCAGTTCTTCTGATCTCAGAGTCATGGTGACAGATGTTCACATGTTCCATTAGTCCATTGGACTAGTTGATTCCCAGCATCTTCTGATTTTTATCGCTATTCTTTCTTCCACACCTGTGGAGACAGTTGCTGCTCAACAAAGTAGGATGTAGAACATTCCTGTGCTGAAATTCCAATCACTTAATTTAAGTTACTTCTCTTGATAGAGTCCCACATAAATCCTGGGCTTTCTAAAGATTTGTTTTTTTTCCTGATTGTTCCTCTAACACAGGTGTGGGAACCTTTTTTCTGCCAACGGTCATTTGGTTATTTATAACATCATTTGTGGGCAATACGAAATTATCAACTTAAAAATTAGCCTGCTATATTTGGTCAAACATTTAATTAACTCATCCCTAATGTGACGGCATTCTTGGATCAATTATCAACTCTCACGGAAACAGCAGTCAAGAAATCAAACAATGTATTGCATTAGGCAAATCTGTTGCACAAGACCTTTTTAAAGTGTTGAAGAGCAAAGATGTCAACTTGAGGACTAAGGTGTGCCTGACCCAAGCCATGGTATTTTCAGTAACCTCATATGGATGTGAAGGCTGGACAGTGAATAAGGAAGACCATAGAAGAATTGATGCTTTTGAGTTATGGTGTTAGAGGAGAATATTGAAAGTGCCATGGGCTGCCAAAAGAACCAATAGATCTGTGTTGGAAGAAGTGCAGCCAGAGTGCTCCTTGGAGGCCAAGATGGCCAAAACTTCATCTCTCATACTTCGGACTTGTTGTCACAAGGACCAGTCTCTGGAGAAAGGATATCATGTTTGGTAAGGTGGAGGGTCAGAGAAAAAGAGGAAGACCCCCAATGAGATGGATTGGCCAAGTGGCAGCATCTATGGACTCAAGTGTGGCAACCAGTAGTGAGGTTGGCCCAGGATCGGGCAGTGTTTCGTTCTGCTGTACATAAGGTCGCTATGAGTCGGTACTGACTCGATGGCACCTAACAGCAACAACAATGTGACGGCTGGAACTGTGGTTGCCTTGGCAGGACCAGCCCACAGACTGGATGTTCATTACCCTGCTTTAGCAGATGAACATTAAGAGATTTATTTTATCTTTAAACTCACTTGATTTGACCTTCCATTGATTCAGTTCTACTTCTTTGTCCTTTCAATGTATTTTCTATTTTTTGAAGTCTAAGTATTCATCATCTAGCTTTCTAACTGCTGCTTTTATATGGTTTCCAATTTTTCATTTATTTTCTTTGTTTGTGTAGCATTTACCTGAATTCTTCTAAATTTTGTCTCTGTTTTCCTTGATTCCATCTCTAGTTTCTCTGTCATTCTCTCAATTTGTTGAAAGTACCTAAATATCATTCTTTTAAATTCCTTATCAAGTACTTTCAATGCCAATTCTAGTAGTATATTTTCTGACTGTGCTTTGATCACCTATTTGAAGCACTCTGACTTGTTTCTTCACGTAAGCTGAAATTGTTTTTCTCCAAGACATTTTGATGTCATTGAATTTGTGTTTCATTGCTGATTGAATGTGGTTGTGTTCTCAGGCACTTACCACTGGTGGATGTGATAGAGACTACAAGTGTGAAGGCACTTCTTTGTTCGATGTTTGGTAATGAGCCAGATAGTAAACATTTTAGGCTTTGTGGACCAAATGATCTGTCACAACTATTTAGCTCTACTATTTTTTAAATGTTTATTGTGAATTATGTGGTAGTTTACGTGGGAGAACATTAGCTTTACATTCATCCTATCCTATATCGATTCATTGCCATGTTTACAATCCACTCCATGCATCATCAGCCATCCATGCATCATCAGCCAACCAAAGTATATACCCTTCAAGCCTGTACCCCGGTCGTCAGCACACAGTCCCTCTCCCTCTCTGGATCTAAAGTCCCCAGCTACTCCATTTCTCCACGTCATCATCTCTGCCTCCATCTCAGGCATCACTGCTTCTCTGGGTAGGGTCCCACACTCTGCTCTTCTCCCTTGATGGTTCCAGGGACCTCCGCTCTTGGACTGCAAGGTCAGTGACGCCCCTCGTTTTGCTACAAAACGTCTTCCTTTACATTTCCAACCCTCACAGTCAGTCCTGGTAACAATTATTCACCATTGTACCACAAGGGACCTATCCACATCTCTTTTCATTAGCCCAGCACAGACAGATTGGATACTACTCAGTGGAGATTCTACCTTCCTCCATATCCCGTAGATCTAGGCTCCTTCTTGAAAGCTTGTAAGCCAGTCACTTCTTGCCTTTGTAGCCCACCCCCCCTCCCATTTTGGGTAGCCAGTATCCAAGTTGCCCATCCCTGTCTACTATGTGTATAGTGGGTGTGGGAATGATCCTCATTGTAAAGATTTGTTCCCTCTTTTGAGCTACTGCATCCGTAGGTATAGGTAAAGTTCATCAAATTGTATTAGAGTACTCTTTTTCCCCCCCTCTTCTTTCTGCTTCTAGTTGAGCTCTAATCATCCAGTCATTGAAGCCAGGTCAAGTGGATATTATCTGCAAGTGTGGGTGTTCTTGCATCATTATTTACCTCTGTCCTGCTTAGCCCATGCAAACCTGCCAAATTGTTTTCCCATCCACCTTGTTCTTTCATTCCCCTACACCTTCTTGTGTATTGTCCCCCTCTCTAGCACCCAAACTATCCTGTGTCTATTCCCTACCCTGTGCTTCACCTCTCCCTCCCTCACCTCACCCCACTTACCACATCCTGGTAACCATCAAAGAATCCCCCTCACCCTCTTTAGTATTGGTTCTTTTTCTTAGTCTTTTTTTTGTTTTGTTTTGTTTTTAAAGAACTGAACAGGTATATTTGTATTGGTCTACCTGATACAGCGGATCCTGTGGTATGGATGGATAGTATGAATGACAAATAATACAAATATATTTTATTTGAAAGAAAAATGCTTACACAGCTCAATGGGTCACCTGAAAACATTCTTGCCTGACTATGTTACTGAGCAAAACACAAAGCTGAAGCACAAACACCCTTCCTTTTTGACATGTATTTGGAGATAAGTAGGAAGACACTACTTAGTTTTTAGAAAATGGACCTTCCCCTTAAGGCCTGGTCATAGAAGTGTAAACAATGTAAATGAATCCACCATTACCAGTTGTTATATCATAACTATGTCACCTGTGTATTTAGAGAGCAAACACACATACCTGCCAATATACCTGGGAAGGGTTGCTATATCACAGTTACATTTGAGTTCTTGGCAGGCAGGACTGAAGAACAATTTGGAACAAGTTTTACATCCTATTTAGAGAAAATCGCTAGTATTCCCTTAAATAACAGGTTACAATAGAAAGATACTTACTGCCTAGAAGTTATCCTTCTCACTTTGGTTCATTTTTAGTTTTTATCTGTGATTTACATAGTTGTTTGATTCATTTGCTTATACTACAATCCTGCCACAAATCATTAAAAGACTCATTCCTGTAACATCTTCATTTTTCAAGTTTTATATA
>NW_006408578.1:6856116-6862628 GCF_000296735.1 Chrysochloris asiatica | reverse complement strand
GTAGTGAGGTTGGCCCAGGATCGGACATTGTTTCGTTCTGCCGTGCATGGGGTCGCTATGAGTCGGTTCTGACTCGACGGCTCCTGACAACAACAACAACTACATCCATAGTATGTCAGCAGTTCTTGAATATTAAAAACAAACAAACATAAATGAGTAACTCTTCTGAAAATGCAGATGCTTTTTATAACGACAATGATACTAGATGGAAACGGAGACAATGAGAGAATGAAAATTTAAAAAAGCAAACACGTACATGTGTATGGAATCTCGTTCAAGTCTTTGGATTTAAAACCAACTTCCTAAGAGAAGCTGGCTATACTGGAATTTACAGAAAACTTCCTTTGTCCCCCAAATGGATGAGAAAAGCCCCAATCCAAAGTTTTGAAGTCTGTGTTTATGAGATGCTGTAAGTGATGATCGAGCGGTTGGAGGGAGAAGAATGGATGTGCCGTCCATTTCGCTATTGTTTTTTAGCATAGCCTTTCAGCTGTTGGGTCTTTCAGTAAAACCACTGAAGTGCCAAAAGTCCTTTGAGGTATGGGGTTAAAAAGTACTAAACATGTATTAACCATATATATCAGTAACAGGTAATACATGCCTCAGAAAATGTTCTAAACAGCAAAATGACCACTTGATCTCTCTTTCTGTCTTCCCAACATTAAATGTGGCAGAGTTAATAAGGGGGAAAAAAGAAAAGCAGATATAGTGACAAAAGAATATTTCAAAGTAGAAAACATAAATGAATTCAGTGTTATAGATTCTCAATAGTATTCCATGAGGCTAGAAAACCTATTTACTCTGAAAGCCGTAGTAAAATATCACTCTTTTTTATAAACCACCTATTTATCACATGACCACTTGTTGAATTACTCCCCCCACCCCATGTACTGAAAAATCTTACATTCAGCCGTTAAGAATTCTGCATTTCTTTGCCAATCTTCTAGCTGAGTATCTTGTTCCAGTTGATTTTGGTGTGAGTGACTGGAAGCTGCTGACGCAAGGCTTTGAATGTGGGGTCTGACATTGATTGATAGTTTTCACTAATTGCTGTCTGATACTCATTTTCTGCATGTTCTATGATTTTAATAAACTCTTTAGCAGTTTGGACTTCATTCGAAACAGGTACTGAATCATGTACATCTTTATGACTAACCAACTGAACATTGCCATCTTCGTAATAGTGAACCTGAATCTTACGCACTCCAACCACTTGGGCCATAGGTGTTGTGATGGTTTTGTAGTTTTCTTTGTATAGGTCCTTTGTTTCTCTGGTTACATTTATTCCTAGGTATTTCATCCTTTGGGCAGCGATTATAAATGGTATTGCTTTCCTAATGTACTTTTCAGTGCTGTTTTTATTATTATAGGACTCCAACTGATTTTTGTATATTGATGTTATAACATGCCACTTTGCTGAATCTTACAATGAGGTGTAGAAGCTTTTTTACTGAGTCTTTGGGGTTTTCTACGTATGGGATCATATCATCTGCAAATAGGGAGAGTTTTACTTCCTCTTTGCCAATTTGGATGCCTTTAATTTCCCTGTCTTGCTGTATAGCTCTTGCTAAGACTTCAGCACAGTATTGAATAGGAGTAGTGACAAAGGGCATCCTTGTCTGGTTCCTGTTAGCAGAGGGAAGGCTTTCAATTTCTCTCCATTGAGAGTGATGTAGGCTGTTGGTTTTGTCTATATGCTCTTAATTATGTTGAGGAATTTCCCTTCAATTCCTACTTTGTTGAGTGTTTTTATCAAGACTGGATGTTGGATTTTGTCAATGCCTTTTCTGCATCAGTCATTATGATTATGTGGGTCTTTTCATTTTTCTTATTTATATGGTGGATAACATTGATCATTTTTCTAATGTTGAACCATCCTTTCATCCCTGATATGAATCCCACTTGATCATGATATATTATCTTTTTGATGTGTTGCTGGATTTCATTGGCTAGGATTTTGTTGAGAATTTTTGCATCTATGTTCATGAGGGATACTGGTCTATAATTTTCTTTCTTAATGATAGCCTTCCCTGGTTTTGAGATGAAGGTTATGCTTGTTTCATAAAATGTATTAGGAAGTTTTCCGTCCTCCTCTATATTCTGGAATACTTTGAGTAGAATTGGTGACCTCTCTTCCCTGAATGTTTGGTAGAACTCACCCGTGAAGCTCTTGCTAAGGACTTCTTTTGGGTGGGAGTTTTTTGATGACCTAATCAATTTCATCTTTTGTTATGGGTCTGTTCAGTTTTTCTACTTCATTCTGTGTAAGTTTAGATAGGTCATGCTTTTCTAAATGTGTATCACATCTCTTCTAACTTTCAAATTTGTTGGAGTACCACTCTTCATAGTATTCTGTTATTATCTTTTTCATTTCCTTTGGCTCCATTGTGACATCGCCCATGTGATTTCTAATGTGTGTTATTTGTGTCTTTTCTCTCTTCTCTTGTGTTAGTTTTGCCAATTATCTGTCAATTTTGTTAATCCTTTCAAAGAACCAGCTTCTTGTCCTGTTGATTCTTTCTATAGTTTTTGTGTTTTCTATCTCATTTATTTCTGCTCTAATCTTTATTATTTATTTTCTTTTGGTGGCTGTAGGTTCCCTCTGTTGGTCTTTTTCTAATTGTTGTAGGTGCTGTGTTAATGTGTTAATTTTGGTTCCTTTTTCTTTTTGGATGTGTGTGTTTATTGCAATAAATTGTCCTCTCTGCACTGCTTTTGCCGTGTCCCAAAGATCTTGATATGTTTTGTTTTCATTCTTACTTGTTTTTAGGAACTTTGTGAGTTCACATTTAATTTCTCTTACTAACCAGTCAGTCACTTTTCAGCAGGGTGTTACTCAGTTTCCATGTATTTGACTTTATTTGCTTGGTCTTCCTATTGTTGATTTCTGATTTGATAGTATAGTGGTCTGAGAAGATGCTTTGTAGTATTTTGATATTTGTAAATTTATGGAGGTTTGTTTTGTGGCCTAAGACATGGTCTATTCTGGAGAATGTTCCATGTGCACTGAAAAAGATTGTGTATTATGCTGTTGTTGGATTGAATGCTCTGTATACATCTTTGAGGTCCAGTTGGCTGATTGTGTTGTTTAGTTGTTCTGTGTCTTTGTCAAGTTTTTTTTTCTGTCTGTTCTACCCATTTTTGAAAGTGCTGTATCAAAATCACTCATGATTATTGTAGATTTCATGATTATTTTAGATTATTGTAGATTGTCAATTTCTTTCTTCAAATCTATTAGAGTTTGCTTTATATATTTTGGAGCTCTTTCATTGGGACAATAGATATTGATTATGGTTGTGTCATCTTGTTGAATTGTTCCTTTAATCATGAGATAATTTCCATCTTTATCTATTATGCTGATTTTTGCCTTAAAGTTCATTTTATCAGAGATTAGTACTGCCACTCCAGTTTGTTTTTTATTGCAATTAGCTTGGTGTATATTTTTTCCATCCTTTGATTTTTAATCTGTTCTTTTCTCTGTGTGTAAGAGGTGTCTCTTGCAGACAGCACATTAAGGATCTTGTTTTCTTATCCATTCTGCCACCCTCCATCTCTTAACTGGTGCATTTAATGCATTTACAATCATTGTAATTATCAATAGGTATGGATTAACTGCTGCCATGATTGGTTTTTGTATGTGTGGTGTGGCTGATTTCTTTGAGCTGTGTGTCTTCCTTTGCTGAGTTCATGCTTCTTGTGTTCTTTCTTGTGAGTTTCCTCATAGTTTTAATAGTTCCATATTCTTCTTGGATTTTCATTTTCTTGGTATGTTGTGTAGTGTTAATTTTCTTTGAGGTTACCTTATAGTCCATTAACTTTTCCCTCGATTTAGTGCCATCTATTTTATCCTGTAATCTACCTGACCTTCTCACCATCTGGATCTCTGTTCCTATGTGTTTACCTTCCTTCACATTGTAGTTGTTTTGACCATAGACTGACCTCCCAGATTCTCTGAGTTTGTTCTTATAGTTTTTTTCTGTTCTCGACTCTTCCATCTGTCGATTTAGTTCTGGGAGGTGCTGTCACGTATGTCAATCTCTGGTTGTTGTCTGTTCTTGTTGGTTCTCAGTCCTCAGAACCAACTGGGAGTGGGGCAATGCACAAGAAAGGAGAGGGGAATGGAAGAATAAGGCAGATGGGAGAACAATTAGGCAGGTTTGCATGGGTTAAGTGGACCAGAGGTAAATAATGATGTATGCATAACCTTGGAACAACAGGGCTCTGGGATGCAGGGATTGGAGCATGGTTGTTATGGGCAAAACGGAGGAAATAATGTTGATACTTGATCATCTTTTGAATCTTTGTTTCTCTTGCATACCATTATAAAATAGATGCTTTGGGGGTGTGGGAGGGGAGAGAAAGGAATAGCCAGAAATATCACCATAGAAAGCTTTTAAGTCCATCTTCTGCATATAATTGATTGGAACACCTAAAATGGGACTACAACGTGCCCAGTGAAGGAAGCTTCCTGCAGACCCTCTGCATTGCATAAGACCATAGGTGGAATCCTGAACCCCATCCATAATCTTCTGAGGTGGGAAATTTCCACTTGAAAGGACAAGCTGGAGCCACTAGAAGAACAGAAGATACTTCTTGAAAGAAAGACTGACAGGAAAAATACAAAACAATAATGGCAGTTCGACTGATTACTACAAGAACAAAGCAAGTGGTCAGGTCCCCTCAGGGCAAACCCCCTTCCAAGACTAAGAATCAATGGGAATACACGACGTTGGTCACCAATAAGGGGAAGTGAGGGAAAAACAAAAATGAAGCTGCAAGCTAAGCCCTACAACGTTCAATAGACTCCTGTGAACCTGGGTAGAAACCTGGTTGGCCAGCAGTGTGGCAAGACCTGGGGACTCTTGGGCCCAGAGTCAGTGACATAGCCACAGGGGACTAGAGTAGAGAGTGAAGCATCCAGCTGATAAGAAGAGAGGGCATATGCACAAGAACACCCACACTTGCAGATAATACCCACTGGACCTGGCTTCAATGACTGGATGATCAGAGCTCAACTAGAAGAAGAAAGAAGAGGAAAAAAAGAGTAATCTGATACAATTTGATGAACTTGACCTACACTTATGGATGTAGTAGCTCAAAAGAGGGAACAAATTTTTACAGTGAGAATCATTCCCACCCCCTCGATACACAGGGTAGACAGGTATGGACAATTTGGACATTAGCTACCCCAAATTGGGGTGGGGGGGATCTATAAAGGCAAGACGTGACTGGCTAACAAGCTTTTAAGAGGGAGCCTAGATCCAGAGGGGTTACAGAGGAAGGTAGAAACTCTACTGAGTAATATCTAATCTGTCTTGATGTGACTGATAAAAGGAGATGGGGATAGCACTCATGTGGTACAATAATAATTACTATCAGGACTGACTGTGAGGGTTGGAAATGTAAAGGTAGATGTTTTGTAACAAAAGAGGGAAGTGATTGACTTTGCTGTCTAGGAGTAGAGTTCCCTGGGACCATCAAGGTAGAAGAGTGGAGTGTGGGATCCTACCCAGAGAAACAGTGATGCCAGAGATGGAGGCAGAGATGATGACATGGAGAGATGTAGCGGCTGGGGACTCTAGACCCAGAGAGGGAGAGGAGCTGTGTGCTGATGACTGGGGGCTTGCTTGCAGGGTATAGCCTTTGATTGGTTGATGATTCATGAAGGGGATTATAACCATGGCAATGTAACGATAAGGGTGAATGTAAAGCTAATGTTCTCCCATGTAAACTATCACATAATTCACAATAAAACATATAAAAAATGTATTGTTACAAAATTATAGAAGTCTTTATATAAACAAAAAGATCAAAATGTGTGAAGGTATTTTTTCTCAACATCTAGGTCAGTACACTTCTGAAGGCAGTGTTTCTATCTCTTTATCCCTTTCCTGAAGAATACTCTTTGTTTTACACCATGTCTAACAGCAGTTTATGCATCCTTAAGGAACTTGAATCATGTTCATTTTTCATTGTTCTTTGAATTTGGCCAGAAAAAGACGTCTAGATGGGCAAGATCAGGGTTGTAGGGTGGATGGGGTAAGATTTATTTAGGAAATTCTTGTAGGACATCTGTCCTTATTGAAGAATGTGCAGGTGCATTGTCATGATGGGGTAAAAAAAAATCTTTGGCACAACTTTCCTGACCTTTTTCTCACCAGTTCAATTTTCAGTTTCCTTAGACCTTTAGAATAAGCCACTGTGATTGTCCTTTGTCCTTCAAGAAAGACTATATAGTTACCCCTTGGGGATACAATAAACCAAAACAGTCCCTTTAGCCTTCTGAAGTGACCCTCCGCCTTGAATTTAACTGGCCCAGCAGATCCCCCCAGAAACCACTGTTTTGAGTAGACTTTTTCTTTTTCAAGGCACCCTAAAACCCTATGCAGCAGGGTCACTATGGGTCAGAACCAACTCAACAGTACTTAACAACAACAACCTACTCAACGGTACTTAGTAACAACAACCTACTCAACGGTACTTAACAACAACAACCTACTCAACGGTACTTA
>NW_006408578.1:6799965-6855511 GCF_000296735.1 Chrysochloris asiatica | reverse complement strand
GTATGTATGAATTAGAACCACAGTAGCAAAACTTTTTGACTTACCCCTGTGACTTACTTACAAAAGAAAACCCAAAACCTACTGCCATCAAGTCAGTTCTGACTCATAGCAAACCCTGTGTAGGGTTTCTGAGGCTGTAAATCTTTACAGGAGCAGAAACCCTCATATTGGTGGGTTTGGACTGTCCACCTTGCAGTTAGCAGTCCAGTGCTTATCCTAAGAGCACCACCAGTACTATTTATTTGGGAGATTTTCATTGTACTCTAAAGAATCTGTAGATGATTTTTTATAAGTAAGTTTCTATTTCAAGTAATTGCCAGTCCAGCATCTTGGAGTACTTTCTTTCTGTTCCTTTTCTTTTTACTTTGTGTATGACTCTCGGATATGTAGACAGTTTTATCCACATAAACGGTTTCAAGGCCATTTCACCATCTAAGATGAAATACTGTAATTTAAATGTTTTTTCTTTTATGACTTCTGAATGTCTTTTTAAAACCCACCATTTAGATACCGTATTATTATATGCACTGTATTAGTAAAATGAAATATTGAACTACCTAGTCTCAGGTGTTCCTTCTAACTCTGAGATTGTCTCATTCCAGGAAGTGCATGCTATCTAAAAATTCTTTTCCTTGATCTGAACAGATGCCAAGTTCATATTCCATTTTTATTAGATGTCAAATAACTTCAGAGTTGTGTACTTTATTAAGAAGCTCAATGAACTGTTTTTTTGCTAAGATTGTTGAGATACGTTGTTATTGTTGAGTACCATCAAGTTGGTTCCAACTCATAGTGACCATGTGGAGGATTTCTGAGGAGCGACTGGTGAGCTTGAGCTGCCAATTCAAACAGACCTTGTGGTGCAGTGCATTATCCTGCAGCGCCACACCAGGACTCCAAAATTGAGATATGGATTAGTAATATTCTCAGATTTTATATGATATGTAAAAATTCATTATACTCAGTGAAGTAAAAAAGATAGTCTTTAGTAATAAAAATTATAAGTAATTTAGAAATTGCATGCAGTTATGTATTGTTTATAATTATCAGTACATATGTTTATATAAAATGCTGATGAGGCCCCACGAGGTAGACTCCCAGGTGAAAGATTATAATGGATTATTAACTTCTAGGCACATAACCAGACTTACTGCCATTGAGTCCATTCTGACTCATAGCGATCCTAGTAGGGTTTCTGAGGCTATAAATCTTTATAGCAACAGAAAGCCTCATCTTTTTCAGAGCGGTTGGTGAGTTTGAACTTCCAACTTTGCCTTTACTAGTCCAGTGCTCCTCTTACAGTGCCACCAGGGCTCCTTTCTTTTGAATAATTTGATATCAAATATGTAGTCCCTGTGCAGTTCACAGTGAAGCTCTCAGCTACTAACTGAAAGCTTGGTGGTGTGAATTCACCCAGAGGCACCTTGGAACGAAATCCTGAGGGTCTGTTTCCAAAAGGTCACAGCCAGGAAAACGTAGGGAGGACAGTTTTACTCTGCAACACATGGGGTGGTCATGCGTTGGCATCAATTCCATGGCAACCACTTTAATTATTAAAAATAGATATGCTGAAGTTGAACAGATAATCCTGTTTCTCAATTAAATGCTTCAAAAGTAGGATGGTAAAGAATAATGTTTACGAATCACATGAAAACTGTGTCATAATTTATAAAATAAGAGCCAGTGCTGATTTTTTTTTGTTTTGATGAAATAAAAAGAGAACCTGTTAGCATGATTGGGTGTCTTTTCAAATGAACTAATGTGTGGTTTTGTTTCTCGCCCCTTTTTCTAATCTAGGTGCAGCAGTAGCAGGCATTTACAGAGTAGCAGGGAAGAACATGGCCCCTTTGGAAGCACTGGTCTGGGGCGTGGGACAAACTGTACTTACATTAATCATCTCCTTTTCAAGGATCCTCGCCACACTTTGAGGCTTCTGTGGGAATGTCGCATGTCACATAAGGAAACAGATGTACAGATTCCCTGAAAATGGCATTGTTAGTAAGAGGAAATGAATTTAATTGTGCAAGAATATGGAATGAGCAGGCTGCATTCAGGCCTGGAGCTGTGTGGGAGCGATTGCCCTCTGGTGGTCAGTGATTGCACTACTGCACTGCACCTCCCGTGCCTCTGTCCCAGGCAAGGTGCATTCCATACACTCTGTGAAGCTACAAGAAAAAGCACCTTGTTTAGCGCCAATCAGGTTAACATTGGTGTTGAAATCATTGTTCTAACAGTGTTGTGTTAAAAATACAAGGACATTTCGAAGAACTGCTATATGTGCCAAACTTTTTGTTGTTGTTGTTAACATGATCATGTGACAGTTTGCAAGTATAGATGTAGATGAGTGCTGTGAACACCTTTGACATGAATTCAGGTGATGTATTGTAACGCTGAATCCCGTATGAGTGTGAATAACTACTCATTTAATAGAGAAATTATTTGGTTTTTAATGTTGAATGTTTCTGGGATTTAGGGCTTCAATATGTTTAAGTTTTATGTTACTTAATTTAAGTGGAAAATAATACTTAATGGAAAACTAGCTAAACCATTTTAAGGTCTCAGACTAGCTCTTTGTAGGGTGTGTAATTTTCACCCACTTAAATAAGACCCTTTAGTCATTTCTCTCATGCACACATCTTCTGTTTATATGAATTCAGAACTTTATGGGTCACACATATTGATTGTACTTTGTGTGTCATAAAAATATCATTTTGAAATTTTTCTTAAAATTTTGTAAGTAAAATTCTGCAATGTGTGTTGCATTCCTTCTCCCTTCTGAAGAAAGTGTTCACCATGTCTCTCATGAAGAAAAGATCCTTATAATTAGTATCTCGGTGGGGTGATATCCTGGTTGTATGTATATATCAACTAAACAAATATATTTGTTTAGTTGATATATTTGTTTAGTTGATTTTTTGATGAAATGTAAGCAGTCTTTTATTCACAATACTCAAAGAGTGGCCTAAATTAGGCCGTGGAAACAAAAAAGCCTCACTTTCCAACACGTAACCCACATTGCAGGAGTAGTAGACTGTTATACTTTGGATATGTAGCAACATTGTAAGTTTGTTAAATGAAAATCGAGGGATACAGTAAATAGAGAACTTGGAAATCTCAGCATAGCGATACAGTATTGGGTGATTTTTGAGTGATTTATTTTAGTTTGGTGGTTAATTCTTGTTATTGAAGTTTATTAGAATCTGCATGGCATTTATTAGAAATTGAGTGGTCCCTGGTGTAAAACATTTTCAGACTTTTAGAAGCATATCATTGATTGTAAGAATAGAGGGAGTAGAGGAAACATAAGGCCTGCTTACATTTGTCTCCTTTTTTATTACTATTTTGTTTTGTACCAGGTACAGTTATAAATGTGATAACTCACAAGAAGAACCATTTCAGAAAGTAAGAATTGAAGGACCTAATGCCTCACTGATTTATAACCTGATCTGGTAAAAAGTAGGTTTATACTGAGTTCCACTGAGATGTAATACCTTTGTTACCCACTCCATTTTTTCTTCATTAAACAAACAAACAAGCAAACAGAATATACCAACCACTAAACAGTGAGGAGTTCAAGGATTTAGTAACATCATGGCATGGAAGTTTGATACCATAAATAATGAGCATCTAGGCATTCTTGGATAAACTGTAGGATCGGCACTGGACTGCTAACCACAGGTTAGTAGTTGAAACCCATCAGCCACTCCTCAGGAACCCATTGTAAGGTCGCTGTGAGTCAGACTGACTTGGCAGTGCTCAGCAACAGCAGTAGCATGCATTCTTGGAGATCTTGGAAGTGAAATCTTCAATTGGATTTTTTTTTATGCCATGAAAAAGCCTGGAATTATTTCCATCTGTTCTTAAATCCTGATGTTTTCTCAAATTAAATTTGAGCATGCATTTTCCAAGTCAGTTTGATTTCTCCTTTTCTGTTAGAGTTTAATTGTTTTCTTCCTTTTGGCTATTCTACAGATAATTTAAAGTGTTCATATTCTTCCAAGAGAATTACTATATTGAAACATGAAAACATGTTAAAATTGTTTCAGATTTACAAAATGAATACTTACTTTAACAAATGGATTGTTTTATGATTTTAGGAAGTTTTTCTGGTAAGGTAATATGGAGCACTTGGTTTGTATTCTAGAAAAGACCTTGGATACATTAAATGTATGAATGCATAGACCAAAGAAGCTTTTACTCTGGAATGGAAATCTAATTGGATGGTTAATATTTGGTTTGTAGATTGGCCTGCCATTAGATTATTACCAAGTTACTTTAAGTTGTGAATTATGTGTGTGTACTTTTAACTTTGGGGGTAGATTTTGGTTTCTTTGCTGTTTTTGGTTATTTCCATTGGATATTTTGCAACTTTTGCTCAGTTTTTTGAAATGCAAGAGATTAGTGTGAATTTATGAAGTTATCTTACTGACTATTTATATGCTGAGATTTTTAAAAAGTTAGTGCTTTTCCTGTAGTGACAAGAAGCGTGTCATGATATATAGGTTCATATATATCATTACACATACCTATTTATAAAGCTGCTATATATGAATACAGTCTGCTTGGAAAGCTTTTGTTCAGTGAACTTTTCATGTTCTAGTGGAGAATTTGATATATTTGTTTAGTTGAATAACGTTTCAAATATGTTTGAGTATATTTAAGGTTTTTGAAGTTTGGAAAATATTTGTTGGTTTAATAATGCTGGCTGTGACCTTGCTTATGATATGGTAAAAGCTTTCATGGACAGAATTGGGCTGTTTCACTTTCTTACATTTTATATGTTGTTTAGCAATAGGTTTTCTTTGTGACAAACACAAGAAGAAAAGGGAGAATTCCTTGTGGGTTACACTTCTGTACTTACACCAATGTTTGGTCAACTATTGCTAATAGTGAAATCACCTCTGCACGAAAGAGATTCCTGTATGCCCAAACTGAATCTTATTTAATAACTCTTTAGAGATGACCATAAAATAGAATTAGGGGACCTCATAGAAGTTAATATTTAAAACCCTTAGACGGGGGGGTCTACAAATAATCTGTCCATTGGATGATTCCATTAGTTGCCTATAATGAATAATTTCTGTATCCAGTGCATTCAGCCTAGTATTTCTTATTTTAGATCTTTGTTGTTGTTGTAATGTGCCGTGGAGTCAGTTCCGACTCATAGTGACCCTGTACAGGGTTTCCGAGGCTGTAAATCTTTACGGGAGCAGAAAGCCTCATCTTTTTCCCGCGGAACAGCTGGTGGTTTCGAACTGCTGACCCTGAGGTTCGCAGCCTGATTCGTAACCACTACGCTACCAGAGCGTCTTAATGCTGGTCAAATAGTGTTGTGTTTTAGTTTGTTACCCAGTGTACTTTCTTAGTATTTGCAGCATACGTTTCCCCCCAAAAGTCTATAAAGGTTTGATTTGTGCTTTAAATGAGAGAAGCAAAGAAATGAGCTGACCTTTATATCATTGATTTGTGATGTAAGAAACAGGAGTAGTTTAAAATCAGAGAATGTTAGAATAGGTCTTTGGAGAACTTCTGAGATGTGGAAAGTGGGGCTCCCACCCTACCCTAACATTCCCAAGCTGATGCCCTGGCCAACTCATTTAAGTTTGTAAATGTTTTCTCTGCATCTTCTACAAGCATCTGAACCAAATGGTTCCTACATTAAATAGAAGATGGTAGGGTTTATGCCCTTGAGTTCAGCAAGAGGCAGTTGACGGCACTTAACAGCAACAAGGACACTTTAAATCCTAAGACAGTTAACATGATCTTTGCTTCCTGATTTTAGTAGTGTGTTTGAGTCCTTTTTCTGCCTCAAAGTTGATTTCCCCTGTTCGTCCACTAGGTGGGTTTTCAGTAACTGAGATAACATTGCTGCGACTGAAAAAAAGCCCTAGAATCTAAGCCAGCAACATCGGTTTGAGTCCAGGCTCTCTCCCTTGTACTTTTTTTCTGAGCTTGAGCAAAATCACTTAACCTCGCGGAGCTTCAGGTCAGAGTCTGTAAAATGGCATTAACGCCTCATGTAGTTAGTGTGAGGATTACATGGGGTTGTTTCTGAACAACAAAACAGTATATCCTCATATTTGTAAGTAATTGATCAGTATTCATTAAAATTCTTTTTTAAAAATGACATTTTTCAATAAATACAATTGAATATGTTGGTTTGTAAAATCCACCTATCTGTTTTCACCTATTTCTCTTTGCATGGAGGGAACTAAAAAGCATTTCTCTTATAACCTTGCAATCTCCGTTAGCTCTTCGTCATCTCTGCAGCATGTATTTGTCTGAAAACACTTTGGGGGAGTTGGTGGTAGTGGACATGGTTAGGACAAGCAGGATTAATTTGGGCTTATCTCTGGTTAAAATAGGAAGGGCTCTTTTTGTGCTGTCAAGTCAGTTCTGACCATAGTGACCCTGTATAGGGTTTCCGAGGAGCAGCTCGTGGGTTTGAACCACCAACTCTGTGGTTACCAGTTCAGAGGTAGCCAACATTTACCCCTTTACCTTATTATCCTACTTACTCCCCAAGTAGCGTTGGTGGTGCAGTGTGGTTAATTGGTTGTCTGCTAACTGACAGTTGGTGATTTGAACCCACAAGCGGCTTCACTGTTTCTGTAAAGATTATGGCCTAGGAAACCCTGGGCGGCAGTTCTTCTCTGTCACATAGGCTGGCTGTGAGTTGGAATGGACTCAAAAGCACAAGATGGCAGCATTTACTGCTCTTGAATTCTTCTAGTCCATGTTCATTGGGATCCCTTGATATGCAATTTATTATCCTTGTTTTGAGTCCTGGTGTGGTGTTGTTGGTTAATGTGCTGCACTGCAGAGTCGGTTTGAACCACAAGGTTGATGGTTCAGACTTCCCAGTTGTTCCTCAGAAACCCTCTACAGGGTCTCTATGGGTCAGCACCGATGCGAAGGCACTTAAGAACATCCTTGTTTTAGGGATGGAGAAGTGAGTAAGATTGAGCCCCCTACTCCTACATATCCTGTCTGTTTCCTGCTGCCCTGTGCACTTGGCTCTAAGTGTAGTGCCAACTCTGAAGGAGAATAGAACCAGGGCTTCACTGACCACCAAGTCTTGTTTCCATAGACCAAAGGTGTTAAACCTCAGTTGTCGTTGCTAACTTAAATGGAAATACCAATGCTTTCATGTATGTCCAGTTCCTTATTTAACCCTTGCCTGATCCTTGGGACAGTGTGCCCACCTACATTTTCTTTTTCTGGGGTTTACTGAATTGCTGCTTTGCCACCGGCCTGCACACAGCTATCGGGAGGAGAGGGGCACATGCCACAGTTTATTATATTTCCGGGGTGTGTGGCAACCTGGAGGTGTGAGTTTGCAAAAACTTTGATAGATTTTGGCTTTTCTGTTGGGAAACCAGCCTTGTAAGGTGATTTCTGGGTTCCCGTGTGTTGTTTGGAAGTTGTTCTCGTGATACTGTGTCTGTGTGACTATAGCATTTTCAGGCGCCCTAAATTGTATGCATCTATCAAAGGATCTAAAAGGTGGTGGCAGAGTCCAGAGGAACATATGTGTCCCATATAATTCTACTCCCAGATTACAGACAAATCAAAGTATCTCCCACATAATCCCACCCAGAGTTCAGAGGGACTTATGTGACCCATATAATATGTATCAAAATCTATTATTTCCTAACTGTATTTCAGAAATGCTTGCTTCAACAAACCTTGCATTAATGAAAACACATGGTATCACCAAAAATTCAAAGGCAGAAAACAGTTGGGTCAGGAAAGGGTTAAGTAACAAGCGGATGCTAAGAGCTTAGCCATGCTTTTGCTGTGTTTCTTTCAGAACTCCTCAATCAGTGTCTCTTCAGACAGTCTTGGATTTGTTTTTAAGATAGAACGAAGGTGAAATTACTTACTGAAGGAAGAAATTCTAGTAGGCCTAGTTTGCAGAGAAGTTTGACAACACTTGCTGGGTAACTGAGTAAATTACTGTTCCTGCAGTAAAAAGGGGTCAGAATCCCAGTGGTTAAAATAGACTGGAAATCAAATTGCCTCAGAATCTCAGAATCTTCTTGAACTTCACATAGCTCCCTAATCCTTTTTATAGCATCTTGGAGGCAGATTCTCCAGGAGAAAAAGGACAATGTTTGATTAAGTGTGGTTAGATTTTTCAGACATATGGCACTATTGGTTTGTAGCAGAGAGAATCACTTTGCAGGATTTCTTTATATGTTCTTTATTTGCATTCTGAAGTCATTCCTTTTTGTCTTGTGGTGGTCAGTTTTGCTTTCTTCTCTGTAGGTAATTCATTGTTGTTGAGATTGCTGAATTAGTAGTATAAAAATCTATCTGTGCATTTGTTTGGGGAAATAATGCGCAATGCATAAAGTATTTTTAGCAAATGCAGAGATGGTCCCTTAAGTTAGTGAAAACTGATTTCTGAGTGGACTGAGCTATCTATGAACGTAATGATGTCTTCCTCTGAGGTTAGGGGACTCAGTTTCAAATTCTTTCCATTCGGTGCACATGAGCTGAACTTACACAATACCCCACTCATGAATTTGAGAACTAATTTAGCAGGTTCTTGAAAATCTTCCTCACTGTTCTATACAGATTTCATACATTGAACATAGATACAGTTTGTTGCTAGAATCAGAAGTGCTGGTTTAGAAGAGACTATTCTTAATACCTAATGGCTGTGTGGCTGTAATCTTAATGAACATTAATACTAGAGCGAAGTCTAGAGAGCATGGACCTCTGACATATTTTCTTTAGATGATATACTGTTCCCATGTCTAGCTCTCCTTAGCAGTACCATGACTGCCCCCTTTTGGAGAATGTATTTAGCTGTGTAACTGAAACTGGAGCACAGTGGACATCACTGGATAGGAAGAGGAACTCTGATGCGTCGGTATCCGAATCCCATAGCTGTAACACTTGTTCTCCTAAATTGACTATATGTTTTTAATTTCCAAAAAAGCATCCCTTATTTTTTAGAGCCTTGAGTATATGTTCACTTGACAGTACTACTGTAATGAAAGGTTTCCTTTGTTTTAAAGTCAAGTATTTGCACACTATCATTAAGTATCTTTGGGAAGGGGTATTTTTAAGTCACCTCCGCAAAAAGCGAAACAGAGTTACTTTTCTGAATAGTAATAAAATGATGTGCTATCAAGGCTGAGTAAACTGATAGTGTAGTTGTTGGTATTTCTTAGTACTTGTGATATAGAATGCATTTATATAGAGGGAGTTTAACATTTTTGACCCTCTCTCCAGTATGCCCCCACACATCTGAGCTCTACACATTTAGATGAACAAATAGGAAATTCCATAGTATTTTTCATTTTTATTACTGTAATTTAGTAAAATTTCTACGATTCTACCTTAAGTGTTAATTAACCCTTGACTCTAGCCATTCTGGGACGAGGGGATCAGCATTATCATGAAGTTAACTGATTATAATGTCTTGATTTAAAGAGCAAAAATGTCCTGAATTAAAAAAAAAAAAGTTACCTAATTCATACTAAGAGACTCACTTTCAAATTGTGCTAACTCTTGGACCACTGATGAATCATTTAGTAAATCACAGTAAAGTTTTTAAAAAACTAAATGATGTCTTAGTGCCTTGAAAGTTACAATACTTTTGCAAAGTGAATTTAGCTAGAATCAGTATTGGTGCAGATGAATTGGCTTTGGACACCCATGAATTACCTGTAACTTGGAATTAGAAGTAGAATGGTGCAATTTAAATAAACCTTAGATGTTAATTTCTTATGGTTTAAGATAAATCATTTATTTAGCCATTAACTGTGACAAATGACACATTTCATTATATTTTCATGATGTGGTATTTTTCTCTCTCTCTTTTTTTTTAGAATTAAATGTGGAATTGGGAAAATGTAGTCAAAAAATTATATGTGGGATTCTCAAATTTAGTTTTGCTGTGAACTAGAGATTCTAGTGTGAAGTGTTAGTTTTGTATTGTAGTACAAGGGCAGATGCTTTATGTAACATTTAGGGATATGTTTCTCATCAGGGATTTCATTGTACTATAGAAATACTTAATGTACTGTGAAGCTTAAAGACAGGAGAAGAATAAATGTTGGAGGGTGACGCACACAAAATCAAGGCATATTTGATAAAGTACCCTGTTATGTGAACACAGCTCCCCCTTCTGTTAGGACTATAAACTGCACTGTATGAGTATGTGTATTGCATGTTTACATAATACCTTTTAATTTTGAAGGATTATTTTAAAAACCTGTGTTTATGTATAATATCTAACAAGCTGTAAATATTGTATACTATTGATTTTTAATTTTATATAAACAATTTTTTATTTCCCAATCCATGTACAAATCTCATTGTGTATATAGCATAATTCCTGGAGAACACAAATTTTGCAGTGAATTTTAAGTATTTTGATTGCAGCAAGCAAGCATCGTCACTTAGTCTTAGAGGTGTTGATCTTTCTTTTAAATTATTTTTCACCACTCTCGTTTTCTTCAAAGGGCAGCAATAAACATATGCAAGTTATTTTGGGTTATAGAAACCTGGTCTACAGAGACAATACCCAGGTTCCAGTTCATTGCTTTCAGAAAAGATGCACAATTAATATCATCCAGTGTTCAGTCACAGGGCCGTTTCTGAGGTCCATGCGTGGCCCTCCTCTTTGTAACATACAGGGTGAACTCTTTACTAAGACACAAAAGAACTGTTAAAAGTAAATCCAGCACTTAAATGTCCTTACACAGAATTTATTGGATTAAACATTTGTAATATACAGTATTTTAATAAAGTTTCTGTATTCAATTTCATGCACTTATATATAAATAAACCTGTCTTTAAAAGCTTTATGAGGTGTTGATGTATGCTTTAAGCCCATACATACATTGTGGACCCCAGTTTCTTATCATGACATCTTGTCTGTCTGTCTGGGCTAATTTTACACATGAGTGTTGGAAGGAGAGCTAAAAACACAAATAAGCCAAAAGAGAAATTTGGCCCAGTTTATAGGGTTTTAAAAACAGTCTACTTCTGACATTTATTTATTTTATAAAGCATGCTATCATATTTAATAGGGAATGACTATCATTTACTGGGAGTCCCAGTGTGGTGCTATTGGATAAGCGCTGGACACAAGGTTGGCAGTTCAAACCCACCAGCCACTCCTCAGAAACCCTATACAAAGTTGCTATGAGTAAGAACTGACTCAACAGCACTTAACAATAATAGCATAGCTTATTGGAAGTCCTGGTGTGGTTCAAGAGGATAAGCACTGGACTGCTAACCACAGTTCAAACCCACCAGCCACTCCTTGAAAACCATAGGGTCACTATGAGTACTGATTCTAAGACACAAATGTGTACCTTTTAACAATTAAGGTAACCCTTCAAGTTATGTATGTGGTATCCATTTTACAGATGAAACATTTGAGGCTCAAAGAGAGTGAGACACTTCTAAAGTCACATAGCTAATAATTACTGAGCCTGTTATGTATTGTTTTTCTCACTTTGTGACTTGCGTTTTCCCATTATACTATCTTAGTTTCTGCAGCATATTCTGAGAGCTCATACTTGTAATAAGATCTCATGACAAGTACAAGCTGATATTATGGGAGCTTGGACTTGTGTTCGACACATTGATGCATATTTAAAGTTTTTGTGAAAGGATTTCTGACGGATTTGACTAGGGACTCAGAGAGACTGGGTGGACAGAGCCAACACTGTCGGTGTTACAACCCTGCAGGAACAAAGACTAATTTTAAAAATTGTGTATTTTTTTCCACAAACATTTCAATAATTATTAAATTTAAAGTGCATTTTCTTTTTTTCTAAATCACTTTTCATCTAAGAATAAGAATTTTTAAATTAGAGAATACATTTCCTCCCTGAACATGAAGCTTAAAATATTCTTGAGCCAAATATGTATCTTGCAGGTACAAGATCTGCCATCGAGTTGGTTCCAACTCATAGCAACCGTACAGGACTGAGGAGTGCTGCTCCTTCAGGTTTCTGAGACTGGAATTCTTACCAGAATTCTTAACTGGAATCCTGAGTGATTGGTGGGCTTGAGCTGCTGACCTTGCAGTTAGGCCAATACTTAACCCATCGTGCCACCAGAGCTCCTTGAGATCACAAAGGAGGCTTTCTATTTTCATTCTGTTTTTGACATAGAAAGTTATTATTTTGTAGTGGGTAAGCCATCTTTGAGTATCTTGATGTTTGTTGAGCATTGAAAGAAAGCTTGTGTTTCACCAACTAGTTGGAGTCCTGATGTGGCGCTGTTGGATAAGCACTAACTGAAAGGCTGGTGGTTCAAACCCACCAACCGCTCCTTGGAAACTGTATAGGGTTACTATAAGTCAAAACCAACTTGATGGTAGTTAATAACTAACAACTACCTAGTTAAGGACAATAGGAGAGAGAAAGGTGGTCTTCAGTTGCTCAAGTCTTACACTGTGCCATTATGATGGGTAGTGAGTTCCTGTGAGATTGGTGGAGGAAGACTATCTCAGATTCATTGAAGAGGTGCTGTGTTATTGATGCTTTGAAGTAAATGGGCCCCTGGTCGTTTTTGAGGAGTACAAATTTGGGTTCTCCGGCTTCCAATGGAGCTTTAATAGTGGAATCTGACTCATACCAAGTCCCTGTTTATGTGCTGTCTCATTTCCATTCTTCGTTGTCACCAGGCATTCTTCTGTTGACCAATTTTATGAATATTCCTAAGGCTCAGTCAATTCTGGGGGTTGATTTGCAAAGTGGAATTACATCCTGTGGTTTTCTTGCAAAGCGAGAGTCTCACCACTAGATGGGGCTGTAGTTCTTTGTATTCTGTTTCCCTTTGCATTTGACTTGCTCTCATTTCTTATCTATGAATCCAAATTAACTTGGTCTGTGCTTTTGGACTCATTTTGATAAGATTATATCTAAAGTTACTATTTGTTTGATAGAAATACACATAACACAATTAAGTATTAGAAAAAAGTCAAACTTCTATATCACTAGCAAAATGTAACTTCACAAAAAATGTTTAAGATACAATGTTTAGGGGTTTGCAGTTCAGAAAACCACTCACTACTAGTATGGTTTTGGTAAATCATTCATCAGGATTTTAATTATATATATATGTGTGTGTGTGTGTAGTTCTCAAATTAGTTGCTCCAAGACTTAAAATACTATTCTATATGCACAATGGTTTTATTGAACACCTACACTTTCTTAGTGACAGTTACACAGTTGGTCAGCTTGCTGGGATAAAAAGGGAGTGCACCTCATAAATAGCCTTATCAAACACAATAAAAATTCAGACAGCATTAGATAAATGACAATTGTTAGGTGCTATCGAGTCACTTCCAACTCATAGTGACCCTGTATAGGGTTTCCAAGGAGCAGCTGTTTTGTTTGATCTGCCAATTTTGTGGTTTGAACCAAGCTTGCGGTCCAGTACTTTATCCCACAGTGCCACACCAGGACTTCCGGGACCTCCTAAAAATGAAATACTTTTGTACATCAAAAGAATTCTCAAAAAAGTAAAAAGAGAATCTGGAGACTAGCAAAATAATTTTGACAACAATTTACTAGACAAGGGACTAATCTTTGAAATGTATAGAAAACTTGAACAACAAAAAATCCAATTTAGAAATGGACAAAAGACATGAAGGAATACTTCCCCAAAGATGCTATTCAGGTGGTCAACAAACACATAGAGAAGTCTTCACCGGTGGTCTTTAGCCGTTCCCACCCCCTATTGGACAGAGTGGAACTGCTCCCCAAGGATTCGGAGCCTCATCTTTCTCCCATAGCTGGTGAGTTTGAACTGTTGACCTTCCAGTTAGCAGCCCAATGCTTAGCCCACTGTACTAACAGTGCTGTTTTTCATTACTGTTGTTAAGAGCTGTCAAGTCAGTTCTGCCTCATAGTGACCTTGTATAAGGTTTCCAAGGAGCAGTTGGTGGGGTTGAACTGCTAGCCTTCTTGTAGTTAGCAGTCCAGTGCTGATCCTACAGGCATCACACAAACATTCCTCTTCATTATTGTAGTTAAGTGCCATCGAATCCGTTCCAACTCATAGCAACCCTGTATAGGGTTTTCAAGGAGCAACTGGTAAGCTTGAACTGCTGACTTTGTGGTTCAAACTGACCTTGCGGTCCATAACATTAACCCACAGTGTCACCCCAGGAGACATGCAAATCAAAACAGCAGTGAGCTAGCATCTCACCCCTGCAGTAATTGTTAAGTGCCTTGGAGTTGGTTCCAACTCACAGTGACCCTGTATGGGGGTTTCGAGGATTGGCTAGTGAGTTGGAACTTCCAACCTTGTAGTTGAGTGCTTACCTTACAGCTCCACAGCAGGACTCCAGTAATCCTATATGTCCCAGCAATGCTATACTGTTTTTGCTAAGTACCCTCAAGTGAGTTCCAACTCAGTAACTCTGTATAGGATTTCTGATGCTGCAAATCTTTGCAGGAGCATAAAGCCTTGTCTTTCTCCTGAGGAGCATTTTGTGGGCTTGAACTGCCTACTTTGTGGTTCACAGGCCAGTGCTTATCCTACAGAGTTACTGTGCTCCCAATCCTACACTACTATAGGTTATGTTGTTAAGTGCCGCCGAGTCGATTCCGACCCATAGAGACCAGTATACTAATACATAAACTACGAGATACAGATCCTAGAAAAAGAAGAGCTGGGACGTGAATAAATAAATGTACATACCCTACACCCGCGGCTTGTAGGATAAGAACTGGACTGCAAGGTCAGTTTGAGCCACAAGGTGGCAGTTGAAGCCCACTTTTTGGAAACCCTGTACAGGGTCACTTGAGTGGAACAGACTCAACAGCACTTAATAACTATGTTCATTGCAGCACTATTTATAACAGCAACAAGATGAGAATAATGTAAGTACCTGTCAATGAATTAATGGATAAATTGTTACATGCACACAATGGAATACTATGCAATGTTAAAAAAATAACAACAAATCCTCAAAACACTACATCATATGGATGAATGCTGAGTGAAACCAAGTCCATCACAAAAGGGCAGATATCGTATGAGAACACTATAAAAACTTATGAAGAGGTTAACACACAGAAAACCATTCTTTGGTGGTTATCATGAACTTGGCCCTTGATATATCCTTTAGAGTTCTAAGTTAATCCATCTGCTTATTTCTTATTTCAAGCTCATTTAACTTGGGAATTTCATGCAAGATGAATAAGAAGGAATAAAAATCTAAACCGTAGCTTCTGTTTGCTTTATAAGTATTTGGGGAAACATGTAAAAGAAATATGTAAAAAATGTAAATATGTAAAAAAAATATTTTTGACGACCATTATAATAACCTTCATTGGTACTCAACTTTTACTCTCAAGTCACTTTCACAGCAATTGTTCTCATCTTTATAAGCTGTTCTCATTTGGGAGCATGGTGAAGTATTTTGTTTTGTTTCGTTATCAAAGCCACTTACTTGGTGAAACAAAGGTTTTTTTGTGAGGTCTAGACATCCATTTGGACAAACATCAATTCTGAGAGCACACTGAACTGGCCACAGCAGCTCTCTTGTCTGTAATCAGGTAATCCTCAGAGACCAGACAGTATCTCCTTGGTAACTGATCATTTCCTGGATCATTCATAGCAAACTCATGTTCCTGCCACATTCTGTGGCTTATGACTTTTTATAAGAGGATGCCAACAAAACACACTTGCAATCAAGTAAACTCTGACTCATGGTGTCCCCTGTGCTCCATGGGGATTTCAATACCAAATTCTTCAGAAGTATGTAGGCACCTTTGGGTAGACTTGAACCTCTGACCTTTTAGATTCCCTCTTAAGACTACAGAAAGGCACGAATGTGTTCATGTGAGCTCTAACTGGTGGGGGGGTGGTGGAACTGAATCTGCTTCCTTGTGATGGGCTTCGGCAATCTGAAACGTGACCTTGTGTGTTGATAGAATGTTCCTATTAACAGGCTGTCACCTTGTTTCATCCACGTTTTTAATATCTGGCTTAATTAAGTGAGCTCTTTCTTTGATCAATAAAACAGCATGATTTTCAGAAAGCTTGTTTTACCTTAACTGGCTCACTGCATACCAACAGCAATCTGGACACGAATTGCTGCCAAGGCAAGACAAAAATGGAAAATCATCCTGGACATTTTGAGTCCAAATGGGCAAGAGAAAAAGAATTGCATTTTGGGTATCATAAAACTGGGAATCGGTGTTTGAGAGATGTCTGCAGGCTAGACTCTGAAGTACGTCAGCAGCAGTTTTGTTGGCTGATGGGAAAATTGAACAACTTAATGATTCACCTCAGAACCAGGACTAGGTACAAACACATCCAACCATGACATAAGGAATCTCTCTGGCATTTGAAACTGCATTGAGGATGCTATTAAAAGCTTGAACGAAAATTTAGTTTACAATTGTGTCCATAAATAGAGACCAGGTCAGCAATATGTCAGCTCCTCCACAGTGGGAGGGACACAAGGCAGAGATAATAACTGGGTGATCAAATCAATAAAGAGCCTCCTGGTGCAGCAACATAGGAGAAGTACTCATCGTCAAGGGCAGTTTGAACTGTAAGATCGGTGGTTTAAACTCACCAGCTGCTCCTTAGAAACACTATACAGGGAGGCTATGGGTTGGAACTGACTTGATGGTTCTTAACAACAACCCCCCAAAATTTTTGGTTGAATTGGGGGTCTTCTTTTTCACTGACTCTCTACTTCACGATGTTGTTCTTCTGCAAGACTAAGTCCTTCCTGATAACATATCCAAACTATGAGAGACTCATGTTATTGTTAAGTGCTGTAGAGTCGGTTCTGACTCATAGTGGCCCCCTATAGGGTTTCCAAAAAGTGATTGGTGAGTTTGAATCACCGACCTTTTGGTTCAATCCGACTGTGAAATCCAGTGCATTATCCCACAGTGCCATCAGAGCAATCTTATATACAACAGAATGAAATCACTTTATAAATACCTTAAATGGATGTAGAGTTTGCCTTCCTTCACCATCTGTGGCAAAGGGCACAGGTGAGCAAATACCAAGGATTTCTTTTCCTGAAGAACAGATCGAAAATTTAGATGGAACAAAGTACTTTATTTTTTTAAAGGAAGGCTTTTCCTCCAATCTACAATGAGGACAGTTACATGAAAAGCAACTAAAAATTGGTTTATTCTTAATTATCCATTTGATGATTTTAATATTAAAAAATATCAGATGTCAACTTGAGAAACATATCACATCATTTGGTTGGGCTCCGGTTAATGATGGATAGTGATCCAGTCTGGACTCATTCCAGACATAAACTGGCTAAATGTCTTGTTTTTAATAGTGACGCATTTGGTAAAATAAGGCCTCATCTCTCTCTCAAATTTCCCAGTTTTTCCACTTTTTAAGTCTCAATAAAACAGGTACTAGACTACACATGTTCTTGTTAAGTGCCGTCGAGTCAGTTCCGACCCATAACCCTGTATAGGGTTTCTGAGGAGCTGCTGGTGAGCTTGAACCACTGACCTTGCAGTTCAAACCAACTTTGCAGTCCAGCGCATTAACCCACAGTGCCACACCAGGACTATATATATAAATAGCTTTTATTAAGTGTCTTTCAAAGAACACTATTTGGGAGATGTTTCTGAGGAAAATAATCCCCGTGTCAAATGAATTTGATAAATCTGGTCCATAGTCCTGTCTTCTTGTTGTAGTTGTTAGATGCTGTCAAGTCAGTTCCAATTCATGTTGTTGTCATCACATCCTGACTCATAGTGACCCTATACACAACAGGACAAAACACTTCCGGGTCCTGCAACATCCTCACAATTGTTAGGTCTAAGCCCATTGCTGCTGCCACTGTGCCAATCCATCTCATTAGGGGTCTTCCTCTTTTTCGTTGACCTTCCACTTTACCAAACATAATGTCCATCTCCAGGGACTGGTCCCTCTTGATAATATGCCTGAAGTCTGACATCCTATCATAATAACCCTATTTGCAGCAGAACAAAACATTGTCCTCACATTGTATCTATGTTTGAGCCCATTGCTGCTGCCACTGTGCCAGTCCATCTTGTTGGGGGTCTTCCTCTTTTTCAGTGACCCTCACTTTACCAACCATGATGTCCATCTCCAGGGACTGCTCCCTCCTGATAACATGTCCAAAGCATATGAGACAAAGTTTCGCCATGCTTGCTTCTAAGGAGTATTCTGGCTGTGCGTCTGTCTCTCCAGACAGAGTGGTTGGCTCTTCTGGCAGTCCATGGTACTTTCAGTATTCTTCACCAGCATCATAATCCAAATGCATGAATTCTTCTCCAGTTGTCCTGACTCATTGCCCAAGCTTTCACATTCATATGGGGCATTGAAAACAGGACCGTATTAAAGACTTTAGAAAGTCCTGAGTGAAGAGCCCTATCTGACTGTATTTCATTCCCATTAATTCTCCGAAAAGTTTCAATAGCACTAAGAGAAATCTCTTTAGCTGATTCTGTGGTCTTCCAGAAAGCATTTAATTTTTTTTTTTTTAAGATTAAAAAATATGTATGTATGTATTTTAAATTTTGTTAAAAAAATACACATAACTAAAAAAATGGCCATTTTAACCACTCTAAGTGTAAAGTGCACTGAGGTTAATTACATTCACTGTGTCATGAAACCATCATTACTATCTCCTTCTATAATGTGTTATCATTCCAAATAGAAACTCAACACCCCTCAAAAATACCTTCCAGTTCCCTCTCCTCATCTCCCAGCCCCTGATAACCACTAGTAAACATTCGACTCTATGCATTTGCTTATTCTGGATATTTCCCCTAAATGGGATCAGACACTATTTGCCCTTTTGGGTCTCACTTATGTCAGCCAGCCTGATGTTCTCAAGGTTCACCTGTGTCTTAGCATGTATCTCAACTCCATTTCTCCTAAGGCTGAATAAGATTAGAAAAAAAAAAAAAATGGTATACCCTTAAAGTTCTGGTTGGAGATCTCTGGTCCCTCAGACCAAACCTGAACCAGGGCTTTGATCTAAGTGACAGCCTAAGCTTTTAACTACCTACTGCCTAGTGCTTCTCCTTTTCAACTCCCCAAGGTTTGTACATCTTTTTGCCTCATCTTCCACCTGGCTCTGGACTCCAGTACCTTCCAAGCCCTTGATGTCCTAAATCTGTGTTACGTGCAGTCTAGCTTATGTTTATTTTTGGGACTTCCTTGGTCCAAGCCTCCTGACTGGTACTTGCTACCCATAGCCCAGACTCTATGAATATGAGACCCTCATCCAGAAATTCAAGACTGCATTTAACAAATGTTAAAAGAGAGGCCCAGAAATAGCCAAAATGGACAAATAACCAAAAAGCCAATCAGCATATGAATGGAGAAACAAAATATGGTGCATACATACAATGGAATATTATAACCATAATGTCATGGGTGCATCCCCTAAGATAGATGAACCTGGATACAACATGTTGAACTCAACCACTCAGACACAAAAGGACAAATACAATCTCACTTCAATGGAATATGGAAATATATGGAAACCAAAGATTACCAGGGGTTACCAGGGGTGAGAGAAAGGGGGAAAAATGGGGATTGGGTTGTTGTTTTTTTGTTTTGTTTAAGGGACATGGGTTTTTAGGTTTTTGAGTTTATGTTAAAAGTGGTTGAATGTTTGGGAAAAGGATAGTTAGAATGGTTACACAACTTAAAGAATGTAATTAGTCACCAGACTGTGGTTGTTAAGTGCCATTGAGATGGTTCCGACTCATAGTTACCTTGTACAGGGTTTCTGAGGATCAGCTGGTGGGTTTGAACTGCTGACCTTGTGGTTCGCAGTCCATTGCTTATCCTACAGTGCCACACCAGGATTGAGCATGCAGAAATAGTTGAGATGGCTTATACTTGTATTTATTTCCATCACAATGAAAATAAGTAAGTAAGTAAACAAGTGTGGACTACATGCTCCAGCATTTCAGCGAAGGAAGGGGAGCTGGGGGAACCGGGAGGGTCAGGAACAGCTGGTTTGGCATTAGGGCAAGCATCCAGGATGAGCCTCTGGGAGAAGGAAGACCTGCGGTGAACGTGGAATGTGGAAGAATCACAGAAACACAGGTGTGGGAGTGAGGATGCGTGTGGTAAGTAGACACCCAGTGAGGTGGTAGCTGGAAATAGTGAGAGGTGGGGTGGAAGGTAAACAGGCACTTGTGTTCAATTAAGGTCCCTGGATACCAGGCATATGAAACTGAGTTATATAACGCAGGCAGAGGGATCCCATGGAAACATCTTGAGAAAGAAAAGCCAAGCTCCCTCTGAAATTAGAGGGGAGGTGAGTGATGGAGTATTGTTATTTGCTTTATTAGCACAATTTTATGTCTGCTTTTTAGGTAAAAGTAAGAGCAAAGGCTTTGAAATTGGAATCCTTGATCTATTCCAACATTTACCTTTAGCTGCGTGATCTTGAGAAAGTGACTGATGTCTCTGAGCCTCAGTTTTCCTAAGGATCAAATGACTTTAAAAGCTATCTCATCAGATTGACATGAGTCTTAAACAGTACAATGTGACTGTGGTGTTGGGAACCACATGACTGCAGAGAGACCTAGCAAAGTTGTGGGCTCAGATCTGCAGTAAAACAGCATCATTCTCCAGGGGCGTTCATAGGCAGAGCTGCCTGGGGCTCTGCTGCTTCTCCTGGGGGCTCTAGTTCCCATAGCCCTGATGGCCCATGATTGAGAGACGCAAGCTGCTACTGCATTTTTCCTTGTTAACCTGAGTTGCAGTACGGTTGTGGTTACTATAGAGACCTTAGGTGTGGGTGTTTTCAATCAGAGAGAAGGCATTATTAGCCTTAGTTGTTAAAAGCCAAGTAGCCACCTGGGCTGGCTTGGAGGGTGAGCCCTAAAAGCCTGAAACACAATCTGGCCAGCCCGCTCCTGCACAAAGACCCTTGTGGAGATGAAGGCAATTGACCGTGGTCAGGCAGCATTTGTCTAGGGCCTTGAACACTAAAATCCCTTTGGTAGCGGCAACCTTTTTGCCTTTTAAAGCTCTTTAATTGAGGAGGGAGTGCCTGATGCGAATTTTCTGTCCTATCTCTTATCTTGACAGTACTATTAATATTAAGACATTGCAAACCGGTAAAAGTAAACCTGCTCACAGTTTCAAAAGTGCGTATGGTAAAGCGTATTGTAAACCATAAGGCACTTACCAAGTACTAATTACCAAACAAATACATGATGAAATATACATGTGCAGAGTGCAGCCCTACCCTCTTCCCCAGCGGAAGGGAGAACATTCTGGCATCGTACACTTGGTCATTGGCTATGATTGTATTTCCTGTGGGGACTGGGATCATTTGAGGGGACTTTAAAAAGTTCATGGAAAAATTGAATAGAAAGATAATGCAATTTTCCCACAAATGTTTTGAAGCTCTTCTCGTATTTTCATAAAGAACATTTGTAGGCCACATAATAATTCTTACATATCCCGGAAACCCAAATGCTACTAAGGTCCTTACTGGCTGTATTTTGTTCCCTTGAACTTCCCTACTGATTAATTGCATTTATAATGAAATATTAGACCTTTCAAATCAATTTGATATCAGCAAGACTATTAGAATGTCTTCCTGGGTTTGTAAATAATGTGTTCAGAGGCTTTGAGTGCTAAGCAATAAACAAACTAAAAATATCTATACCAAAAAATAATTATGGAGTAAATAAATTGTTCTTTGGATAAATTGGTAGGTGAGCCCTCATAAATTATCTCTGCAGTGAGTAAAATGGTTTTCCTTCATTTTATTAAAGCATTAAGTAGCTTAAAGCTGCATTACAACTTTGGGATATACTGTAGTCATGTTTTATGAACTGGAGATTAAATAACAGTATTGGATCAATGTTAAATTTCCTGAATTTGATATCTATACTGTGGTTATGTAAAAACGATTGTGTTCTTAGATAACCTTGGTACCCTCAGGGAGGAAGGGAATGCATCTCCCATCACCATACATTTCTAGAACTTTTCATGACTTCAAACAGAAACTCAGGCTCTATTAAGCAGTAACTCCCCATTCCTTCTCCCCCTAACCCCTGGTAAGCACGAATCTACTTCCTGTTTCTATGAATTTGCCTATTCTAGAGGTTTCATGTAAATGAGATCATGCAATGTTTATTCTTTTGTCTTGTTACGTAGAGCTGCTATAACAGAAATACCACAAGTGGGTGGTTTTAACAAACAGAAATTGATTCTCTTACAGTTCAGGAGGCTCAAAGTCCAAACTTAGAGTGCCGGATCTAGGGCAGGGGCAGAGAACCCTTATTTCTGCCAAAATTTATAACATCGTCTAAGGGCCATACAAAATTATCAACTTAAAAATTAACCTGTTATGTTTGGTCAAACATTTCATTAACTCACCCTTAAGATGAGTTAAGCTGGAGTGTAGCACTGTGGGTTAATGTGCTGGACTGCAAAATCGGTTTGAACAGAAAGGTCTGTGGTTCAAGATCACCAGCCGTTCCTCAGAAACCCGAGACAGGGTCTCTATGAGTGGGAACTGACTTGACGGCTAACAACAACAACAACAATGTGATGGCTGAAACTGCAATTGCTTGGCAGGGCCAGACCAAATGATTTCGCAGTCCCTAAGGAGCTCTGGTAGCGTAGTGGTTACGAATCGGGCTGTGAACCGCAAGGTCAGCGGTTCGAAATTACGAGCTGTTCTGTGGGAGAAAGATGAGGCTTTCTGCTCCCGTAAAGATTTACAGCCTCGGAAACCCTGTACAGGGTCGCTATGAGTCGGAACCGACTCCATGGCACACAACAACAACAACAAGGAGCTCTGGTAGCGTAGTGGTTACGAATTGGGCTGTGAACCGCAAGGTCAGCAGTTTGAAACTACCAGCTGCTCCACGAGAGAAAGATGAGGCTTTCTGCTCCCGTAAAGATTCACAGCCTTGGAAACCCTGTTCAGGGTCGCTATGGGTCGGAACCGACTCGACGGCACTTAACAACAACAACAAGAGTCCTGGTGTGGTGCTGTGGGTTAATGTGCCAGACTGCAAAGCCGTTTGAACTACAAGGTCAGTGGTTCAAGCTCACTAGTTGCTCCTTGGAAACCCTACACAGGGTCGCCATGGGTTGGAACCGACTCCACAGCACTTAACAACACAACAACAATTAGGGCGGCAAATGGAGCTCTGGTAGCATGGTGGTTATGAGTCAGGCTGCTAACCTCAAGGTTAGCAGTTCGAAACTACCAGCTATTCCATGGGAGAAGGATGAGGCTTTCTGCTCCTGTAAAGATTTATAGCCTTGGAAACCTTATTCAGGGACGCTACGAGTTGGAACCAACTCCACTGTACACCGCCACCATTAGGGTGGGACGTTCTCCACCCCTACTCTAGGGGAAGACTTTCTCTCTCTATTGGTTCTGGAGGACCTTGTCTCTTTTTAGCATCTGTAAACCAGGAATTAAGGAGCTCTGGTAGCGTAGTGGTTACGAATGAGACTGCTAACCTCAAGATCAGCAGTACGAAACTACCAGCTGTTCATGTGAGAAAGATGAGGCTTTCTGCTCCCAAAAAGATTTACAGCCTGGGAAACCCTGTGCAGGGTCACTATGAGTCGAACAGACTGCAGGGTACTTGACAACAAGAAGCCAGGAATTACTTGGAGATTTCCAGGTATCTGGCATCAATCTTCCTCTACATCTAGTTATTTCTCAATGTAGGGACCCAAAGTCCAAAGACGCACCCCATCCCTGGCTCTTCTTTCTTGGTGGTAGTGGGTCCCTCTCATTTTGCTCATTTCTCTCTCCTTTTGTCTCTTATTAAATAAAAGGTGCTGCAGGCCACACACCGGGAAACTTCTCTTACTTTGTGATTACGTGGGATTAAGGGCTAGTGGTTACAAATCAGGCTGTGAACCACAAGGTCAGCAGTTCGAAACTACCAGCGGTTCTGTGGGAGAAAGATGAGGCTTTCTGCTCCTGTAAAGATTTACAGCTTCAGAAACCCTGTACAGGGTCGCTATGAGTCGGAACTGACTCCACGGCACACAACAACAGCAACAACTCCATAGGATAAGCACTGTACTGAGAACCACAAGGTCTGAAGTTTGAGCCTGCCAGCTGTTCCACAAGACAAAGATGGGACTTTCTGCTCCCATGAAGATTTAAAGCCTCAGAAACCCTGTACAGCGTTGCTATGAGTTGGAACTGACTTGATGGCACTTAACAACAACAACAAATTCAACCCTTAGTCCTCTTATTGGTTGGTTACATCATTTCACCTCATAGGGGATCATCACATAACTACTGTATTGTGTTGTTGTTGTTGTTAAGTGCCTTCCAGTCAGTTCCAACTCATAGCAACCTTGTATAGGGTTTCCAAGGAGCAGCTGGTGGGTTTGAACCATCAACTTTGTGTTTAGCAATCAAGTGCTGATCCTACAGCACCACACCAGAAGTTCAACTACTACATTACCTCATTACATAACTGCTAAACCATTGACATCATGGCCCAGAAAAGTTGACAGTTTTGGAGACACAATTCAATTGTAGCTTGTTTTATGTCTAGTTTATTTCACTCAGTATAATGTTTTCAAAATTTATTCACATTGTAGTATGTGTCAGGACGTCATCTCTCTTTATGGCTGACTAATAAATACTCCATTGTATGTACAGGTTGCATTTTGTTAACCCACTCATTAGCTTGTGCATATTTAGTTATTTCTACCTTTTGGCTCCAGGTAGAGAACTTGCAACAAGAATCTATCTTGGTTCCAACAAGTGACTCTGCTAGTAAAGAATCTCAGGTGCTATATTGGGGAGTCCCCCTCGATGGCTGTATGTGAACATACAGTCACTGTGCCTACTTACGGGGCAATCAAGTAGCACCTAGAGGCCCTGTCCCTCCACCCCAAGGCTCGAACTTTGAATATTTTACATAAAACAGCTCTTTCTGCTATTTTAAATGGGTTTATTAAAAACAAACTTTGGTGCTCTGGCTTACAATATCCAAGCAACCATTTTCTTTTTCTTTAAAAATAAAATCTTTTTGTTCACTCTTATGTAACTTACTGATAAGACCAGAGTGGGAGAAGGAGGGAAGGAAAAGAGAGAAGAGAAACATTGGCACACGTGTTTGGAAACTGATCTTTTGTGGATGGAAAATGTCTCAGTCACTTTCTCACAAGCAATACTAGAAGCAAAGAAACCATGCAGAAAAACACATGGAAAATTAGGGTAAAATATTTTTAGTAGGTTGACCTTTTAGAAAGAGAAGTATCTCCTTTAAAAGGAGAAATTATCAAAAGAATGTTATGTTACTAATACTTGAAGGGAGGCAGGAGGAGGAATAGGCCAGAGGTCAAAATATCAGAGTTTGTGGTGTGCATTTTTGGGACCTGAATGCCCAGGCAGTTCATGTATCTGAACTGGAGTTTACCAGCCAGCTCTGATTTTTTATATCTGGTCTGTCAGTTGGAATGTATCTGTGAACCATAGCTCCATGCTCAAAATGTTCTCTCACAATTGTTGGAGACTGCATCAAAGTAGAACCCCTTGGCACCTTTCTGATTTACTGAAGACTGGACTTCTTAGAAAACAAAACTCATCTCAACTTGCTGACTTGGCATCCTTTCTTCCCCTGATGAAATTCTGGGTGTTTCTCTGGTATATGGTGAGCTGTAGTGCAAATGTGATCAGAAGATGCTGAATGTCCTTGAAGAAAGGATAAAGATGAGCGGAGCTATCAGACACATGGGTAGGAGACAGGATGAAGGTGCAACCAGAGAGCAATGGAAGCAATATCTCATAGACTTCCCAATAAGGAAGACAAGAAGCAAGGAGGAACAGTGATGTGGGAATGCCCAATGGGGCAGTGTGACATCTTCTGAAGGAGAATATTATCTCCCTTGTTGAATAACAGAAAGGGTGAGGACTTGGAGCTATTGTTGATTGTATGTGCTTTGGGAAAGAGGGAATCGAAGAGGACTTCAGGGAGCTCAGGTGGGCAAATCACTTGGGCTAATTGGTCATGCAGTTCTGGTGTTCATTCAGTTAGATCAGAATGAGGAGGCAAGACCAGAGGAAAGCCTTAAATGGGGACAGCTGAAAGTCGGGGTTGTTGTTGTTACGTGCCACGGAGTCAGTTCCAACTCATAGCAACCCTGTACAGGGTTTTTGAGGCAGTAAATCTTTACGGAAGCAGAAAGCCTCATCTCTCTCCCACAGAACAGCTGGTAGTTTCGAACTGCCGACCTTGAGGTTAGCAGCCCGATTTGTAACCTCTACTAAACAAATAAACCCACAACACTGAGTCAATTCCAACTCACAGCAACCCTATGTACAACTTCTGAGGCTATAAATCTTTATGGGAGCAGAAAGCCTCCTCTTTCTCCCTTAGAGCAATTGGTGGATTTGAACTGCTGACCTTGCACTTAGTAGTCCAATGCATACCCCAGTGCACCATCAGTGAGAGACTTTTAACCTGGTTGAAACAGTGATTATACTTTGGCCAGATTTGGTTAAATAGGGAAAGTGGGTTAACTCCTTGGGAAAGCACATCATGTTTGGTAAAGTGGAGGGAAAGTGAAAAAGAGGGAGACTACCAACCATATTGGCACAGTGGTGGCAACTGTGAGGCTGGCGCAGGACCGGGCACTGTTTCGTTCTGCTGTATCTAGGGTCTCAGTGGATTTGATGGCACCTAATTATAACAGCAGGAAAGTCTGGTTACATTTGGGACATTTTGCTATATGGGGACATTGGGACAATGGGACATTGGGACTGGACTAGAAAGAATGGAGGCAGCATTCAATTCACCTGCCGTTTTAAAACATGCTGTGGTTGTTGTTAAGTCATTGAGTCGTTCCAACCCATAGCCACCCTGTATAGGGTTTCCAAGGAGCAGCTGGTGAGCTTGAACCTCCGACCTTGCAGTTCAAATGACTTTGCAGTCTGGCGCATTAACCCACAGCACCACACCAGGACTCCTTTAAAAGATGAGAGAGGCCAAAATCAACCCAGGGCCCTGACTTAAGAGTATTGAGAGGAAGCTACCTCTCCATCATCTATCCTTACATTAGTTTTCCTAAGATTTTATGCACTGGGATAGCTCATTTGTTGTTGTTGTTGTTAGGTGCCATCGAGTCAGTACTGACTCATAGCAACCTTATGCACAGCAGAACGAAATACTGCCCAATCCTGGGCCAACCTCACAACCTCATAATTGTTGCCATGTTTGAGCCCATTGATGCTGCCACTTGGCCAATCCATCTCGTTGGGGGTCTTCCTCTTTTTCTCTGACCCTCCACCTTACCAAACATGATAGCCTTCTACATCGACTGGTCCCTCCTGACAATATGTCCAAAGTATGAGAGACGAAGTCTGGCCATCCTGGCCTCCAAGGAGCACTCTGACTGCAGTTCTTCCAACACAGATCTGTTTGTTCTTTTGGCAGCCCATGGCACTTTCAATATTCTCCTCCAACATCATAACTCAAAAGCATCAATTCTTCTACTGTCTTCCTTACTCACTGTCCAGCTTTCACATGCATATGAGGTTATTGAAAATACCATGGCTTGACTCATTTGTTGCTGTTAAGTGCTGTCAAGTCAGTTCTGACCCATAGTGACCCTGTATAGGGTTTCCAAGGAGCAGCTGGTGAGCTTGAACCGCCGACCTTGCAGTTCAAACAGCTTTGCAGTCTGGCACATTAATCCACAGCACCACACCAGGACTCCAGCCATCACATTAGGAATGAGTTAATTAAATGTTTGGCCAGATATAGCAGGCTAATTTTTAACAATGTTTTATTGTGAATTATGTGATAGTTTACATGGGAGAGCATTCGTTTTACATTCATTCTATCGTATATCGTCTCATTGCCATGGTTACAATCCCCTCCATGCAATCCTTCCCCCATGCCCCCCAGGTCTTCAGCACACAGTCACTCTCCCTCTCTGGACCTAAAGTCTCCAGCTGCTCCATAGCTCCACATCATCATCTCTGGCTCCATTTCAGGCATCACTGTTTCTCTGGGTAGGGTCCTGCTCTCTGCTCTTCTCCCTTGATGGTCCTAGGGACCTCTGCTCCTAGACTGAAAAATCAATCACTCCCCTCCTTGCTATAAAACATCTACCTTTACATTTCCAACCCTCACAGTCAGTCCTGATAACAATTATTCACTATTGTATCACAAGAGACCCATCTATATTTCATTGCATCAGCCCCGCCTAGTCAGATTGAATACTACTCACGGGAGATTCTAACTTTCTCCAGGCCCTCTAGGTCTAGGTTCCCTCTTGAAAGCTTGTAAGCCAGTCACTTCTTGCCTTTGTAGCCCCCCACCCCCCATTTTGGGTAGCCAATGTCCAAGTTGCCCATCCCCGTCCACTCTGTGTGTGGAGGGGGTGGGAATGATTCTTGCTGTAAGGACTTGTTCCCTTTTTTGAGCTACTGCTTCCATAGGTGTAGGTCAAGTTCATCAAATTGTATGAGAATTTTTTTTTTTCTTTCCTCTTCTTTTCACCTCCGGTTGAGCTCTGATCATCCAGTCATCGAAGCCAGGACAAGTAGGCATCATCCGCAAGTGTGGGTGTTCTTATGCATATGCCCTCTCTTCTTATCAGCTGGACACTTCACTCTCCACTCTAGTCCTCTGTGGCTATGTCACTGACTCTGGGCCCAAGAGTCCTCAGGTCTTGCCACACTGCTGGCCAACCAGGTCTTCACCCGGGTTCGCAGAGGTCTATTGAACGTTGTAGGGCTTAGCTCACCACTTCATTGCTGTTTTTCCCTCATTCCCCTTTATCGGTGTTGAGCATGGTCACCAATCACAGCGTGTATTCCCATTGAGTCTTAGTCTTGGAAGGGGGTTTGCCCTGAGGGGACCCGACCACTTGAGCAGGCTAATTTTTAAGTTGATAATTTTGTATGGCTTATGAATGATGTTATAAAGTTTGGCAGAATAGATTCCCCACCCCTACCTTAAGCTAAGGGGAAAAGCATACATATCATTGTGACTCAATGTATTCCTGAAAGAATCCCTTCTTAAAGGAATCTTAGGATGTAGTGATCTTGGCATGTAATAAGAAACCTACTATTGTTAAATATTTAAGATTAGAATTTAACAAATCTCTAACTTTTTGCCATGCTTCTCCCTTTCTCTAGGCCTGCCTTTATTAATTTCACCTGATAAAAACTACCTTCTCTCTGCAATTTCAAACACACTGTAGTATCTTGCCTGGGTGTTTGCGAGCCTCCTTGGTTTGCAAAATGTTTTATTCTTCAGTAAATCTCTTTGTTTTTATTTCTAAGTGTTGCTTCCTACAATTCTCTGATAATCAGTTCTTTCTTATGAACCCCCCCTGACCCCTAGAGAAATTCAATTCTGAGTAAAATCATGGTGGAGCCTGTTGTTATTCTTGTTGCTATTATTACCTCTACCTCTTCTTTCTGTTGTTGTTGTTGTTGTTAGGTGTCATCGAGTTGGTACCCGGGAATCTCACTTCTTGTAAGTCCTTACTACTATGGTTCCACCATTTCCCATTTTGTTTTGTTTTGTTTTCCAGTAAAACCAGTTGCTGTTGGATCAGCTCTGTCTGACTCATGGTGAGCCCATGAGGAGAACTGTGCTCGCTAGCAGTTTCAGTGGATGATATTTCAGAAGTGACCACCAGACCTTCCTTTGAGACACTTCTGGGTGGACTTGAGCCTCCAACCTTGCAGCTAGTAACCTAGTGTGTTAACTGTTTGCACCAAACTGACTGGATAGCAACTAGTTGGCTGGCTTTTTTTTTTTTTTTTTTCCCCAAACCATCATCTCCCAGTGACCTTCTTTGCTCTCATTTCTTTGGTGAGCTGATATCTGCTCATTTTTAGGAATAGTCATAGGATTAAACCAATAAACAGGTGATCATGGGAACCTATTTCCTTCTTTCCTGTGTCTCCTCCTGTTTTAATTTCAAAGGCACATATCAAGAAGTGATGAAATATCTAAGCTGCAATTCCAAAGTAAAACAAAAAAATTTCAACACACATCTAATGGCTCCCAGTATGTAAGGGATTTGCTGCTCTTCCTTATGATGAGGTAACTCAGCCCTTACCTGGGGCTATGCCTCCTAGAGACTCACAACTGGATGGGGAAGCCAGCTGCTGGCCTTTAAGCCATCAGCAGTGTACCAGGTCACTAAAAAAGCAAATGTGGATGAGAAGCTGGCCACTCTAGCAGAGTGTTATTCTGGGGGATGGCAGCTAAATGCTTAACCGTGGGGGCAGCAGGTATCCACCAGGTATTTACTGAATATGTTCTATGGGTCAGCTATTGTGGTAGTCATTACGTGAGAGGCAGACTTGGTCCTTGCTCTTTCGGTCTTTGCAGGTTGTCGTTGGGAAATCACAATATTAAAGTGACACTTATGATCAAGTGCAGTTAACTACTGTGAAATGGAGGTAGCACACAGCAACTGGGGATGAGCCATTGATGGTTCAAGTGTCGTCTTTCAAACAGGAGGTCTGGGTTCCATTCCTGGTCGCTGTCCCTCATGCACTGCCGCATCCTGTCTATCAGTGGAGGCTTGTATGTTGCTATGATGTTGAACAGGTTTAAGAAGTTTCCAGATTAAGATGGACCAGGAAGACAGGCCTGGTGATGTCCTTCCAAAAATCAGTTGATTAAACCTTTATGGATCAGAGCAGTCCAATCCACAATGCATCATGGGTATGGCAAAGGACTAGGCAGTGTTTCCTGCCATTGTGAAGGGGTTGTCATGAGTCAAGGGCCCATCCAATTGCAGCTAACAACAAGATGAAGAGGTTAGAAATGGCAGTTCCCAAGAAAATGACAATTAGGGGAATAACTCAGGAAGGGCAAGAGTTAGCCCATGGGAAGATGGGAAGAGTGTTCCGGGCAGACTGGATAGAAGACCCAAGACAAGATGGGGCCTGGGACACTTCTCTCTCCTTCCTCACTCCTCTTTCATTCTTCTTTAAGTATATTTTGACTCCTATTGCTCTCTTCCATAAGAACCATCAAGTAACTATAGAAAACTGTCACTTGTCTGTCAGTTTGTCAGACTATGGAGGTCTGCCGTTACTATGAAGCTGGAAGTTACACCACCTGGTATTTAAAATGCCAGCAGGGTCAAGTGGACAGGCTTCAGCAGAGATTCCAGACTAAGAGTAGGAAGAAAGGCCTGGTGATCTATTTCCAAAATTAACCAGTAACAACCCTATGGCTCCCAACAGAATGTTTTCTGACACAGTGCTGTAATAGGAGCTCTGGAGGTTGGAAAACATTACAATAGTCACAATAATGGATTCAGAGATACCTGCAATCAAGAAGATGGTGAAGAACTGGACAACATTTTGTTCTATTGTACATGAGTTGCCATGAAGTGGTGTTAACTTGACAGTCACTAACAAAAATAAGCATGAAATGACATATTCAGTTCTGATATTCTGAACATGCATCATTTGAACTAATGTTTCAAATTTATCTCTCGCAGTTCATTTCCTATCTGTGGTCCAGATAATACCACACATCTGGTGTAAGAAGGTTCAGTACGCACTGTTTCCTTTCCTGTGATGCCCTTCTTTCCTACTATGGCTTCTTGCAATCTTTATATATGTTTAGAAGTCAGTAGATAGTTTTTGTACCATTATTGTTTATTTATAAAAATAAGATATGTTCATGAGAACAAATCCAAAGGTCCTCTTAAAAAGAAGAAGAAGAAGAAAGCAAAGGGTAGCTGTCAATAGTGCCAAGATCTCTGTCTTCGTTCTATTTCTCTAGAGAAACAGGACAGACAGAGAGAGAGAGAGAACAAGCCTGAAATCCACAGGAAAGATGGTTGACTTTGAGACGCTACCATTTTGACGATGCCATGGAGAAACAACACAGACGGGCTACTCCTTGGAGTTTCTTTACCAGCCAAATCGTTTCTTACAGAGGGAGCCTGGTGTCAGAAGAGAAGATGGCAGATGGGGGAATCTGCTTCCCTGCTGAGATCACACAGCTGAGGCCTTAGCCTGAAGGCTCCCTGATGCTGAGGCCAGAAGCTCTATTAGAATATGCATGGGTCCAGGTCCAGTGTGGTCTGCTCATCCACTCTGTTAGTGGCCAGACCTTGGGCTGTCCCCACATCAAGGCTTTCCTTGACATAGTTGTGTATAAGGAATACTCCAGGATTCTACACTGAAGAGGTGGGCCAGGCAGGCACAGAGCTAGTCATGCAGCTCATGAAATGGCAGAGAAATGTATTAGAAGCTGTCCCCTTAAACTGAGGGAGTGACCAGGTAAATGACCTGTAATACATTGTAGCCAAATTGAATGCAAAGGACATGCTACCTGGGTTTGGATGGTCTCCATAAATATGGGGAATTTATCAGCAGAAGATATTTGATGGCTTAGCTCTAGGTAGTGTGAGACCGCCATGTAGTTGAGCTAGGTATTTTCTCAAATGGTAGCTATCAGAAAGAATATTTTATTTGTGGTGAGAAATTGAATCCCTTGGTAAAAGTAATTAACAGCAAGATGAGTTACGTTAGCTGGTGTGAAGTTGTGTCCACAGACCACCTTCACGTCTGATACCAGCTGTAGAGTTTGTAGAGTTCCTAGGACCACAGTCTTGATCATTGGCTAGAAGGACTCACAGAATTCTCTGCACACTGTTAGAATCATGGTTTCAGTTCAGGCGCACATGAAAATCAGTCAAGGGAAGAGGCACATAAGGCACAGGGCAGGGAAGTTCCCAGGTGGAGTTTTCAGGTGTCCTCTCCCTGTGGCAAGGTGGACAGCATCACTTGTCTAGGCAGTACTGTGCGACAATACACACGGAGTATTGCCAACCTGGGGACCGTAATCACCAAACCTGGTGTCCAGAGTTTTCATTGGAGCTCAATCAGATAACCATGGTTGACTGTGTGGTTGGACTTCAGTATCCAGATCTTCCGAAGGTAAATTGGAAACCTCTGGAGGTAGAGTAAATATCATGTGGTCCAAAACCCCCATCATAAACCACATTTTAGACTATCCAGGGTAGTCCAAGACTTCTAGGTAAACAGGAATACTTTTCCTAGCTACAGATCACCTCCTAGGAGTTGAGGGCAAAGTCAAACCTCTCTTTGGGTAAGGTTAATTCTTTACTGCATACCTGGGGAAGGTAGAAGGAAGCAGATGTGAGGAGAAAGAGGATGGGGTGGTTCAGAGTCTATACTTGGGCGCTTCATTAGATTTTTACTTATTATAGTTATAATGGTTCAAGGTAGGATGGTCCCTGCACCTTTCTTTGCTCCCTGAAACTTTGTCTGGTCTCTTTAAATTTCAAGATGTCCATTAAACAACTCTGTGGAAAGAAAATTGCATAAAAACCCATTGTACACCTCAGTCTAAAGCAGCTAATTTTTAGCAGCTTCCAGAAGCTTCCTTTTTCAATAATCTACTAAGTAATGGAGTTCTGGTAAGGTGTTGTAGGATAAGCACTAGACTGTTAACCTCAAGGTCAGTGATTCAAACCTACCAGTTGTTCCTTGGAAAGTCCTATACAGGGTCTCTATGAGTCAAAACTCACTCATGGCACTTATCATAAGAATTGAATTTGGAATGGCTAACCTCACTACAAAGGACTCACCAAAGCTAGGCAGGTGGGACTTGCCAATCAGCCTGGAAGCTACACACCAAACCACCACCCAACAGGACCCTGGGGCAGAACCAACACAAGTCTCCTTTGGTGCCTTCCAGTCAAGAAGCAACTCCTAATGTGACCCAACTTTCTGAGGGCGGGCTGCACAGGGAACCCTAGAAAAGGAAAAAAAAAACACAGGAATGCAACAGCACTTGTTTTGTTCCTCCTAACACCTTCCTTCCCCCCAACTCATGTGTGGGTATTCCTGGGCACCATTTGTTCTAAAACAGGAAAAAATACGTCTGCTTTGAGTTCTCAGTGTTCTGACTCGATTACCTGATGTTGGGATTGTTTGTTTCCTCGAATGCCTCGAGGTAATAATATACACGCTTCTTTCTAGGGTGTGTGGTACTTTCTACAGACAGAAACAACCCATTCGGCTGCAGGGAGTGAGCCGTGTAGCTGACTTTTCTTTCTTTGGAGTCACATTCCTGCAGAGATCAAAACACAGAAAGAAAGACAGGTTATAGAGGAGGAAGGATGCTGTGTAGGCATGAAGGCTCGGAACAGAACAAAAGGGTTATCATGAGCAGAGGCTGAAAATAGAATACAAAGTTATCAATGCTGGGGAAACAGTTGGTACCTCCCGGAGAACAAGAGCTTGAGCGTCCCGGCAAAACAAGCTCCGGTTGACTTAGGTGAATCAGAAAGTTGAAAATCTATGTTGCGTAATGTCATTTGAGAGAGATGACAGAGGCCAGTACCTTCAGGATTTTTTGCTCTAAGCAAGGCTGCCTGGCCTTGGACAGAAAAGCACACTCAGGAGTTGACCTCTGTTGGATGCAGTATATCTGGGGCAGGGTAGGGGACCATGGTTCTTTGACATGAGCCAGTCTTGGTTTGCTGGTGGAATTCTCACCTTCCATGCATGACACCCAGGATTGATTCTCAGTCAAGGGTCCTCGTGTGTAGACACTGCCTCTCTCTCGATGGTAGCTTGCATGCTGCTATGATACTAAACAGGTTTAGATGAAGCTTTTAGACTCAGACAAACTAAATTCAGTCAATGAAAAGCCTACAGATTGCAACCGCCTGGTGAGCAACCAATCATGAGTATGGTGAGGACCAGGTAGCATTTCCCTCCTCTGTGTATGGGGTCACTGTGAGTCAGGGACCAGGTCATCGGCAGCTAGCAACAGCTTTTCAAATAGAAGACTGCAGTGTAGCTGTGGTTGAGTGCATATTTCTAAAACATGATGTGGTATGTTAGCTTTACATTTCAGACTTTTTTCAAGAAGCTCATGTTCTCCTCTAGTTCCTTCAGTTTTTTTTTTTTGTTGTTTTTTTTTTTTTGTCAAGCTTGCTAAAATCCAGTGACCCAAGTCAGCTCTGCTAGCTAACCTTAAAGGGCCATATCGTGTGTGGTATCTCCATTCCTTTGCAGATCAGGCATCGAATGAAAACCAAGCTTAAGAAAGGTCAGGTCTCATTTTAGATTCCATTTCAATGGGTAGTTAACCTTTTAGTCAACTGACTACACCAATGTTCCACCCCTTCCACCCCCTTGCACAAGCTTCCATTGACCCTCCTTTCATTAGAGTACATCTTGTTTACACTCCACAGGGCTAGTTTAACATCTCATTGGCCACTTGCCCTCACATCAGAGGAAACTGTGCTGAGAACCCATCAGTTGTGCTCACTGAAAATTGTATGTAGAAAAATTAAGGAGAGGAAGTTACCCTTTAAGAAAACTCAGCCTTCTGATCAAAATAATAATTAAGCCATTATGTCTACATTAAGAATGTCTTTGGGCTTGCCTGTTTACTTTTCCAAACAAAATTTCTCAGAGATTCAATCCCAGAAACTCATCACCAATAGGCCAATGTTGAATAGCAGGACCAACGTTTTAAATTGACTAAGCAAAATGCTTTACATTTTAAATTCCTGTCATCTACCCACCACCACCACCACCACCTGTAGCCATTGTGTGGATACTGACTCACAATCATCCAAGGCATGTCAGAGCAGAGCTATGCTCCCTAGGATTTTCAGGGACTGATTTTCTTGAAGTAAATTTCCAGATCTTTCTTTTGAATGACTCTGTGTGGACTTGAACCTTTAACCTACTGGTCACCAGTCAAGCACTTAATGATTTGCATCATTCAGGGACTCTGTCATCTATCTACCTGTTGTTGTTAAGCGCCGTCGAGTTGGTTCTGACTCATAGGGTTTCTCAGGAGCAGTTGGTGGATTTGAGCTGGTGACCTTGTGATTCGCAGTCCAGTGCTGATCCTACAGGGCCACACCAGGGTTTAATATTCATTTTAAAGGTGGAAATTTCCCTAATCAGGAAACGGGGCTAGCTGATTCTGGGTTTGCCTATGAAAGCCAGCAAAGACTCTTCCAATTCAATTTTAAATTTAATTTCAAGCTATTGCTGACTAGATATGTATAGACTTACTGCTGTTTACAAGGATTACTGTCCTAAAGATGACAGATGCATAGCATGTGCTGTTGTTATGTGCTGTGGAGTTGATTCTGTCTCATAGCCACCCTGTATAGGGTTTCCAAGGCTGTAAATCTTTACAGGGGCAGAAAGCCTCATCTTTTTCCCATGAGTGGCTGGTATGCTTAACCCACTGACTTGTGTTTAACAGCCCAGCACTTATCCTACAGAGACACTGCATTCCTAGGCCAGCTTTATTACTTTCCCTGTTGTTGTTGTTGTGTGCCATTGTGTGTGCTCCAATTTATTGTGACCCTGTATAGGGTCCTGGTGTGACGCTGTGGGTTAATGCGCTGGACTGCAAGGCCGGTGGTTCAAGCTCTTCAGCTGCTCCTTGGAAACACTATACCTGGTGGCTATGAGTTGGAATCAACTCGATGACACTTAACAACAACAACATAGGGTTTCCAAGGCTGTAAATTTTTTACAGAAGCAGAAAGCCTCATCTTTCTCCCATGGAGTGGCTGGTGGTCTCAAAGTATTGACATTGTAGTTCAAAGTCCTACAGAACCACCATGCTCCCATATTCTGCCCTCATAAAAAATGACCCTAGAGGCCTTCCTATGCCTATACCTGTGCCGTCATGACACTGGGAAGTTCACACCCAGAACCCTATGGAAATACCACTTTAAGAATCTAAAGACACACAGAGCGCTAGAGCTGAGTGAATCATCCAGCTGATATGAAGTGACAGGAGACGCACAAGAACACCCAAAGTTGCAGATAGCACCCATTTGACCTAGCCTCGAAGGCTTCATAATCAGAACTTGACTAGAGGAAGATTAGAAAAAAGAACAAAACAATTTTTTTTTAAAAAGGAAACAAGAGTAAATTGCTACAATTTGATGAACTTGACCTATAGTCATGGAGATGTTGTTGTTGTTAGGTGCCACGGAGTCGGTACCAACTCATAGAGACCTTATGCACAGCAGAACAAAACATTGTCTGATCCTGGGCCAACCTCACTATTGTTGCCGCACTTGAGTCCATCAATGCTACCATTTGGCCAATCCATATCGTTGGGGGTCTTCCACTTTTTCTCTGACACGCCACTTAACCAAACATGATATCCTTTTCCAGAAACTGGTCCCTCCTGACCTCCAAAGAGCACTCTGGCTGCACTTCTTCCAACACAGATCTGTTGATTCTTTTGGCAGCCCATGGCACTTTCAATATTCTCCTCCAACACCATAACTCAAATGCATCAATTCTTCTATGGTCTTCCTTATTTACTCTCCAGCTTTCACATGTATATGAGGTTATTGAAAATACCGTGGCTTGGGTCAGGTGTATCTTAGTCCTCAAGCTGACATCTTTGTGTTTCAATACTTTAAAAAGGTCATGTGCAGCAGATTTGCTAAATGCAATATGTCATTTGATTTCTTGACTGCTGCTTCCGTGAGTGTTGATAGTTGATCCCAGAAGAATGAAGTCCTTGACAATTTCAATCTTTTCTCCGTTGATAAGAATGTTGTTTATTGGTCCAGTAGTGAGTATTTTTGTTTTCTTTACATTAAGATGCAATCCATACCAAAGACTGTGGTCTTTGATCTTCATCAGTAAATGTTTTAAGTCCTCTTCACTTTCAGCAAACAAGGTTGTATCATCTGCATATTGCAGGTTGTTAATGAGTCTTCCTCCAATCCTGATGCCACATTTTTCTTCATAAAACCCAGCTTCTCAGATTATTTGTATCCGAAGATAGTTTAAGGATGGAACTGGACACTTGCTATCTTAAAGCAGAAACTATCTTCTAAATGGAGAGGACGGGATACTAGACAGCACAGGTGTTCATCTGATGATTTTTTTTGTGGTGGGGCCAGTGAATGGAGTAGGGATTTAGTAAACTTATAAAATTTAACATTGAGACTCATGGGCCCATTCTCAAGCGGACAGCAGCTCTTGTGTTCTGTGACTCCTGGAGCATCCATCTCTACGTTATCGTTTCTGGAGAGAGCGGCAAAGTGAATTGAGCTGATTTTAGACGTCATCTGGATGCTGCTAGGAGAAGGCTTGCTGAAAAGATCTGCACAACTAAAGTTCATCTGGTGCAAGGAGAAGAGCAAAGCCAGTTCTCTCCAAGGCTGTTGGGCCATGGTCTGGCCTCCATTGCCCTCCTTCCCCTCCATCCTTCCTGGATGCAACTTCAGCGTCTCTTTCCCAGCAGCTACAGCACCAACTTTGTCTGGAGGCGTTCTGTGCTGTGAATTCCTGATGCTGGGAAATGGGCTGAAAAATTCACAGACTCTCAGAAGAGGATAGAAGATGCAGTCTGTCTCCCACAAGTTGGAAACTAGTCCCTTTCAGATAACCACTGTCGGTATTTCTGAATATGAAGACTTCTGGGTTTTCCTCAGATGTTCCTATTTGTTTAGCTCTAAAAGGTCAAACAAAACTCATTGGCAGTCAATTCAGACTCATAGCAACTCTATATATGGAGTGTTTTGCTCAAGGTGGTCCACATTCTTCCATCTTTTCTATTAAATAATAACCTGTTTGTTCATCACTTCCGACACTGCTTTTGCTAAATCTTAATAATATGTCTGTGAGTTTGAGCCATACTCCAGAAAGTCCCCTTCCGCAATACCAACACAACCTTCCATTTAGATCCATGCTTACCAGAAGCATGCATTGTTCCTGTGTCGTCGAGTTAGTTCCGACTCCTAGCAAGTCTACGCACTGCAGAATTAAACACTACCAGGTTTTGAATCCTCATAATCATTGCGGTGCTTGAGCCTATTTTTGCTATCAATGGGTCAATCCAGCTCGTTGGAGGGTCTTCCTCTTTTTTGATGATCCTCTACTTTACCAAGCATGATATCCTCCAGGGATTGGGTCCTCCTGACAACATGTCTGAAGTATAAGAGATAAAATTTCACCATCTTCATTTTTAAGGAACATTACAGCTATATTCTTCCAAGACAGATTTGTTTATTCTTCTGGCCATCCATGACACTTTTAATATTCTTCTTTAACACCATAATTCAAACGCATCAATTCTTCTATGATCTTCCTTATTCATTGTTCCACTGTCACATGCACATGAGGCGATTGAAAACACCATGGTTTGGGTCAGGTGCACCGTAATTCTCAAACTGGCCTCTTTGCTCTTTAACACTGTAAAGCGGTATGAGCAGCAGATTTACCTAATGGTTTGGTTCCTTGATTGCAGCTTCCATAAGTATTGATTGTGGTTCCAGGCAAAATGAAGTCTTTGACAACTTCAATCTTTTATTGAATTCTGGTGTGGTGCTGTGGGCTAATGCGTCAAACTGCATAGTCATTTGAATTGCAAGGTCGGTGGTTCAAGCTCACCAGCTGCTCCTTGGAAACCCTATACAGGGTCGCTATGGGTTGGAGTCGACTTCACGGCACTTAACAACAGCAACATGTATGGGTTCAGTGTTGAAGAGTTTTGTTGTCTTTACATTAAGATGCAATCCAATATTGAAGACTTTGATCTTAAAAGTCTTTGATCTTCATCAGTAAGTATTTTAAGTCCTCTTTGCTTCCAGCAAGCACATCACAGGTTGTTCATGAGTCTTCCTTCAATCCTGATGTCACATTCTTCTTCATATAATCCAACTTCTCAGATTATTTGCTCAGCATACAGATCAAATAAATGTGGTGAAAGAATACATTGTTGGCACACACCTTTCAGTATCACCTTGTTCTAGTCTAACCATTGCCTCTTGGTCTATGTACAGGTTCCTGGTGAGCGCAACTTTGAACACCCATTTTTCACAATGTCGTCCATAGCGTGTCATGATCCACACAGTTAAATGCCTTTGCATAGTCTGTAAAGCACAAGTAAACATCTTTTTTGGTATTTTCTGCTTTTAGCCAAAATATATTTGCCATCAGCAGTAATATCCCTTGTTCTGCATCCTCTTCTGAATTCAGCATGAATTTCTGGCAGCTCCTTGTCAATGTACTCCTGCAACCATTTTTAAATTATCATTTTTAAAAATGATCAAATTTAAAATAGCTTTTAAATTTTCCAAAATTTTGCTTCCTTGCGATATTAATGATATTGTTCGATGAGTTTCACATTCTGTCAGTCACCTCTCTCTGGAATGGGGCACAAATAAGATTTCTTCCATTTGGTTGGCCAGGCAGTTGTTTTACTAATTTCTTGGCTTAAATGGGTGAGTATCTCCAGTGCTGCATCAGTTTGTTAAAAGATTTCAATTGGTATTCCATTAATTCCTGGGATCTTGTTTTTTGCCAATGCCTTCATGCATCATTTAATAGTTTGCCTATAGAGTCCTTCAACAGTGCAAGTCAAGGCTTGAATTGGTCTTCAGTTCTTTCAGACTAACAAATGCTGAATGTGTTCTTCCCTTTTGGTTTTCTAACTCCAGGTCTTTGCACATTTCATTATAACTTGACTTTGCCTTCTCGAGCTGCCCTTAGAAATTTTTTGTTCAGTTAATTTACTTCCGCATTTCTTCCATCCACTTAAACTTCTCTGTGCTCAAGAGCAAGTTTCAAAGTCTCTTCTTTCGTTGTGTTTTTAATGACTGTTTGCTTCTTTGTATATGGTGTCCTTGATGTCATCCCATGACTCTTTGAGTCCTTGGTCATTAGTGCTTTAATGCATCAAATCTATTCTTGAGAAGGTCTCTAAATTCAGGTGGGATGTATTCAAGGCCATATTTTAGCTCTCATAGACTTGTTTTAATTTTCTTTAGTTTCAGCCTTAACTTGCATATGAGCAATTGATGGTCTGCTCCACAGTCTACCCCTGGTCTTGCTTTGGCTGATGATATGGAACATCTTCATGGTCGCTTCCCACAGATGTAGTCAATTTGATTGCTGTGTATTTCATCTGTTGAGGGCCAGGTGTAGAGTCTCCTTTTATGTTGTTGATAAAAGGTATTTGCAATGAATAAGTAATTGGTCTTGCAAAATTCTATCATGTGATCACCAGCATCATTTCTATTACTGAGGCCGTACTTTCCAACTATGCATCCTTCATCTTTGTTTCCAACTTCCCCATTTCAATCATTGGTTATCAATGTCTCTTGATTGCATGTTTGATCAATTTCAGACTGAAGAAGTTGGTTGTTGTTGTTAAGTGCTGTTGAGTTGGTTCTGACCCATAGTGATCCTGTATAGGGTTTCCAAGGAGCAGCTTGAACTGCCAACCTTGTTGTTCAAACTGACTTTGCAGTCCAGTGCATTAACCCACAGTGCCACACAAGGAAGAAGTTGGTAGAATTTTATAATTTCATCATCACTGGTTATAATTGTTGGTGTAGAATTTTGAATAACAGTAGTATTAATGGGTCTTTCTTGTAACCATATGGAGAGTATACTAACACAGACAGCATTGTACTTTAATACAGATCTTGAGATTTTTTTTTTTGACAATGAATGTGACACCATTCCTATTGAATTTATCATTCTTGACATAGTAGACTGTATGATTACCTGATTCAAAATGGCCAATACCAGTCCATTTTAACTCACTAATGCATTCCATTTCATTTTTAACAACTTGAGGAGTGCTGGTAGCGTAGTGGTTACGAATCGGGCTGCGAACCTTAAGGTCAGCGGTTCGAAACTACCAGCCACTCTGCGGGAGAAAGATGAGGCTTTCTACTCCTGTAAAGATTTACACCCTCGGAAACCCTGTACAGGGTCACTATGGGTCGGAACCGACTCGATGGCACTTAACAACAACAACAATCTTCCTAGGAGTCATACTTTGTACATTCCACATTAATGGATGCTTGCAGCTGCTTCTCCTCATTTTGAATTGTTCCCCATCATCAAATGAGGGTCACGTTATTATGGTCAACTCTACTTTGAGGAGACAAATCTTCCTCATTCATATTTTGAGTGCTTCTCAGCCTGAGGGACTCATATTTCAAGCAGTGTATCTGACACTATTTTGTTACTATTCATAACATTTTCATCGTCCTGTACTGTATCTAACAACGTTCCACTGCTATTCATAAGTTTTTTAGTGGCTAAACATTCAGAAGTAGTCCACCACTTCTTCTTCCTGGTCTGTCTTAGTCTGGAATCTACACTGAAACTTGTCCACCATGGGTGACCCAACACCAAACAAGCTACCACAGTATGACAAACTGACAGATGAGTGTTGGCAAGTATTCACCGGTGCTCTGCAAATATCTATGCTACCGTGTAAATATTTAGTGCTTTTGAATTTCAGAAATGAAGACAGATGCAGTATGTGCTTGTCACTGTTCTGTGTATCCGGGATATATAAGAAAACGAAACACAAATCATTGCTTTGAAAGCTGATATTATAAGGGAGAAAAGGGAGTGTGGAAGACAGGTTATAAACAATAAATTACATGTCACATTAGATGTTATAAATGTTATAGAAAACATAGGGTAGGAAAATGTGGGGTGGGGAAGGAGGACTGCAGTAAAATTCCAGAATGCTCTTTTACTGAACAAGTGAGGAAAATGACAAAGAATGGGTCTTATTAATACACAATGAAATGTTGGGATGGATACATACACATATATACATACATATATACATACATGTATATATATGTATAGGCTACTGTTGTTGATTCTAACCCACACTGACCCTCAGTAGGGTTTCTGAGAAGTGACTGGTGCATTTGAACCACCAACCTTGTGGTTAGGAGTCCAGTACTTATTCTACAGGGCTACACCAGGACTCTCTCTATATATATGTATATAGTATTTAATTAAAGTTTATGTTCCCTTAAGGAGCTATGATTTCAAAGAAGGTAGATACATAGCAGAAGGAGCTCTAGTAGCGTAGTGGTTATGAGAGGGGCTACTAAACTCAAGGTCAGCAGTTTGAAACTACCAGCTGGTCCATGGGAGAAAGATAAGAGAGACTTTCTGCTCCTGTGAAGATTTACAGCCTCGGAGACCCTATCTATAGTTGCCTATTTATCTATACAGGGTGACTATGAGTCAGAATCGACTCCATAGCACACAGATTATACAGGGGATTTCCCTGGTGGTACAAATAGTGAATGTGCTCAGTCGCTAACCAAAAGGCTGGGTGTGTGAAGCCCGTCCGAGTTGCTGCAGAGGAAAGGTCTGGTGATCTCTTTCTGAAAAATTCATCTACTCTGACACTCATGAGGCCTCCATGAGTGGGAATTGACTTGAAAATAACTGGTTTGCGATTTGTTTTAGAAAAAGAGGAGAATTTAATTTCCCCAGAGTCCTGGCGTGGCACTGTGGGTTAATGCATCAGACTGCAAAGTCATTTGAACTGCAAAATCGGCAGTTCAAACTCACCAGCTGCTCCTCAGAAACCCTATACAGGTCGCTATGGGTCAGAATCCATTCAGCAGCACTTAATAACAACAAGAAGGAGTCTTGGCTTATTCAGGAAGAACTGTATAATGTAGCTCATTTATATCTCTTGGTGACATGTGAAGCTTCTCCCCATGTCTGACTCCACGATGCAGCACAGACTGAAAGTAACTCCATGCTGGCCTTCCCCTTAGGTGGTGATTGGATGCACACAGGGATATGGTAGGAGAGCAACAGGTCTGGGAGGGAGGCCTCAGTCTCCTGAATCCAGGGACTCTGTGGGCAGCCAGGCTAGTGCCCATAAGCCTTCTTGTACACTTCATTCCTGCTCTGAAACCCAAGGCAGAACTCCAGCCTCTGGTTTCTTTGAAAATACTGGGTATACAGATAAGCAAAGGGGGCGTGTGTGTGTGTGTGTGTGTGTGTGTGTGTGTGTCAGGAATGTGCAGTCATTGTTTGAGGATTTACTGGAATTCAGAGCATTGTTATTTTAGTTGTTTAGAGAAGGCTTTGGTTGCCTGTTTATCATACAGTGCAGGCCCATGAATAACTTCCTGGGGGACTGGCCCACATTCTTGGTCCTGTTGGCGTCTCTTGCCCAGCGAGGTTCATTCAGGGCGTCTTCCCCGCATCCTGTCTAAGAATGACCTTCTTTTATCTGCTGACTGAGCTCTGGGTCCTTATTGAAATGACCTTCTGTACAGGAAGGTCCACAGTGGCGCCTGGCAAGAGAAAACAGCCCTGGTTTCTAGGAAGTTACACACAAGCACACACACATACACACACTCTGGACGTCTCCTTCGGAAAAGGCAGTATGTTTGTATTCCTTCACAGGCCTCTTGAGGAACCCAGCAAGCATTCCATCAATGTGCACCCCCCTATCAAGAGCAGGTGCAGGGGACACAGCTGGGGAGCACAGGACGCAAGGAATCACGTGGTCATCTGCATCACAGCCTCCAGTGAATGCACTAGGCTGATGTGGGGGCTGAGGCAGCCAGGGAACATGTGGGTCAGTGTACATGTCTGTGAGTTCACTCACACTTAGAAACTACTAGTTTCTCAGCATTTAAGAGAAAAACAGCCATGAAATTTAGCTCAGCATCTAGGAAGAAATTGGCTTTGCCAGTTTTTCAATGTTCTAAAATTGTCAGGATTTCTTGTCTTTCTGAGTGGGCGCCCAATGAGAGCAGGAGAATCCCAAAGAAAGGGCCAGGAGTTCCTTTAGATTCATTGTAGATCTTCAGTAAAACATGGTTGAAAACAATAAAGAACTTTACAGAGCCCTCCCACCCTGCTAGAATGACAAACTGTGTAATTAGTATGCACAAAGATCAATCAATCAATCCATTGTCATTAAGGGAACTCCGACTCAGGGTGACCTCCTATATGACAGAGTAGAACTTTCCCAGAACATTTTCTTGGCTGGTGTGATGCTGTGGATTAATGTGCTGAACTGTAAAACTTGTGGTTTGAACCACAAGGTCAGCCATTCAAGCTCACCATTAACTCCTCAGAAACCCTATACAGGGTTACTATGGGTTAGAACCGACTCCACAGCACTTACCAACAATAACATTCTTTATGGAAGCAGACTGGCAGGCATTTCTGCCATTGTCCCACTGGGTACAACTGATCAGCAGTCTTTAGGTTAGTAGGTGAGTACATACTATTTGTACCATCCAGGGACCTTGCTATGCAACAAACATTGAGTTTATAAAAACTCCGATAACCAAAGACATAAATGTATTGACCCTGGTCATCCATCTGGGTGAAAACATGATTTGTCACATCAGAAGGCTCAACATGTCACATTCTTCTTGTCTGTGTAGTTGGGGGTCCAGGTGCGTGAGCTGTACGGTGGTCTAGGACCTTGTGCTATAACCATCGTGAAACCCTTAATTACAAAACACAAGTTTAAACGTAATCATTTTATGCTTACTCTTGTGTTTTGTAAGTGATGTCCAATGGGGCAGTGCGTACTGAGCAGTTACACACAATATATGCATGTCTGTTGCTCCTTGTCATCCCATTCACATACAGTGAGTGTTCAGGTTGCCCCATGAACACAGAATTCCAGTGGACCCACAGCATGTGGAAATTCAGAGAGACTCGATGTAAGTACATGACAAACATGCCTACAATAGCTAAGTGTGGGGTCGTGGGAGGCACCCGGAGACCACACTTTCCATTTTAACTAGAACTTGCTTTGGAAAGAACATTAAGGACCCAGGAATTTACGGTGTTCTTTTCACACTCATGGTAATCCCTAGATTAACCAAATACCTATACTGAAAATGACGGCACAGAAGGAAAGGAAAAGATAGAGTAACTGATAGCTCCTTTCCCTTTTTATCTTTCCATGCGCATCACTAAGTCGGTGGTAGACACTGTTGGGAGAATGAGTACGTATCAGAAAATGAAATTGGAATTGTGTAATTTTGGTTCTTCTGTAAACAAGTTAAATGCTCACTTATTTGCATCTAAAACATTGTATAATTAAAGATGAATGGCAAAATGCATGCTAATAACTTAAAATTTCAATTTTTATTAAAATTAGCCCAAGTCTGACTGACCCCGTGTGTGTCAGAGTACAACTGTGTTCTACATGATTTTTAATGGATGGTTTTTCAGAAGGCTTTTCTACTAAGTCACCTCTAGGTGAACTTGAACCTACAACCTTTTTTGGTTAGCAGCCAAGTGTATTAACCTTTTGTACCATCCAGGAAATCTTTAACAACACGTGCCGTTAACACGGTTTCCTCCTGCTTTTAAGCAGTGTTCAATTTGCATTGGTCCCCATAAATCATGTAGCTGGCCCTCCTAGACATAAACACAAATATCTATGGAAATACATAACACAATTGTTAATTTGCCTCAATCCTGAGGTGCTAGAGTCTCGGGAGAGTTCCCATTCCATTTACTTAAGACATTCTTTTCAGTAATTGTCTTTGCTTGGGTTTCACCCTTAGCAAACTCTGAGATGCAGATTAGGGTGGAAGTTGTATACTTAGAAAGAGATCCCCAAAAGCAACAATAGGAGAGAGAAAAGGGAAGAAAGCCAACTAATTCATGGTGTGCTCGTGAGACTGTTGAAGTGCCTGGATGGTGAAATGGTTTGGGCTGTATTACTAATCTAAAGTTGGGGGTTTGAAACCACTCAGTGGTGCTGCGGAAGAAAGTCCTGGAGATCTGTTTCCATAAAGCTTGCAGCCAAGGAAACCCTGTGATGCAGTTCTACTCCGTAATACTTGGGGGGTCTCTGTGAGTCAGAATCAACTCAGCAGCAATGGGTGTGGGTTTCTGGTTTTTCTCTTAAGCCATTTAAAGTAACACTTGTAAGGAACTAGAGCTGTGGGAACAAAGTTACACCAGAGTTGCCCCAATGAAAAACAAGGAAGTATTTGTCTTCCAACTCCTCATCTTTCATGGATGAAAAGCTATTTCTGAACACTTTCATTCGCCATCATTTCTGGCTTGTTTTGCTACCAGGGCCAGAAAAATAGCTCCAGAGAAGAGAGTCAAGATCCCTTCTCTGCTCAAGATACCAACAGTACCTACTACACTAATCAAGCAAAATATATCTTGTATGTATAGCCTTGTTGAAAGACTAACAAGTAGCTCATCTCCATGCGCAGCCAATAGAAGACTGCATTTCCTGTGTTTGCTTCTGCGAGACACTGCTAGTCCTTTCCCTTAATGGAATTATAAACAACAGCAGAGATGATATTGAATAAGAAGTTAATCTTGCAGCATAATCTGGAGTCTTGGTGTGGCGCTGTGGGTTAATGTGCCAGACTCAAAGCCATTTGAACTGCAAAGTCAGTAGTTCAAGCTCACCAGCTGCTCCTCGGAAACCCTATACAGGGTCGCTATGGATTGGAATCGACTTGACGGTACTTAACAACAACAACAATTATGTGGTGCATAGGGTAGCTATTAGTTGGTACCGACTCAATGGCACCTAACAACAACAACCACAGTGATTAGAAAGATGGACGTGGTACATTGAGGGGTGCAGGGGAAATAACAAGACCCTCGAAGTATTGAGAAGCAGAGATATGAAATTAAATTTCAGGACCTCGAGTAAAAATTTTGCATAGACTTCACTCCAACCTCCAGAGAATAAATGTATCCATGTTTCTTTCTCTCTCCTAGTAACTGTGCTGTTGTTGTTGTTGTTAAGTGCTGTCGAGGTGGTTCCGACCCATAGCGACCCTGTACAGGGTTTCCGAGGGTGTAAATCTTGATGGGAGTAGAAAGCCTCATCTTTCTCCCGCAGAGCGGCTGGTAGTTTTGAACCACTGACCTTAAGGTTTGCAGCCCGAGTCGTAACCACTACACTACCAGAGCTCCTTCAGTAACTGTGCTAGGTGCTATAAAACATATAATGATGTAGCAAGGGGTCTCAGCCCTCAATTATACACTTACCTTAATAGAATCAGCCCTCTCCCATCCTCTTCCCTGCCTCTCACTTACTCTCTGTCTTTATCTGTCTCCTTCCACCCCCCATACTCATGGACTTGTTAATGCCTTCCAGCACCGAGCAGTAAATGAGGTATGTTAAAGAAATGATGCACACCATTATTTCAGAAGCAGAGGGAAGGAGGTATAGGGACTATTTTATGGATGAAGGAAGTTTTGAGCTGGAGGAGAATGAGACATTGATAAGTGGAAATCAAGTATGAGGGTACATCAAAAAGTATTGCTACAAAATCATAGAGACCTTTATTAAGCAGAAATATCAAAATGTGAAGCTATTGTTGCTCAACATCTCCACCATCCTGGTCTATACACTTCTGAAGGGGGTGCTTCTGTCTCTCTAAACCTTCCCTGAAGAATTCTGAGCTTTTCATTTATACTATGTCAAAACAGCAACTTTGACATCCTCAAGGGACTTGAATCATCCTTTTAAATGTTCTTTTGAGTTTTGGGGGGAAAGCCTCAGAAGAGCAAGATCATGGCTATAGGGTGAATGGGGTGAGGTTTTTCAATGAAATTCTTGTGGGACAGCCCTTGTTTCTCTCCAAGAATGAGTAGTTGCGTGTCATGATGGGGAAAAAAAATCCTCAGCACCGCTTTCCTGGTCTTTGTCTCAATAATGCCGTTTTCAAGTTTCTTACAACTTCTTCAGAGTAAACCACCATGATCATCCTGTGTCCTTCAAGAAAATCTATCAAGAGTATCCCTTTAGAATCTCAAAAACTAGCCACCATAACCTTTGGAGCTTGCCACTTAGTCTTGAATTTAAACTGACCCAGAAAACCCCTCTAAAACTCCTGTTTTTGTTGGAACTTTTTCTTTGAAGGCATCCTAACAAGGCAAAGATAAGCGTATAACTGAAAGAAGATCTCGTTTCTAGCCATCCACTGATTGCAGAGACATAAACCCAGACATGTATGAACTGGAACCCAAGTGGCAACACTTTTTGACTTATGCTTATATAGGTATAGCCTGAAGTAAAGTATTGCAATGAAATTTACAAAGACTTGAAAGCCCAAAGGGAAGAGCAGGAAGAATTGAAGAAAAAATGTCAAGTCTCAACTTGCAATATTGACGGATTCAATGGGAGTCCTGGTGTGGGGCTGTGGGCTAATGCATCAGACTGCAAAGTCATTTGAACTGCAAGGTCTGTGGTTCAAGCTCACAAGCTGCTCCTTTGAAACCCTATACTGGGTCACTATGGGTCTGAATCGACTCCACAGTACTTAACAACAACAACAACAATGGGAAAAATATTGAATGACCCAGGGAGTAGCAAAAGAAGATGGAAGGAATACACCATAAAGAATTGGTTGATGCTCAACCATTTTTAAAGGTATCATTTGATCAAGAATTGATGGTATTGAAGGAAGATGTTCAACCTCACTGAAGACATTGGCAAAAAATAAGGTTCAAGAAATTGATGGAATACACGTAGAAATCTTTCAACAAACTGATGCAGTACTGGATGGAACTCACTGATCTAAGACAAAAAATTAAAAAAAAAAGAAAGACAGCTACTTGACCAGCCAAAGAAGAGATCTTTGTGCTCATTCAAAGAGATGTGACCCAACATAATATGGGACTCATTGAACAACATCATTAATATCATATGCAAGTACAATTTTGCTGATGATAATTTTTAAAATGGTTGCAGGAGTACATGACAAGGAGCTGCCAGAAATTCAGAAGATTCAGAAGAGGAGGTAGAACAAAGGATATCATTGCTGAGGTCAGATGGATGTTGGCTAATAATGGAGAATTCCAGAAAGATGCTTACTATGAAAAGACATTTAAGTGTGTGGATAATAACAGACTATGGATAATATTGTGAAGAATGAGTATTATAGAACACGTTATTATGCTCAAGAGGAAATTGTGCATAGACCAAGAGGCAGTTGTTAGAATAGAATGGGGGAATACCGGATGGTTTAAAATCAAGAAAGGTGTGCGCCAGGGTTGTATTCTTTCACCACACTTATTCAATCTGTATACTGAGCAAATAATCGCAGCAGCTGAATTATGTGAAGACTGTGACATCAGGACTGGAGGAAGACTCATTAACAAACCTGCAATATGCACATGACACAACCGTGCTTCCTGGAAATGAAGAGGACTTAAAATACTTACTGATGAACAACAAAGACTACAGCCTTCGGTATAGGATGCACCTCAGTGTAAAAAAACCAAAAATCTTCACAACAGGACCAATAAATAACATGAGGATACATGGAGAAAAGATTGAAGTTGTCAAGGACTTCATTTTGCTTGAATCCACCATCAACACTCATGGAAGCAGCAGTTAAGAAACCAAATAACGTTGTGTTAGGTGGATCTGGTGCCAAAAACCTCTTTAAAATGTTAAAGAGCAAAATATGTCAGTTTGAGGGCTAAAGTGCACCTGACTCAACCCATGGTATTTTTAATCACCTCATATACATGTGAAAAGAAACTCTGGTAACATAGTGGTTACAAGTCAGACTGCTAACCTCCGCAACGTCAGCAATTTGAAACTACCAGCTGTTCCAAGGGAGAAAAATGAGGCTTTTTGCTTCCATAATGACATACAGCCATGGAAACCCTATGCAGGGTTGCGATGAGTCAGAACCAACTCCACGGCACACCACCACCACCATGCATGTGAAAGTGAATAAAGAAGACAACAGAAGAATCAATGCATTTAAACTATGGTGTTGGAGAAGAGTGTTGAAAGTACCATGGACTGTCAGAAGAACAAATAAATCTGTTTTGTAAGTACAGCCAGAATATTTCTTAGAAGCAAGGATGGTGAGATTTCATCTCTTTTTCTTTGGCCAGTCTCTAGAGAAGGACCTCATGCTTGGAAAAGTGGAGGTTCATAGAGAGAGAGGAAGATTTCTAACAAGATAGATCAGTACAGTAAGGAGCTCTGGTAGCATAGTGGTTATGAATTGGGCTGCAAACCTTAAGGTCAGCAGTTCGAAACTACCAGCTGTCCTGCAGGAGAAAGATGAGGCTTTCTGCTCCTGTAAAGATTTATAGCCTCGGAAACCCTGTGCAGGGTTGTTATGAGTTGGAACCGACTCCACGGCACATAACCACCAACCACCAGATCAGCACAGTTGTAGCAACAATGACCTCACACATCACAGCAATTGTAAAGATGTCACAGGGCTGGGCAGTGTTTCGTTCTGTTGTGTGTAAGATTGCTATGGGTCAGAAATGACTCAAAAGCATCTAACAATAACAACAGGTAAAGTCTTTTCTGTTGGTAGATTTATTGGATTTGACTTTACCTACTTAAAAAAGTTTTTTTTAAACATCTTTTTAAAAAAATTATCTAATTTATTTATTTGTTACTTTATTATACAAGGTAATCTTCAAATTCATTTCTGAATACCATAATTCACCATTATAGAGGCTATGTTGTTAGAGAAAATAAAAAATTATAGATGTGGAATAATAAGAGGTCAGACTGTCCTGCATTAAACAGGTCACAACAACACCTGTTTATGCGCCGAGGTAACCTGACCTTGTTTTAGTATATATCAGCTCTTTTTTAAAATGAGAAATAATATATCAGCTCAGCTCTTTTTTTAAAATGAGAAAACAAATATATGTTTTTTTCCCTTCCAGTACATAAAAAAAAAAAAAACACAAAAAAAACAGACCCCACTCCTCCGCAATAAGAAAACTAGTTCATATTTTCCCCTTCCCTTCTTTCTTTTCCTTCCTTCTCTTTTTAACTGCCTTCCCCGTCACCTAAGTTAGCACATCTCCACTCCACTCAGTGAATGATTCTCCTTAATTCCCACCCCTGGTAACCACTGTAGAAAGCTAATTATGGAATGAAAACCCTTTCTTGACTTCTTACAGTAGCAGTCTCATACAATATCTGCCCCTTTGAAATCGATTAATTTCACTCAGCGTTAACATCCTCCTTGGACAGTGAATAAGGAAGATCGTAGAAGAATAGATACCTTTGAGTTGTGGTGTTGGAGGAGAATACTAAAAGTGCCACGGGCTGCCAAAAGAACCAATAGATCTGTTTTGGAAGAAGTGCAAACAGAGTGCTCCTTGGAGGCCAAGATGGCTAGGCTTTGTCTCTCCTACTTTGGACACATTGTCAGGAGAGAACAGTCGCTGGAGAAGGATGTCATGCTGGGTAAGATGGAGGGTCAGAGAAAAAGAGGAAGACCCCCAAGGAGATGGATCAGCCAGGTGGCATCATTGATGGACTCAAGTGTGGCAGCGGTGGTGGGGTTGGCCCAGGATCGGACATCGTTTCGTTCTGCTGTCCATGGGGTCGCTATGAGTCGGTTCCAACTCGATGGCACCTGACAACAACAACAACAACAACATCCTCCAGGTTCCTGTATGTTATGCAGTGCTTTGCAAATTCGTGGTTATTTTTCAATGTTACATAATATTCCATAGTGCATATGTACCAAAGTTTGTTCAACCATTCCTCTACTGATGGGCATTCCAAGTGTAGCCATCATTTTGCAAATAATGCTGCAATGAACATGATCATGCATATATCTACGGATGTTATGACCCTTGTTTCCAAGGATATATACCAAATAGAGAGATTGCTGGATCATATGGTATTTCTATTTCCAACCTTCAGAGAAAGTATACCAGTTTCCACAGAGGTTGCACTAGTAACCAATTTCATAGTCCTACCAACAGTGTAAAAGGGTCCCATACTCTTCACACCTTCTCCAGCATTTATTGTCTTTGTATTTTTCATGTACCTTTGAATTGGCTGTTTAGTATCCAAAATAGGCCTGATCAAGAAGGGAAGGCAAGCCAGAAATACTTAAAACAAGTGTCATCAAGTCAACTCCAACTCTTGGTAACTTTCTGTGTGTCAGAGTGGGGTTAGGTCTCATAGGGGTTTCTATGGCTGATTCTTAAGAAATGGATCACCAACCTTTCTTCTGAAGTGCCTCTAGGTAGACTTGAACCTTTAACCTTCTGGTTAGCTATGGTTGTTGTTAAGTGCTGTTGAGTCAATTCTGACTCACAGAGACCCTGTATAGGGTTTCCAAGGAGTGGCTAGTGAGTTTGAACTGCTGACCTTGTGGTTCAAACGGACCTTAAGGGCCAGTGCTTATCCTACCAGGCTATATATACCAGGCTTTCCTGGTTGGCAGCAGAGCTTCTTATCTGTTTATTGTTGTTGTTGTTAAGAGCTGTCAAGTTGATTCTGTCCCATAGTGACCCTGTACAGGGTTTCCGAGGCTGTAAATCTACCCCTATCAAAATGGCCTGGGGTGGTGTCTGATCTTCTCTAAGTTCATAAATGCGGAGGAGGAGAATCACCATCAGCATCAACCCAAGGCTGGTTCCTGTGAGGTGGAGGTCAGACATGCCCCCACTCTCCAACCTTGTAACCAATTGTAACAGCATCCATTCCTCCCAAGGTACTCCCAGCTTTTCTGTTGGGCTCAGCAATTCACTGAAATGACCACACAGAACGCACAGACAGTGCTCACAGCCAGGTGTGGATTAGGAAAGTAACAGGGAACAATTCAGGACCAGAAATACTCAGGACTCAGTTCTAGGACCAGGATGGCCTCTTCTCAGTCATGCCCATAGGTAGGCCTGTCTCTGTCCCTCAACCCTAGGCCTGGCCCCTTGCAAGTGTTACAAAGCTCTTTGAATTGTGCCAGTAAGTGCTCAAAGTTACCTCAGTCTGCCAGCAAGTCTTCTGCCCAAGGACACTCTGATTTTTTGCTCTGTGGACCAGGAAGCTCTCTGTGTCATCTGTCAATCTCCTGGTTCTGCCACCTCTACTCTACCACTTGTTCTCAGTGTCTGTCTCCATCTTTGGTGTCACAGCTCTCTGTCTCCTGGGTTGAGGAGGTTCAACTCAGGGATCTCAGGTTATTTCTGGTCCTTCTATCTTTGTTGTGAGATCCCCACTTTCCGCCTCTGGGCTGGCTCATTTTAACCTAGTAGCATGACAAAACTGACCAATTCCCCTGATGGGCTCTTATTTGAATGGCCGCCACCCCCATAAGGGTGCCATGCCCCTTATTTACAGTATTAAAAAACTATCCAACCCCTTTGGTGGGCCACAAGCCCCATCCATTTACATAGTCTCACCAGTCATTTGGGGGGAGTTACAAAGGCTGGTTGGTAGTGGTTGTGTGTCACCAAGTCACTCTGACTCTTAGTAACCCTGTATGGGGTTTCCAAGGCTATAAATATTTATGGGAGAAGAAACTCTTATCTTTCTCTCACAGAGGAACTGGTAAAGTTGAACTACTGACCTGTGGCTAGCAGCTCAGTTTGTAATCCAGTATGCTATCAGGTCTCCTTGCAAAGACTACAGTTGTTGTTGTTGAAGTGCTGTCAAGTCTGTTCCAACCCATAGCGACCCTGTATAGGGTTTCCAAGAAGCAGCTGGTGAGCTTGAACTGCCAACCCTGTAGCTCAAATGGCTTTGCAGTCTTGCGCATTAACCCACAACGCCACACCAGGATTTCAAAGATTACAGTAGAAGGTCCATATTAAGTATTCAATGCTTTGCAACCACCCAGATCTACAGCTCTGCCTCCTGGATGAGGTGGAGAAGGCAGGAGGGCTGGGATCCCAGGGGGAGAGAGAGCAGGGAGCCCAGGAGGTCAGAGTGCCCAGTGAAAGAGATCCGGCCTGAGAGTAAGTCACTGCTGAGTGAGTGAAATGGAGTTGGAGAGAGGCTTTTTGAGGAGAAAGGCAGACTTCTGGGGACAGAAGATGAGGTCAGTGAGGAGGGCGCAGAGGTAGGGCCATAGGAACCTGAATGGAGACTTTGGGCAAATTAGAAAAAGACACCATCTATGATGACCAATCAGAAAAACATTTGTGTTAGGGTAAAAGGCATCCCCTTTGTGGTAGAATAGGCTTGCCTTTGACTGATAGGCTAAAGGTTAATGGTTTAATAGACATCAGTGAGGATGTGCCTTGGTCCCAAGGACTCTGCTTCACCAAATATGATGTCCTCCTCCAATTGTTGAAACCTCTAATGATGTGTCTCAAACTAAGCAGCCAGATGATGTTTTGTTGTGATCCATAAGCTTTTCATAGCCTGATTTTTAAAAGTAGATCACAATTAGACAGGTCTCAATGGGCTAAGTGAGACAGAGGTAAATAATGATATATGCACAACATGAGAACAACAGAGTTCTGGGATACAGAGATCAAGCCATGATTGGAATGTGGAAAAGGGGAGAATAATATTAAGATGTTTGGCTGTCTTTTGAATCTTGGTTCTCCTTGCATTATATTATAAAATAGTCTCTATAGGGGGAGAGAAAGGGATAGCGAAAAGCATCACCATAGAAAGCTTGTAAGTACGTCTTCTGCCCATAACTGATTGGAATACCTAAAATGGGGCTACAATGTGTCCAGTGATGGAGGCTTCCTGCGGAGCCTCTGCAATACATAAGACTATAGATGGAAGCCTGAACCACATCCAGATCTCCAGAGATGGGAAATTCCCGCTTGAAAGGACAAGCAGGCCAACTTGGAGTGGCTAGAAGAACAGAAGATACTTCTTGAAAGAAAGACCTACAGGAAAAATGTAAAACAATATGGGCAGAACGACTGTTACTACAAGAACAAGCAACATGTTTGCCCAGAAAATATCAAGGCAAGTGGTAGGGTCCCCTCATAGAAAACCCCCTTCCAAGACTAAGATCAATGGGAATACACACTGTGATTGGTGAA
>NW_006408578.1:6794207-6799125 GCF_000296735.1 Chrysochloris asiatica | reverse complement strand
GACTGTGTGCTGAAGACCTGAGGGGCACGGGGGAAGGATTGCATGGAGGGGATTGTAACCATGGCAATGAGACGATATACAATGGAATGAATGTAAAAGTAATATTCTCCCATGTAAACTATCACATAATTCACAGTAAATCCTTAAAAAAAAAAAAAGAAGTAGATCACCAGGTCTTTGTATGGAAATTCCTCTGAAACTTTTCTCCATGGTAACTTGGGTGATATTTGTAATACCAGTGCATCACTTCCAGCATCAACAGCAATAAACAAACCACCATGTCTCAGTGCAGAGGAAGCCTCCTGATCTGACCTCATTATCTCCATGAAGAATCCGTAGGGTGTAGGCCCAATATGCATACAAAAGGAGCCGGAGAGACTGAGGTGCAAGCAAGTAAGAAGATTTATAGACATTCTCACAGAGAGAATGGACTTCCGCCACATGGATGAGTGTGAACACAGAGTGGGTCCCTGGTTCACCTCTTACGCTGTTTTCCCTCTCTGGCAGGCTCCAGGTCTCTTGATAATTGTTTCCTGAGTCCTGTGTTTCCTATATTAATTTATGACCCATAACTGGTCATTTCTTCCTGGGTTTGATGTACTTCTTTCCCATTGCATCAGCTTAGTCTTAGTCATTTCTCTGGATGCCTGATTTTGGCGGAAAGTCCCACTTTCTATCTTTCCTTTTACTAGACTGTCCTGATTGTTGTTGCTAAGTGCCGTCAAGTTGATTCCAACCCATAGCAACCCTGTATAGGGTTTCCAAGAAGCAGCTGGTGAGCTTGAACAACAGACCTTTCAGTTCAAACAACTTCACAGTCTGACGCATTAGTCCATAGGGCCATACTGTACAGATAGGTCAGATCATTTCCTGCATTGTTTTTGGCTGACCTGTGGTTAGCCTCTCTTCTCTGTCTAACTGCCTAACCACCAGAGCATCACAAGTGGACAGATGCATGGTGGTGCTCCAAAGTAAGACGAGTTTAATAGTGTATGCATTGTAGAGAGGCCATGAGGATTAAATGAGAGAAAACATACAAAGTCCTTAGCAGAAGGGTGGCTTATCTTCTTGTTTTTCTACAGGCACTAGAGGTCTGTAAGGGCCAGCCTCAGGTTCTCTTCTGCTTTTGAAATAAACTGAAGCATTTATTGAGTGCCTCCTGTGTGTCAGCTTCTCACTTCGAGACACCAAACCTGTGGGGATGAAAACGCCTAGTTAGGGAAAGCCAGGTACACAAATGACCACCAGAAAATGCGGGGCTGTGTCTTGGAATGTGTCAGACACTGTGTATACATTTGCTTTCATTTTTATCTCATTTGAATCCTCCACAAACTTATGGGATACAAGTATTAGCCTTGTTTTTAAGGATGTGAAGACAGATGGTCAGAATGGTTAGTCTGTCTAGGTCCTACTGGTAGTGAACTGAGGAGCAGGAATCAAACCCAGTGGGGACCTCAAATTCATTCATTCACTGACAGCTAGAATGTTATTTTTAAATGTTGTAGAGTCAGCTCTGACTCATAGCGACACAATATAGGATTTACTAGGAGCAGGTGGTGGGTTTGAACTGCTAACCTTTTGGTTAACAGTCCTGTACTTATCCTACAGTGCCACATCAGGATTCCAACAGCTAGAATAAAGCCTCCAAAATTCCTTTTCTACATACAGGGGACAAAGTTATGAAATCTTTTTAAATAGAATCAAAGATCTTAAGGGAATGAGTCACACTATACCTGGGGCTCAGGACTACAGTCTAGGGGGACACCAAAGTCCATAAAAGGAAAGAAACAAAAGTTCCCTTCCTAATCACCTTCTAGATACAGTACTGTAGGATAAACGCTGGACCACTAACTGCAAGGTCAGCCATTCAAACCCACCAGCCATTCCTTGGAAACCCTATATATGGTTGCTTGGAGTTGGAACTGACTCTCCAGCACCTAACAACAACAATAATCTTCTGAGGCAGGAGAGGGTTTATTGCTAACTTCATTTTTTCCTTTTTTGTTGTAGTAAAATATATATCATAAAATTGTTGTCGTTTTAGCTGTTTTTTCATGTATAACTCAGTGACATTCATTTCTTTAATCATATTGTATAACTAACACCACTATCTCTTTCCAAGAGTTTTCTATCACCCCAGACTGAAATTCTGTGCCCATTAAGAAATAATTCTTATTACCTCTCTTCCTAACCCTTGGTAACCACTAGTCAACTTGGTCTCTATGCAGTTGCCTATTCTAGATACTAGTATTTCATATAAGTGGGATCATACAAGATTTGTTGTTTTGTGTCTGACTTAAGAACATTTTATATATTGTTTCCAGGATTCCTCCAAGTCATAGCATCATGGATCAGAGCTTTGTTTATCTTTATTGCTGAAGAACATTCTATTGTATGCATGTATTACATTTTGTTTCTCCATTCATTTGCTGATAAACATTTGTTTAACCCTTTTGGCTACTGTGATTAGTACTACAATGAACATTTGTATATAGTTAGCCAATATCGGTTCACATATTAGGAAAACATGGCCCAGATAATAGTGGATCATCTAAGCAAACACCAAATATTAACAGTAAAGTCAGTTCTTGAACTCACTGAGGCTTTTTAGCTATTATTATAATCGCTGAATTCTCACTAAGTGATTCTTGTATGTATCCATGTATCGCCGGTGGATTTAATTTTGAAGGGAAATGGCATGGTGGCTTCCCTGGCTATTGTAAATGGTTAATGAACTCAATTACTAATGGAAATATCGGAAGTACGCACCCAAAGATGGCACAGAATAAAGATCTGACAATCTACTTCAGACAAGTCAACCATTGAAGCACAGTTTTACTTGGATACATGTATGTTTTCCATGACTTAGAATCAACTCTACTGTAACTGCCTTGTTTATTTTTGCTTTGTTTTGTAGTTTGATGTCACTTTTTTTCTGCATGGGATGGGTGACCCACTCAATGGCAACCTGTAATCTGAGGGCAGCTGGAGGACAGTGGATTTAACTGTGGTTCAGGGTTCACAAGACCAGGGTCTGGTTCTGACTCTGCCAGGAACTAGTGAATGACCTTTGGCACTTCACTCCTTTTGCCCATGGATTCCTCAACTGTGAATTGAAGAGTTTATGTCTGATGATTAAAAAAATATCTTTACAATATGATTTGTTATTTAGCATCTCTAGTGCCCATGAACTAACTGGCCCTAAAAGACTAAGGCACCTAGAAACACATGGAGGCTGAGACTGGCTTTGGTATCTCAGCAGGAAGGCAAACTCCACCTTTCACAATACTTTCCTGTGGCTGGAACTGCAGGGGAGAAATGGCACAAACAACACAATATTGGGTAGTCAAGACCTTATTAAAGTCTTGGTTACAGGAACAGGTGTACTGGGGACTTACTGGAATCCAATGTACCCTCTAACAATTAGTAACTCCTACTTGAACTCACTGTCCACACAGCAGAGTTCTAGAACAAAGCCTGTTTTGATTCTTTGTCTTGGTTAGCGGTACAACCATATTTCCAGCATAAGCTACAAAGTTTGTATTGTTTGCAAGCCAGTAATAAAAAAAAGAAAACACCGCCATGTGGTTTGGTTAGTTTTGGCATACCTAATGCAGGGTGGGAAATTCCCTCAAATTCTGGCTGATATTAATTTTTTTAGTGTTTCTGTTGCAAAAATACCAGTGGTTCTCATTGGAGGGTAATCACAAAGAACTGGACATCCTGGTATTTGAAAGGAACATTCCAGCTCCTTGGCATCATAGCTCTTACTGTAATATCAGTGACAACAGCAGTGACCAAAACAAGAGTGTGTGTGTGTGTGTGTGTGTGTGTGTGTGTGTGTGAGGTCCCTAGGGATCTCCCAAGACAAGCCTTTCCATTTAAGGGTAAAAGGCAGTGAAGAAGTGGGCATCTTTAAAAACAATTTGTGCTTGTGGTAGCACTGTGGAAAGGCTCCAAAGTTTGGATTAGCCTCAAGGTAGAACTGCCTTTAGTCTCAGGGTTCTATGACTATGATCCAGCTGAAATCCATGATCTGATCTTAGGAGTCCCTGGGTGGTTCAAATGGGTATCGCGCTTGGATGCTAACCAAACGTTTGAGTCCAATCAGAGGTGCTTTGAAAGAAATGGTTGGCACTCTGCTTCCCAAATTTCAACCATTGAAAACCCTATCGCGTTTAAGTCTACGCTTACACATATGGGTTTGCCAGATGTTGGAATTCGTTTCATGGCAACTGTTGTTTTTTTTGTTTATTTGTTCTGATCTTTGTTTGCTAGTGGGCGTAGATTTGGGAAGTTTCTGACTTACTGGTTTGAAGTTCACACGCTTGTGGGGTGTCCATATCTTGGATCCTAATCAGAACACGTAACCTGATCTGACAATGCTGGGGGCTCCTGCTGTTCCCAGAGGCGTTGTGTCAGAATACCTGTGTCCCAGTAAGCAGCACCACCCTGCACATCTGTGAGGTAGCTCAGTCATCCTCTGGTCCAGGTGACCTTCCTTGTCAAAGAAAAAGCCTTAATTCAGGGAGCTCGAAGGGCACGTTCATAACTTTTTCTGCTCTCTCTCTGCTTTGCAGTATCACCACTTTTTCTGCCAAAAGAGAGGATTTCTTTGATTTAAAAATATAGTGGAAAAAAAATATATAGTTGGAAAGTAGATGAAACAATACCAAAAAAAGAGAAAGAAAACCATTTTAATCCCATTACTTAAAAACATTTGCATCAGTGTTAGAAATTTTGGCAATAGATACTGGTGATGTTTGCACAAGATGATTAACATAACTTATGTCACTCACTGAACAACAACAACAACAACAACAACAATGTGTTGTGTAGAGTTGGTTCCGACTCATAGCGACCCTGTACAGGGTTTTCGAGACTGTAAATCTTTTTTTTTTTTTTTTAATGTTTTTAT
>NW_006408578.1:6781360-6790771 GCF_000296735.1 Chrysochloris asiatica | reverse complement strand
GAGATGGATCGGCCAGGTGGCATCATTGATGGACTCAAGTGTGGCAGCAGTAGTGAGATTGTCCCAGGATCGGACATTGTTTCATTCTGCTGTGCATGGGGTCGCTATGAGTCAGTTCTGACTCGATGGCACCTGACAACAACAACAACATACAGGGTCGCTATAAGTCATCACTGATTTCATGGCACTTAACAACAGCCAACAACAACCTATGTGTTTATTTTTCTACATTGTTGTTATTGCTGTTGTTAGGTGTTATCTTCTGACTCAGAACAACAACAGAATGAAGAATTGCTGAGTCCTTCTTCATCTTCACAATGAGCTCTTGTTGTAACCACTGTTTCAATCTGTCTCATTGAGAGTCTTTCTCTTTTTCACTGACCCTCTGCTTTCCAAGCATGATGTCCTTCTCCAGGGACTGCTCCCTCCTGATAACATGTCCAAAGTAAATGAGACAAAGATTTGTTCATTCTTCAACATCCTTCACCAACTCTACAATTCAAAGGTAATGATCCTTCCTCAGTCTTTGCTAATCTTGTCCAGATTTCACATGCATATAAGGCAATTATAAAATCATGGCTTGTGTCAGGTGCACTTGGTCTTTACAGTGACATCTTTGCTTTTTAACATGTAAATGTAATGTTGAAGAATACCGATGAATCTGAGAAACACCTCATTTCATGAATGAACCTGGGGGACATTATGCAGAGTAAAATTAGTCAATCACAAAAGGACAGATATTGTAGGAGGCCATTATTGTAAATTAAGAAAAGGTTTTCATACTGAAATAAACATTCTTTGACAGTTATCAGGGGTGGGAATTCAATGGCTAGAGGGTAGACACACGTTAGTTCAGGTGACAGGGAGGGCAATATACAAGAAGGGAGAGGGCAATATACAAGAAAAGGGAGGGTGAGAAGAATAATAAAGCTAGGTGAAGACACAGAGGTGTGTATGGGCTAAAGGTGACAGAGGTAAATAGTGATACACACCCTTGTAGATACATGGATTGAAATACATATCTATACATGGTGGTGGTGTGCTGTGGAGTCAGTTCTGACTCACAGCAATCCTGCATGGGGTTCCCGTGCTGTAAATCCTTACATGGGCAGTAAATCTCATCTTTCTCCCATGGAACGGCTGGTAGTTTCAAACTACTTACCTTCAGGTTAGCAGCCCGACTCGTAACCAGAGCTCCTTTATGTACATTTATGTATATATATATTTGATTCTTGGTGTGCCCACTGTAAGATTAGCACTGTATTACGAAACAAAGCATGTCGGCAGTTCAAACCCACCAGCTGCTCCTCAGAAACCCTATACAGGGTTGCTATGAGTCGGAAGTGACTCAACACACTTTGAATCAACAACAGCGTATATATTTACATATCCTACAAATATTTGTGTTTGAAAGGGGAGATTTGTACATGAGTACGTTTCATGCAAACACAACTATGAATGTATGAATGTGGTGGAGCACACAGCAGGCAAAATGATGAAAACTTCCTAGATTAATTACACATCTTAAGGCAATGAGTTGCTAGGCGTGGAGACTCAGGGAACACCATGGTCAATTGGCATAACATAGTCCCTAAAGATAATGCTCTACATTCTGCTTAGGTGAGTAGTATCTGGGATTTTGAAAGCTCATGAGTGGCCATCTAAGGTGCAGCTATTGGTCTCTCCATGAGCGAAAGAAAGAAGAGTGATGAGGATTGATGATGATTGGGATCAGTTAGTCCAACAGACTAAGAAATATGTGAACATCAGTCTTCACAACTCTGAGACTAGAAGAATTAGATGGTTCCTAGTTACCACTACCAACTGCCCTGAAAGGGATCACGTTAGTGGGTCCTGGATAGAGTGGGAGAAAATGTGGAACAAAACTCAAAATTATTTAAGAATAAAAAAAGACCATGTTTACTGGTCAGAAAGAGACTGAAGGTACCTGAAACTATGGCCCTCAACCACCCTTCAGGTCTGGAAAGGAGCTCACTGTCGTGGCCAAATTGTCAACCAAGCAGTTGTTAGGTATATGATGGTGGTGGTGGTGTCCCGTGGAGGTGTTCCAACTCATAGCGACCCTACATAGGGTTTCTGAGGCTGCAAATCTTTATGGCAACAGAAAGCCTCATCTTTCTCCTGCAGAATGGCTGGTAGTTTAAAACTACTGACCTTGAGGTTAGCAGTCCAACTCGTAACCACTATGCTACCAGAGCAAGGTATACTCTCCATGGAATGTCCAATCATTTAAAATGAAAAGGGCAACATTTTTCTAAAGACTGAGTTGAGATGGGATAGGAAGGTGGATGAAATTCAAACAGGAACCACAGGGAGGAAGCAGGATAACTGTTATTGCAGGGAGGGGATGGTAAATATAGAAATGAAACAAAGTGTATGAATTGTTGAATGTAAACCTTTACTCAATTCACAATGAAAAAAAAAAGAGGTCTTTCATAGCTGATTTGTCCAATGCAATACATCATTTGATTTGACTGCTTCTTCCATGGACTTTGATGGTGAATCCAAGAAAAATAAATTCTTGACAATTTCAATCTTTTCTCTTTTTATTGTGATTTTTTTATTGATCCAGTTGTACGGAGTCTTGTTTTCTTTTTGTTGGAATGTAAGCTATACTGAAGGTTGTAGTCTTTAATCTTGATCGCTAAAAGTCCTCTTTACTTTCAACAAGCAATGCATATCCCAGGTTGTTAGTGAACCTTCTTCCAATCCTGATGCTTCATGCTTCATCATACAGTCCAGTTTTTCAGATTATTTGCTCAACATATGGATTGAATAAACATGGCAAAAGGATACAACCCTGACACACAACTTTCCTGATTCTAAAAAGGCAGCATCCTGGAACCTTGTTTTTTGCCAATGCCTTCAGTGCACATTGAAGTTCTGCCTTCACTACCGTTGCTACTTCCTGAGATGGTTGACTGTTGACCAATTCTTTTTGGCTCAGCAACTCTGTGTATTCTTTCCATCTTCTTTTGATGTGTCCCTGCATTGTTCAATATTTTGCTCAGAGAATCCTTCAATATTGCAACTTGAAGCTTGAATGTTTGGGGTTCTTTCAGCTTGAGAAAATGTCCATGTTCTTCCCTTTTTGCTAAATAACTCCAGGTCTTTGCACATTTAATTATAATAGGTTGTCTTCTTGAGCTGCCCTTTAAAATTTTCTATCCAACTGTTTTACTTCATTCCTTCCATTCACTTTAGCTACTCTACATTCAAGAGTAAGTTTCAGAGTTTCCTCAGACATCCATTTTGGATTTTCTTTCTTTCCTGTCTTTTATAGACCTCAAGGATTCCTCATGTTGGACATTTTTAATGTCATCCCACAAGTCCTCTGGTCTTTAGTGTCTAATGTATTAACTCTATTCTTGAGATAGTTTCTAAATTTAGGTGGAGTATACTCAAGGTCACACTCTTTTTTAGCTTCAATTTGAACTTGGTGGTTGTCGTGGTAACATGCTGTGGAGTCGGTTCCGACTCATAGCGACCCTGTACAGGGTTTCCGAGGCTGTAAATCTTTATGGGAACAGAAAGCCTCATCTTTCTCCCGCAGAACAGCTGGTGGTTTCGAACTGCTTTTCTTAATATTCACAACCCAATTCGTAACTACTACGCTACCAGCTCCTTGCATATAAGCAATTGATAATCTGTTCTGTAATTTGTCCTGGGCCTTGTTCCGACTGATGATAATGAGCTTCTTCATTGTCTCTTTCCACAGATGTGGTGAATTTATTCCTGTGTACTCTACCTGGCTAGACCCATGTAGATAGTCTATTTATCTATAAAATATGTATTTAATTTGAGTTCAGCAATGCTGATAGCTTACAACATTTTTTATATACTAAGCCATTAATGGCACTTAACAACAACAACAACAACAAGCCATTATATAGGAGCATGGTGGCTCTGTAGGACAAGTAATAGACTGCTAACCACAAGACCTGCGGTTTGAGCTCACCAATCACTCTTCTGAAGAAAGATGAGGACTTCTACTCTCAAATAGATTTACAGTCTCAGAAACCCTACAGGGTTGCTATGAGTTGGAACCAACTTGACAGCACTTAAGCACTTGTAGTTATAATGTAGCAAACCATTACATATTTGCCATTTATAAATGCACACTTGCCTTCTTCCTTTTCTATGCCTTGATTGAAGTTCTAGTCTTGGGAGGGTCGGGGCCCATTTGTGATGGGTACTTTTCTGCTCTAAAGAAATTTCATCTGAGGAAGTGACAGGGTCAAAGATCTGGAAACTGTAAACTCGTCACATTCTGTTTGTGGGGTTTGAAGATAAATATCGCTCATCTTCTGGGATCCATCACCCACATTTTATTGTCTCTTTATTCGTTTCATATTGCTGCTATGACAGATGACCATGAACTTACTGGCTTATAAGAACCATCTTACAGTTCTGTAGGTGACAAGTTCACAATTGTTCTCACTTGTATGGAATCAAGGTGTCAGCATGGATTGTTTCCTTGAGAAGTACTGGGGGAGAATCCATTGTTTTCCTCTTTTAGCCTCTTGAGGCTGTGCTCATTCCTTGTCTTGTAGACACATCACTTTGACCTCTGACTCTGTGGATACTTGTCTTTCTCTGATTCGAACTCTCCTTCTATCTTCTTATAAGGGTCTTTGTGTTTACATTGGGACCACCAGTCAACCCAGAATAATCTTCCTGTCAAGATCATTCACTTAATTACATATGCAAGTTTACTTTTGCATGTAAAGTAACATAGTTACAGGTTCTGGCGGTTAGCTAGTGAATAACAAATTGGGTGGTGGTGGTGGTTTTGTGCTGTGGAGTGGGTTCCGACTCACAGCGACCTTCTATAGGGTTTTTGAGGTTGTAAATCTTTACAGGAGCAGAAAGCCTCATCTTTCTCCTGTAGAACAGCTGGTAGTTTCGCACAACATTCATAACCACTACTCTACCAGAGCTCCTTATCAAATTGGGAGAGGGGCATTATTCTTTTTACCAAGTCCACAAGGCAAAAATACTGAAACATGATCCTTCAATATATGGCTTACAAGCTAAGGGAGGTTTTACTTCATCGTAATCATACCACATCAAAATTCCCAGACATTTCAGAGAAAAGGAACTAGACTGGACATTTTAATAGACTTTGTTGTTGTTAAGTGCTCTTGAGTTGGTTCCGACTCACAGCGACCCTGAATAGGGTTTCCGAGGAGCGGCTGGTGGGCTTGAATGGACGACTTTGTGGTTCAAGCCAACCTTGCAGTCCAGCGCATTAACCCGCAGTGCCACACCAGGATCCTTAGTAGACTTTAGAGATACATTTTCACTAGAATAGAGTCAGTACGGAGAAGTGAGAAGGTTGCACAAGGGATCGGGGATTGATCATCGTACAATGCATCCTTTACTGAATTATACTGTGTTCCAGGCACAGTGCTGGGAACCCTGTACACAATATCCTTTTTAGTCTTCACAGCGGACCAGAAGAGCAGGCATTTGTGCCTTTGTTTTAAAGATGAGAAAACTGAGACTCAGAAAAATCAAGTCAATGGCCTGAGACTGCATAGCCCAGAATAGGCAGGAGTTGAATTAAAAACACAAGCAAGTACACCCACAGCTATCCAGTCAATTCTGATGCGAAGTCACCCAGATAAAGTGGTTTCTGTTGCCTGTGCTTCTTCCCTCAGACCAGGGGAGAGCAGAGAAAGGCGGGCCCTAAACAGGGCGCTTCAGCAGGTAGTAATGAAATAGATGTGGGTTGTCGATCCGGCTTTGCCATTTAATGTGACCTAATCCTGGTGCGGCACTATGCGTTAATGCATCAGACTGCAAAGTGGCTTAAACTCCAAGGTTGGTGGTTCAAGCTCACCAGCTACTCCTTAGAAACCCTATACAGGATCACTATGGGTCGGAATCGACTTGATAGCACTTATCAACAACAATAGCAATCTAACTTAGCCTTGGGATACTCATTTGGGAAAATGAGACTCATAATCCAGTCTTGCATGATGATGTATGTAGATGTTGAGTGAATTGTAAGTACTCACGGTGACTATTGTTTTACAGCTGTTTGTGGCTCCACATACACATTTATGTGTCTCTATAACGGCTTCCCTGTAACACTATCTAAGTAACTGACTATGTAGTTGTAGGAGCTTTTTTTTTTTTTTTGCAGCTCCCAGCCTGAGTGGGAGTCAGAGACCACTACTTGTCAGTGGAGATGAACATGTTTCTGAAATGTTGTTCTAAATAAGTAGAGGTAACATCCCTAAAGAAAACTTGCTTATGCCTTCCCAGAATGCCTTTGCTTGGTAAACTTGGTTTTACCCTAGAGCATCAGCAGAATGCATCTAGCTATTCAGAGAGGATTCTGAGTATCTTACTTCCCGGGGGCGTCACTCAGTATTTCCCTTTACCACTTAATTAGCCAATGGCTTGTTGGATAGATTTACTCTGATCAAAACAGAAACCATAAAGTGTACTCATGCTTGGAATTCAAGACCCTGCTATAGAATACATTCATATTTAATTAGTGTTTATTGAATACCTATTATGGAGTGTAGGTTGTATTGGGTTCCTGGCACATAGTTCAGTAAGTGTTTGATGGAAGTTGCCGAAACATGTTACGTACGGAATTAAGTGGTCAAGTGGTTTACAGTGATGGGAACTTCAGGGTCTCACTACTTCCAGTATTTTTTGACTTGTGGAAGAAAAAATCTGACTCTTCCAGGTTTCAGTATTATCACCTCTTACTCACCAATCCCACCAAAAGCTTCCATTTCAAAATATGTATTTGTCTGTAGTTAGGCTAGGTTCATTTTTGTATGTTCTGATGAGAAAAGAGAAAATAAAATCATAAGGCTTTAGACAATTTTGATATACCTTACATTATACGCAGACATTTGCATGCTGGTATGAACTCAATCATGAGGACCAGTTACATGAATGTCTTCCCAAGCCCTTATCCAGTGGTTCAGTAACATCAGATAGATAGCTTAAAGTCAGCCACGGTAGGACTCTGTACTACATGAAAATCTGCAAATTAGAGCTCTCTTTCTCTTTTTTCCCAAAGAGCTGGTTTACAACGCACCAAACCAATGTCTCCAAATCAACATTTTTGTGTGGGTGATAACCATAATCAATTAAAATAGATAATTGATTAGACAAAAATGTAACTATTTGTTAGCACTCACAGTTTCATAATGTTTAAAAGAGCAATATGTTAAAATCATAAATCTGCATACAGAAGGAGATGCTAGAATCCAGCTGGACTATTTTCCCTGACAAATGAGGAAAGGACATTACGCCTGAGTAAGACCAATGCTGGCTTTCTCTCCTGGATGAGCCAAGCCATAGCCCTTTAGAGATACCTTTTCTTCCCAAAGTCTCAGATCCTGGGATTCAGACATAGTGGGTATCATCTGGGACAGGGCATTCAAAGCTTCAATCTAGTAGGAAGCTGGAGGACTGCAGAGGTAGGGGGTAAATCCGGATGCAGGGGATTAGGTAGATAGTCCAGGATGGTTCATCTCTGGCTGCTTTTGTAATAAAGTCCCAACAGTTAACATGCTTAGCTTCTAATCAAAAGAATGGAGGTTTGATTTTTTCTAATAGAGTCCTGGCATGGTGCTGTGGGTTAATACACTGGACTGCAAAGTCGCTTTGCAGTGCAAGGTGATGGTTCAAACTTACCAGTCCCTCCTCAGAAACCCTATACAAGGTTTCTATGGGTCAGAACCGACTCGACAGCACTTAACCACAAAAACAACAAAGACCGTTCAGAAGAAATGCCTGATGATTTACTTTCCCAAAATCGCCAGTTGAAAACTCGATGGAGCACAGTTATGCTCTGACACACATGAGGTCGCCATGGATTGGAGTCAACCCAATGGCAACTGAAGAGTCCATATGTGAGCTGTTAATTACATGATTCTTTCCTGTTCATTTATTTTTGCAGGATTATTATGAGATGAAGTGGAGTTATGGGGTGGAAGGTGACATGTGGAAGCCAGAGGGACTTGTGTTCCCAGGAACACAAAGTAAGAGCCAAGAACTATAATCCTAACCTTCTCCCTACACGGTTCAATGGGCTGTGGGCTGGAAAGAGGAAAGTGACATCTGTGATTTGGTCCACATGAGATGCTTGACCTCCCCAGTGTCATGCTTCAATAGGCTCAGTGTGGGGTTGAGGCCAGCAAAGCCAGGAAGTGCAGAGCAGGGCAATGTTGACAGAAGAAACATTTGTATGGTTCTTTCTACATACTAATGACCAAAATCATATTCTCTTGCAGAGTGTTTGTGGTAGACTTTTAAAATAAATTGATCCATTTAGTTTGGCTTGCAATGGGAGGATGATTTCTTGGATACTAAGGGCACAATCAAAACACCTTCCTTCTACCCTGGGTTTGATTTGGTTTTTTGTTTGTTTGTTTGTTTTTGTTTGTTTTAGGCTTGGTGCATGCATATGCCATAAGACTTCAAACAGCTCAGGGTTGTGAAGTGGTCGGCAGCTGTCCTAATTCTGATCCTGGGATCTCCGTAGTTGACATGCAGAGGTGCTTTAGAATTAATAAAGGACACGTAAAAAAATAGGAAGTGATTTCCTTCCTAATTGTTATAAGTTGTCAGTTGCTGTGGACTTGATTGGGACTCATGGCAACCCCATGTGTGTCAGAGTAGAAGAGTGCCCATTGGGTTTTCAATGGCTGGGTTTTCAAGCCTTTATTTTGAGGTGACTCTGAATGAACTGGACCATTGCTAATCATTGTTTATCATCCTAGTGTGTTAATTGTTTGCACTCCCAGGGACTATGTTGTTGTTCAAGTCAGTTCTGACTCATAGTGATCCTGTATAGGGTTTTTGAGGAGTATCTGGTGAGTTTGAACTGATGACCTCATGGGATTACTGCTTGAGAAAAATCTCAAGATGGACTCAGAAATTCAACATTAAGACATTTCCAGTTCCACTTAGCATGACAAAATTAACTTTCTCAGAGGACTTTGCTGAATTCTATTTTGAGAATGAGATTATTTTTGTAGAATATCTTCCCTGGGTGATGTTTTGGAAAGCAGATCACCAGGCCTTTCTTCTGTCCTGGTTACCCAAATCTAATTTAGAGTCTTCTCTGGACTCTGTCCATGGAATATCCCTAAACCAAACTCAATACTTCTGACTTAATTCCCAAGGCTCAATTTTATTTCCTAGGTCCAAATCCTTGTATTGAACACACTACACTATATCTATCTATGTATCTATCCATCTATCATCTATTTATCTTTCTAAAGCTGGGGTGGAGAAACTTTTTTCTGCCAAAATTTACAACCTTTGCAGGTGATACAAAATTATCAACCTAAAAATTAGCCTGCTATATTTGGTCAAACATTTCATTAACTCACCCCTAATGTTATGGTGTTG
>NW_006408578.1:6773909-6780100 GCF_000296735.1 Chrysochloris asiatica | reverse complement strand
ATTCTTGGGATATGGCACTGTAGGATAAGCACCTAACTTTGCGGACTGCTAACCAAAAAGTGGCAACCAAGTATGAGTTTCCAGAGTGGCTAGTGGGTTTGAATCACCACTCACTGGAAACCCATACAGGGTTGGTATGAGTTGAAACAAACTTGACGGCACGTAACATAAAATAACACACACAAAATATATGCTTTTTTCCCCCCAACCAGTGTACTCATGTAAATAATACGCCTACGGATATAATGTGCTGGGCTGCTGAAATTAGGTAAAACAGTTATGGCATAGCATGTTATGAATAGAATGTGGTAATGTTTTCTATGGGAGAAAGATGAGTCTTTCTTTCCCCATAAAGATTTATAGCCTCGAAAACCCTATCTAGAGTTGCTACGAGTCGGAAGTTACTTGATGGCACTTAACAAGAACAGATGTTTTCTAAATGCAATGTTCTCTGTAAAATCATTGAATATTTTATAGCTCTTTCCCAGTTTACTTTCTTATGTACTAACAGTTCCTAGCTCACTTAAGTGGCATGGGATTCAAATCCACATTTCTATGACTCAGACAAATATTGGCACAAAATCGTCGTATCTAAAACTCAATTACATAAGATTACGCCAACACTAAGCAAAAATAAATCTGGCTGTGAACGCACCTTTAGCTGTAGAAGGATAGGAGCCCATGCTTGGTAAAGACTGTAAGGGAAGTGAGATGGTTCCATAGGATAAGCACTGGACTATAAGGAGCTCTGGTAGTGTAGTGGTTACGAATAGGGCTGCGAACTGCAAGGTCAGCAGTTCGAAACTACCAGCTGCTCCGTGGGGGAAAGATGAGGCGTTCTGCTCCTATAAAGATTAACAGCCTCGGAAACCCTGTTCAGGGTCAGAACCGACTCCATGGCACACAACAACAGCAACAATGAACTACAAGGTTGGTGGTTTGAGCCCACCAGTTGCTACATGAAAGAAGGATGAGGGTTTCTGCTCCTGAAAAAAATTTATACCGTTGGAAACCCTATATAGGGTAACCATGAGTCAGAACCGACTCAATGGTTCTTAACAACAACATGCATGTAAAATATATTCTTCTGGAAAGATAAGTTCCATGAGCCTATTAGAAATTTATTTGTTTATTTATTCCAAATTCCAATATCCATGCCTTAATTGCATACAAAGCCAGATCGTTTTTTAGGAATTGAAAGATCTTACAGAAGACTAATAAATCACTTTGGTGTCCTGTTACCAAGCTAGTGTTGCAGAAGGTCCAACATGCTATTTTTATAAAACTGTAAGGGGGCTTCAGTTTGTAGAAAATTGTCATTATCTTTTCATTCCATTTTCCCAAGAACTTTTGGAAGCTTTCTTGTATTATACAAGTGGGTTATCTCAGAGAAAGAAAAACCATTGCTTGTAAAACTGAAGGAGCCCTAGTCATTCAACGGTTCAGTGCTCAACTGCTAACAGAAGGTTGGCAGTTTAAACTCACTAGTGGCTCCGTGGGAGGAAAAACGTGGTCATCTGCTCTCATAAAGATTATTGTAATTAAGCTGTTGAGTTGGTTCCAACTCATTGTGACCCCGTGTAAGGTTTCTGAGTAGCAGCTCGTGGGTTTGAACCGCCGAGCTTATAGTTAGCAGTCTAGTGCTTCTCCTACAATGCCACACCAGAACTCCTTCATAAAGTTTACAACTTTGGAAAACCTCTGGGGCAGTTTCCCTTTGTATAATAAGATCGGTATTAATTGGAATCTCCTTGATGGCACACAACAGTAAGATGCAAGGCATGTATCTTTTGTCATTAGGACAGTCCTTGCAGGTTAGCTTCCCAGGAAGTGGACTCAGAGATGGAGATATGCCAACAGGAGTTTTGCTAAGCAGTGTTCTCAGGAGTGACACCTGCCAGACCAGCGGGAGACATTGGGCTACAATGCAGTTACTACAAGGCCTCAGCTGACCCCACCAAGGTAAAGTCACAATGGCCTGAGTAATGTCTGAAGATTACAGAGTGTGTGCTGCTCCCCAAAAGAGGAGTGATGTCTAGTGAGAGGCTCTCTTTAACAAAAGTCATTCTCAAAGGGGCTGACAGCACTGGGCAGTAAGCTCTCGGTTTTAGAGGGGAGTCTGAGCAGCAACTTGAGCAGTTCAAGTCTACCAAGCACTCTGAGGGAAAAAGATGAGATGTTTTCCTCACACAAAGATATACAACCTCAGAAACCCTACACAGAGTCGCTCTGAGTCGGAATCGACTCCACAGCACACCACGCCTAATTAGCTTTGGTCTCTATTCATTTGCCTGTTCTTGTCTTTTTAGATATGAGTTCATATATTGTTTGTCCTTTTGTGGTTGACTTATTTTACTCAGCATAATGTCTTTAAATCCTATCCATGTTGTGGCATATATCAAGACTTCATTTCTCTTTGTAGGCATGTACCACAAAGGTTCTACAGGATAATCCTGAGAGAGGAGATACAATGCAGACTAGAATTTCCTACTTTCATGGAATCTAGACTTTCTTGAGCCAGAGAGCCATCTGAAACTTGCATGATTATGACTTTGTTTGGAAATAGTGTTTTTCTTTCAGTTAAGTCAAATCAGCTATACTACAGTAGTATGCGTGTTCATCCTAATCCCTTTTGAGTGGCATACTGTAAAAGGGGAGTCACACACAAGGGGGACGAGAGACACCATGTGATGAATCACTAAACAGATATATCAGTAAATAACAACGGAACACCAGGGCTTGCTAGAAGCCACAAGAAGCTAGGACAGAAGTATGCAACAGATTCGTCCTCAGTCTTCATAAGGAATCAACACAGCTGATACTCTAACTTGGACTTCCAACCTCCAGAGCTGTGAGAAAATACATTTCTGTTCTTTAAGCGACCCATTCTGTGATGATTTGTTGTGACAACCCAGGAAGCTTAGACAGGAGGCCAGATCACGGCTGGCACATGCTCCAGTCATGCCATTCAACACAGGACTCTCTGTCTTTGCATTGTACCATCCTCAGTACCTAAGGATGCTTCTGTGCATTTGCTAACCCTTATTCTCCAGATGGTTTCTGTAGATTGTATAGATTAAAGAACAAAGAAAGGAGAAACGAGAAGATGCCATGGGTTGAATTGTGCCCCCGGTTCCTGACATGAACTTGCTTCCAAGTAAGGTCTTTGTAGATGTTATATATTAAGTTAATGTGAGGACCACAGGGTTAGTTTAAACCACAGGGTCGGTGGTTCAAACTCACCAGCTGCTCCTTGGAAACCCTATACAGAGTCACTATGGGTTCATAGCACACAACAATAACAACAACAAATGGTGTCGGGTGGGTCCTAATGGTCCTCATCCAAACTGAGTGGCATAGTATTGAAGAGAGAAGAAACACAAAGAGGAAGACAGAGGAAGGGCACCATGTGATGCTGTAGCTACAAGCCAGGTGATACTCAAGACTACCAGAAGCCAGAAAAGACAAGGAAAGATCTCTAGAGCCTTCAGAGAAGCTTTGATCCTGCTGACACCCTGGTTTCATATTTCTAGCCTTCAGACTGTGAGAGAATAAGTTTCTGTTCATATAAGCTATTTGCCGTACTGTTACGGCAGCCTTAGGAATCTAACGCTGAAGGGTGATGGAGACTGAAGAGTGAAAAGCTTTCTCCCAGGCAGGCTGTGTGCCCTTGGCACTCCTTCCTAGTGGCTTTTGCCGACATAGTACCTGACAAAATGGTGTCATGTTGGCAGGTTGCTTGTCTCAGGAAGAAGGTTGGAGAGGGAAGAATTTTGGTAGCCAATGTTGACTTAGTGTTGGGCTTCATCTAGAAGAGAAAGTGCCTCATGGCCTGAGAATATCAGAGAAGGGTTGTGAATGGGAGTTTTGAGCTGGTGTTCACTGATTTACTTGATTGACTCTTCTAGTCATAGTTTTTGTAACTTCTATCAAATGACTGAATGAAACCTTGTAGATTGGGTATGGGTCTGGACAAGAGAAGGTGGTGAAAGATGCTAATAAGATTATATGATTCCATTTTGAGTGATTGTTAACAAGGTTCATTGTGATTGTAAAAACTTGAAACTCTCATGTAGGGATTGGTCAGTTTTGTCAATCTCCTGGGTATAAAAAATGAACCATCTCAGAAGTAGGAAGGGGGATCTCACCACCATCAAGAAAGAAGAACCAGGAGTACAGTGTGCCCTTTGGGCCCCAAGATCCCTGAGTGCTGAACCTCCTTGATCCATGAGACACCAAAGGAGTGGCAGAGGAACAGCAGCAACAGAAAAAAGAGCCAGAGCATGAAACAAAGTGGTGGGTTCCCTGGCCCGTGGAACAAGTAAAATGGAGTACTTCCAGGCTGAAGTGCGCTTGTATAGTGGGTGGGATGTTTCCAGACACTTCATTGGCAGAGTTGATCCATGGAGCTGCAGCTGAGTGTCTTTGGGGCTGAGGCTTATGATGGCATGGAGTGCCCTCTGGGCATTTATTAGTAGTGCAAAAGGAACTTTGTAATATTATCCAAGTAGGTCAGAGGCCAAGGGACCCCATGACTGAAAGGTTAAGACCAGAGAGAGGTGAGTCTGACTGGGAGAACTGTATTCTCAGCATTTCTGATCCTAACTTGTAGCCTGTTAACTTCTCTAATAAATCCCATGATTTTGAGTATGTTCTGTGACGTCTGTATGGCCATTACATTGAATTATTGAACCCAGCAGAGAAGTAGAGATTGCCGTGGAAAGGGCAATTGGTGTCAGAATTGGTGATGCAGGAAAAAAGGTAAAGACATATCTGACCTCTGCCTCACAGCAGTCAGACGTGGACTGATGAGTTTGATTCTGCTTCTCCCTTGAGAAATCTCAGGAGGTCAGATGTTGAACCCACACCATTTTTATAGCTGGAAACTCAGCAGGTTTGGTATTTCAAGTACTCTTTTTTTTCCTAAAGAATAAATTTCCCAGAATCACCTCAGAAAAAAGACCTGGAAACCTACTTCTGAAAAAGTAGTCATTACAAATGCTTTGGAGCACAGTTCTGCTCTAACACACATGGATGGTATCAGACTTAACTTGATGGTAACTGGTTTGGGTTATGCTCTGAACTCTGCTAATGTTGATCCTAGATTAATTCATTTCACTTACTTCACATACTTCACTCTTCATTTCACTTGTGAAGTCTTAGGGAAAGCTGGTTACTACTATTCTTGTTGCTGTTAAGTGCCGTCCAGTTGATCCTGATTTATAGTGACTCTAGGTAGGGTTTCCAAGGATCGACTGGTGAGTTTGAACTGCCAACCTTGTGGTCTGGTGCTTATCTGACAGAACCACACCAGGACTCCTTAGTAGCTATAATAATAATGTTGATGACAAAAGTTAGTTATTAGCATCCATCTACTCATTAGATTTTTTTTCCCTAATTAATAACAACACTGTGTGTTAGATGGAAAGAATAACTACAAATATGTTGCTGACCATTAAAGTAAGATGATTGGACCTCTGAGATTTTCAGCCTAACCAAAAAAAAAAAGAAGATGAAAGCATTAAAGGCAATTATTTTTGCTAAATTCTTTAAAAATTAATATCTCTATGTTTGTGGCTCATTATAACAACAATTAAAGTAATCTGAAAACTATTTTGTTTTCTAACCAGTACTGTAATTTGCTTTGTTGTGAAATTTTCAGCAGCCAAACAGAAATGCTGAAGAAAGTTTGTACTCCTAAAACAACATCCCATCTTTCTGGGGACCCAGAAACAGGTGGTGGGAGCTCACTGTAGGCTCACTTTCATGCTCCTGACCAGTGGTCAGTGACTAACTCACCTTTCTGCCTTTGGACTTTCACAGACGATCAAGTTATGGGGTCAGAAAGAGCATTTATTGGCCATTGAGCAAAGATGAAATCAATGAAACTTAAGTTTTAGGTTTTCTCACTTGGAGGGACCCCTTTTCTACAAAGTATGTTATTAAGTCATATGGTTGGAAAAGTTTGTAGAAGTAATCTTTTCAAATTTTTTTTCTTAGAGATACAACCATAGATACAAACATAGATAGATACATACAAAGATAGATACATAAGTTGGTAGGTAGGTAAGTAGGTAGATAGAAAGATAGATAGATAGATAGATAGATAGATAGATAGATAGATAGATAGATAGATAGATAGATAGATGGATGGATGGATGGATGGATGGATGGATGGATGGATGGATGGA
>NW_006408578.1:6769254-6773809 GCF_000296735.1 Chrysochloris asiatica | reverse complement strand
ATGGATGGATGGATGGATGGATGGATGGATGGATGGATGGATGGATGGATGGATGGACGGATGGACGGACGGACGGACAGACAGACAGACAGACAGATAGATAGATAGATAGATAGATAGATGTTGTTATTGTTAGGTGCCATTGAATCGGTACTGACTCATAGCTACCCTATGCACAACAGAACGAAATACTGCCTGGTCCTGGGCCAACCTCACAATCAGATAGCTAGCTAGCTGGCTAGCTAGCTAGATAGACAGACAGACAGACAGACAGACAGACAGATAGATAGATGGATGCTGTTGAGTTAAGTCTGACTCATGGTGATCCCATGTGTAACAGAACACAACATGGCCGGGCCCAGCATCATCCTCATAATTACTGGCAGGTTCAAACCTACTGTGCCAATTCATCTCACTCATGAGGGTCTTCCTCATCTTTGCCAGCCCTCTACTTAACCAAACATGATGTCTTTCTTTAGCAATTGATTTCCAACATGTCCAGAGCTAGTGAGTGAGACACTGTTCTGTTGTGATCCACTGGATTTTCATTGGCTGATTTTTGGAAGTAGATATCCAGGTCTTTCTTCCTAGTCTGTCTTAGTGTGGAATCTCCACTGAAACCTGTCCACCATGGGTGACCTGGCTGGGATTTGCAGTACTGGTGACATAACTTCCACTGTCACAGCAACATAAACACAAACACAGTACACCAAACTGACAGAAGACAAGTGGTGGTTTTTTAAAAAGACTCATAATTATACAAACTCCAGGCCTCACAAAGTCAGAGACCACCTTTCCCTCTGAGATGCTAGTATTGGTAAATATTTCCTGAGATTCTGCAAATACTTCCTTCTCTTCTCTTTACTCTGTTGATGCCCCAGTACCTGAAAGTCCTCTTCTTCAAGTGTTTACATGTGTCTGGATAGGAAGCTTGCTGGATAGAAGGTCTGGATAGATGGGCTCCCATGGTGGAACCTGGGGTATTTTCCAGTTAGAAGGTAATAGGATGTACAGACAGTTGCTCTGTACAGCAGTTCAAACTCACCAGTCGCTCCCCTCAGAAACCTGATATAGGGTCTCTATGAGTCAGAACTAACTGGACAGTACTTAGCCACAAGAAGGCAAAATATGTGTCTTTTAACATTGGTGAAACCCCAGGCTACGGTTAATTATCCTGTCTTCAGTCACTCTTCCTATAGGTCTTGTAAGATTTGGTACATGATATTGAGATTTTCTGCTTCCAAGTCTCACCCCTATGCTGGCCTATGAGCTTCAGTGCATTTATATCCTATGTTCTCTATGCCCAGAGCTGGGGACAGTGGTGGCTCAGTGGTAAAGTTCTCACCTTCCATGGGGGAGACCTGGGTTTGAGTCCCAGCCACGGCACCTCATGTGTAACCACCACCTACCATGTGATGAATCAATATGTGATGCTGAACAGGATTCAATGGAACTTCCAGACTAAGACAGACTAGAAAGAAAGTCCTGGAAATCTACTTCCAAAAATCAGCCAATTAAAACCCTATGGATCACAAGTATCTACAGATGATCTTAGGGATAATGTGGATTGGGTAGTATTTCCTTTCACGGTGCCTGGGTTGCCATGACTTGGGAACCAACTTAATGACATCTAACAACAACAACAATCTTACCAGGGCTAGGGTTCAACAGCATGACTGGTAAACAGTAGGCCTAAACATAGTAGACTCTTCCACACACACTGACCCTCTGGCATCTCTTAGGTCAGACTGTTACAATGGGGCCCCCTTGAACACAGTTCTTCATGAGCAGCTGCTCCTGGTAATTATTGAAAATATGTAATTTTTAGGGAAACCAGACAAGATTCCTGCCTCAACTGCCCCACTGTTGCTGCTAATCTCACCACCATAGCTTTGCTCTTTTGGATTTGAGAGTTTTCCAGATTTAAGTTCCACATTTAAAATGTTGTTAAGTGCCTTCAAGTCAGTCCTGACTCATCGCAACCCCTATACAGGGTTTCTGAGGAGCAGCTGGTGGGTTTGAATTGCCAGTCTTGTGATTTGCAGTCCAGTGCTGATCCTACAGTGCCACACCAGGAGATGGTGTGCATGGAGTCGGTTCCAAGTCATAGTGACCCTACGTAGGATTTCTGAAGCTATAAATCTTTACTGGAGCAGAAAGCCTCATCTTTCTCCAGTGGAACAATTCGTAGTTTCGAACTGCTGATCTTGAGGTTAGCAGGCCAACTTGTAACCACTATGCTACCAGAGCTCCTTAATAACCAATGAATGTGTTGGTGGGAAATTTATGGGAATCAGACATTGGACACCACAAGGATTAGGGAAGAAGAAGAGAAGAGGCAGCAGCAGAGATATATGCTTGCCCAGGTTCAATCCTAGCCCCACTCCAGTCTGACCTTTTGGGGTCCCAGAATCACACCCTAAGAGATTTGAGGGCTGACATTTGGGTGAAAAACAGTGGAAGCACTTCGCCTTCTGTCCTCTGTGTTTGGCTTTTCTGATGAGATGACAGCTTGGGACAGATATTATTTTCCTAGAGCTGAAATAACAATATATAACAAGTGGGTGGTTTTAAAGAACAGAAATTCATTTTCTTACAGGTCTGGAGGCTGAAAGTCTAAATCAGGATCTAATTAACATAACTGTGCCTTGTAGGTAGTTTTGGGCATTCTTTTGCTCCTTGGATCATCACATGGTGTTTGTCTCTACCTCATTTGTGCCAAGCTCTGTGTCTAATCCACTCTTTCTATAACTCAGAAGTGACTAGATTTAGGCCCCAACTGACTTAGGCATCATCTAATGAGCTAACAAAGAAAATACTGTTTCCAAACAGGATTTTATCCACAGATACGTCAAGTGCCGTTGAGTTGATTCCAACCCATAGCGATCCTATATAGGGTTTCCAAGGAGCAGTTGGTGAGCTTGAACTGCTGACCTTGCAGTTCAAACGGCTTTGCAGTCTGGCACATTAACCCACAGCACCACACCAGGACTCCATCCACAGATATAGGGGTTATGATTCCAACACATATTTTGGGGGACACATTCAATCCATAACAGACCCTATTTCCAACAGGGTTATATCCAAAAACACAGGATTTGGAAATCTTTTTTGTAGGCCACATTCAATCCATAACAACACCCACACTGACATCTCTGGTCCTGTGTGTCTATTTAAGGCACTTCAAAGCAGGGGTACTGAAGGGGATGGCTGGTGTTCTGACTTGCCCAATGGGGAATCTCTGCCAAAGAACCCTAACTGAGCAAGGATTGGCTGGGTATCTCTTCTGTGCTGAGCATGAACTGAATCCTCCGTTTAGGTTTGGCCTCCTCACCTCCCACACGTTCCATGCTTTATCAGCAGGCAGCCAAGTCATAACTGTGCATGGTGTAGCAGGAGTAAGGTAAATGCCATTTCTACAATTTATTTGGTTCCTGCAGGATGCTCTGTGTCTGTTCCATAATGCCTTCTGCTCACATAGCATTATGGTCTTGTTCGACGAGACTCTGAAAAGTCACCTGAAACAGTATACACAGTATATGCCAGTTGTTGTTGTTGCTGTTGTTGTTAAGTACCATCGAGTTGATTCTGACCCACAGCAACCCTGCACAGAGTTTCTGAGGAGTGGCTGGTGAGCTTGAGCCACCAACCTTGAGGTTCCAACCAACCTTGCAGTCCAGTGCATTAACCCACATCACCACCAAACCAGGAGTCTACCATCATGTTCTGCATTTCCAAATCTATTTTGGGGGCTGCACACCTTATTCTTTTCTCTTCTATAAAATTGGAACATATCCTGCTTCATGAGATTTTTTATGAGGATTACATGAGATAATTGGGTTTAAGCACAAGACTGGATATATTGCAAGCCCTTGATGAAATATAGTCAATAATATGAAAAAGTAATCATACATTAATAAGTTATAAGGATCTTAAATTATTGATGCTATGAATATGCTATATATAACATCTTTATAAAAGGAATAAAAAATTAATTACTACTTTTATTTGAAAGAATTAGTCGACCAAATTGCAATATTCCCAGAGGGAAGTGTAGTGAGGAGAAAGCCAGGCATGGAATTTCTAAGTGATGTAAAGTTTTCTTTACAGACAGTCAGGTAAGCCTTGGGCCAGTCCAGTTCAGGTATTACCATGGGTATGACATCAGCACACAACTCAATGACCCACTGGTGAGCCATTGTTTTCTTTGAAGGTATGTGAGATTTGAATGAGGAGAAAAGCATTTCTTTTCCATGTTCCAGGAAAACCAAAATATAGCAGACAAAGCCTACCTTTTGAACCATTCCCAACACTCCTGCCCATTCCCCGGGGAATCAGATCTTTGGAAACTTCTTTTAGAGAGGGCTTTCCCCTACTAGCCCCAGAAGTGAATTCCAGGTGGTAGATATGTTGTTGTTTTTAGGTGCTATGGAGTCGGGACTGACTCATAATGACCCTATGCACAACAGAACAAAACACTGCATGATCCTGGGCCAACCTCACAATTGTTGCCACGCTTGAGCCCATTGATGCTGCCACTTTGCCAATCCATCTC
>NW_006408578.1:6766770-6768739 GCF_000296735.1 Chrysochloris asiatica | reverse complement strand
ACCACCAACCTTGTGGTTAGCAGTTCAGTGCTTATCCTACAATGCCACACCCATAATTCTTCCTAAGATTTAAAAACAGGAACACAAACAGATCCTTGTACACCAGTGTTCATGGCTGCACTCTTCACACTAGCCCAAAGCTGAAAACAAAGGAAATGTTCACCAACAGGTGAATAATAAACAGAATGAGATATATCCATACAATGCAATATTATTCAGCCATGAAGAGAAATGAAGTCCTGATGTATATTGCTTTGGACCTTGAAAACATTATGCTAATATGTCAGACACAAGAGAGCAAACCTGTGAACCCCTTATATGAACTATCTAGAGTAAGCCAATGAGGAACTCTGGTAGTGTAGTGGTTACGAATTGAGCTGCGAATCACAAAGTCAGCAGTTCGAAACTACCAGCTGTTCCGCAGGAAAAAGATGAGGCTTTCTACTCCTGCAAAGATTTGCAGCCTCAGAAGCCCTGAACAGGGTCCCTATGAGTCGGAACCGACTCCACGGCACATAACAACAGGAACAGAGTAAGCCAATATATAGAAACCAAAGTTTAATAGTATTTACTTGGGACCAAATCAAATTAAACCAAAAAAGTCAACCATTGCTGAATCATATCTTACTCACAGTAACCCTAAGGAGGTCTGAGACTGAATATTTACAGGAGCAGAAAGCCTCCTCTTCCTCCTTCGAGCAGCTAGTGGATTTGAACTGATGATCTTGAGGCTAACAGCCTAATGAATAACCCACTATGCCACTAGGGCTGCCCACCTGGGACAGATGCCCACCTGGGACAGAATATTTGGGAATGAATAGTGGAGATGGTTCCACAACATGAAGAACACATTAATGCAGCTGAACTGTAAATGTGAAAAGTGTTAAAATGGTAAATGCTCTGTTACAATTTGTTTTCAAGGCCAGTACTACTTACTGGGAGTCCTAGTGTGGCGCTGTGAGTTAATGCGCTGGACTGTAAGGTCAGTTTGAACTGCAAGATTGGCGGTTCAAGCTCGCTAGCCACCCCTCGGAAACCCTATACAGGGTCGCTATGGGAACCGACTCGACAGCACTAAATAACAACAACAGCAACAACTGGAAGTTGACTCTTCAGGTAGCTCTGACCTCCACGTGCAAAGTGTTAAAGGTAGAAGAAACAAAGTTTACTTAGAGATTAAGTGGGAGAAACAGCTAAAGGAATGTGAAACTCTCACCCTCAGGTAGTGACACAGCCAGGTCGCTGCAGGGCCAACTCTCAGTGACCTGGTTCATCACTGCCTGACATCTGCTCAAAGTGGTGACCCTAAGTTCACAGGAGGGCATCGAAGGCAAAGCCCATCATAGCCTCCAGCCACCCGGGAGCCTGTCTAGACATGAGGGCTTTGGCCCGAATGGAAAACTTCTGGCTTTGAAACCTGTCTGCATCTGCATTCTGGCACCTCTTTGTCTTCCATGTCAAGTACATGTTACACACATGGAGGTTGGGAATATTTCTAGTTAAAGTGTAACCCTATCTTCATTAAAGATGAAATGAGAAGAGAAGAAAGGGGCAGGGGAAACCCTCTCTACTTTTTATCTCAATAAAGGTAGCCCCTCTTTGTAGGGAAGAGTCCTCACTGGTCCAGGTGGTTTGTGACTTTTGGATGTTTGCATTACTGACTTGACAATAACATTGCCTCTTTTCTTCCTTTCCTCAAGTGTTTTTCTTTTTCTTTTTTCTTCTTTCATCCACTGGTTACCAGTTTCCATTGAGTCAGCTCTAACACATGGCAACCCCGTAGGTGTCAGCAGAACAGTGCTCCAAAAAAGTTTTCAGTGGCTGATTTTTCAGAATTCAATCACCAGACCTTTATTCTGAGGTACCTCTGGGTAGACTGAAAGGTGTAACCTGTCCGTCAAGAGCTGAGTGGGACTTGCAGATGATACTCACTTGACCTGGCTTCAATGACTGGATGAACAGAACTCAA
>NW_006408578.1:6711227-6766315 GCF_000296735.1 Chrysochloris asiatica | reverse complement strand
GGAGCGGAGGGCCCTGAGACCATCAACGGAGAAGAGCGGAGAGCGGGACCCCACCAGAGAAGCAGTGAAGCCTGAGATGGAGACAGAGAGGATGACGTGAAGAGATGGAGTGCCTGAGGAGTTGAGACCCAGAGACGGAAAGGGACTGTGTGCTGAGGACAGTAGGGCAGGGGGGTATGCAAGATATACCCTTTCGCTGGGGGTTGATGCATGGACAGGATGGTAACTAAGGCAATGAAACAATGTACGATAGAACGAATGTAAAGCTAATGTTTCCCCATGTAAAATATCACTCAATACACAATAAAACATTTATTTAAAAAAAAAGAGCTGAGTGGGTTAACTATACAACTCAAAAACTCCTTTGTCTATACAAACATGTACTTGTAAACTGCAATCCTATTTTAATATCAGGATTATATTTACTCTTAATTTATTTAGCCCTTGTCTTTAATATAGTCTTGTTTCTTTGAAAACTAATAAATTGAGTCTAGAATCTACTCATTTTCTTATTATCCTTATCAGTGTCTGGCAATGAGACCAAAAAAAAAGGGAGGCTGGGCATGTTTGACATTTTTTAAAAACAGAAGCCTTAAAAATAATATATTGATTTTTCTTAGCAGATAAGTAGTCCAAACAAACCCAACAATTGTAAAGATAGATAAGCACAGGGGAAGAGAATAGAATTTATCTGTAAAACAGCCTTTTAACAGTACTCTGTGTTGGTGTGATGTTGTATGTGTGTGGCTGTGTACACACATGTAGGCTGTTTTTGGGTCTCAGATAGACTGAGTTTGAGAGCAATTCAGCTGCATTTTACTGTGCTAGACACATAGATGGGAGTGGCTTGTTGGAAGCCTGTTTTCATGAGGAATACTACAGGTGTCAGCAGAAAATGCGTCCTGAAAGATGACAGGGGTAGGTGTGTGTGACTCACGAGGGATGAGTGAATTGTGGGAGGTGGGAGCTCTTGGAGGCCGGCGTCTGTTGCTCAGTTGACTTCCTCCTCCCCTGCTGCATGCTGGTCTCATGCTGCCTAAACTCTGCTAGCACCTCAGCAGAGCCAGCCTCCCTGACTTAGTGGTGAGCCAGGTGTCAGACACCTGATGCAACTAAAGAACTTGACAATAAATAACATTGCCTCTTTTCTGGGAGATCCATCTTAGCAAGAGGATGCGGGCATCCCTGGTGAGGCAACCGGTCAGTGTAATCAGCTACTAACAGAGAGTACATACAGAGAAGACTTGGAAGAGATGCTTTGAGGTCTACTTTGAAAAACCAATCATTGAATGGTGGCAGGTCTGGGGAAGGGGCGGCAGGCACCATGTCGGGCCGCGAAGGTGGCAAGAAGAAGCCCTTGAAACAACCCAAGAAACAGAACAAGGAAATGGACAAGGAAGATAAGACTTTCAAACAGAAACAAAACAAAACAAAAAAAAACAGAAGAAATTCAAAGAGCTAAAAGTGAAAGCAGTGGGGAAGGGGCCCCCTGGCCACAGGTGGGATTAAGAAATCTGGCAAAAAATAGGCTGTTCTTTGTGGCTGTGGCGATAGTGACCCTTGATTCCATTTCTGTTTAAACATTTGAATACCTTGCTAGAATATCTCTTGCCCACCTAGAGTTAGATTGAAGTGTTGTACATTTCAGAATAAACTTTGAAAAAAGAAGGCAAAAAGAAATCCTACAACAGTCTAGCTCTTTAGTCCTGCCTTAGCTGTGTGGTCAGTAAATCCAGGCTAGAATCCTGCCAGAGCTGCTCTTCAATCTTTGTTACTCCCAGAATTCTGTATCACCTGGAATTAAAGCAATTCATCCAAAATTTTTTTTTTTAAATCAACCATTGAAAATGCCATGGAGCACAATTCTACTCTGATACCCCTGAGGATGTCTTGCCTCTACGACAGTTGCTTGTCTGGCTGTAGTTGTTGTTGTAAAGTGCCGTCAAGTCAGTTCTGACTCATAGTGACCCTGTATAGGGTTTCCGAGGAGCTGCTGCTAAATTTGAACTGCCAACCCTGTGTTTATCCTCCAGAACTATACCAGGACTTCACTACTCTGCATCAGAGAGCACAAAACCAGAAATGTCACTTACCATGATTGATGTGGGAGCCCTGGTGTGGCACTGTAGGATAACCACTGGACTGCTAACCACAAGGTTGGCAGATCAAACACTCCAGTCGCTCCTTGGAAACCCTATACAGGGTCACTATGAGTCGGAACCGACTCGATGGCACACAAGAACAACAATGATCTGTGTGACTTCCAGAAGTTTGGGTAGTTTAGAGAAAACCTGGGTGATTTGTGTGTATGTGTATGTTTAGTGTGATTGTGTATAAGAACATGAGCTCATAATATACCTATTATTTTGTCATTTGTTTTTATAAGGCACTGTGAACATCTTTCACTATTGATTCTTCCATGACTCAGGCAGTGCCATGTTATCTGCTAAAAGGAAGACTGCTTTTGTTTGAGAGGAGTTTAATAAAAGATCTTTCTGGCTTTGGGCTGCACTGAGAAGTAACCCCCACAGGATGCAGGATGGCTTTCAGTGGTGAACTCCCTGTCTTTCTGACCTCTGCAGTCCCCAAATGTTCCTCATCAAGACCCTTTGCACCCAGGAGATAAATTCCTTATTCTCTCTTTGCCTTTCCATGTTAACATATTTTTGGTTTTATGGAATCATGTGTGTCTTCTTCCTAAATGACATCTGTTCACTAGACATTCTCTTCTCAGGGAAATCATGTTGCATCTCATTGCCTTTCTAGCATTGAAGCATCTCTCAGTTGAGTCCGTAACAAAATTCTTTCTTCTTCCCCAGACAGACCCTCTCTGCTGACTGACTTACCTCCCTCCACCTGTTCCTCTTGGCACAGTTTTGTGAGGCGGGGAGCTTGTCCAGGGCTAGAAAGGTGTGACAGATCAGGGCACCTGGGCAGCATTCAGTAGCTGAAGCTTGTATGTCCTGATCATTGAAGATTCAGAAACATTTGAATTAACCATCAATTGATCTTTGAAAACATAGGTGTGGATTATGGTGGGCCTAGTCATGAGGCAAGACCACAGAAAAACAAGAGGATCTGCTCCAATGGTCTTCTCCTTCCCCAGAGAGGACATTTCCAGTCTCCTTTGGCCCATGGACTCCTTTGGCCCATGGTCATCTTGTCAGAAGGTGATGAGCCTAGCAAGACCACGTGGAGTCTGCAAAACAGGTCAGACCAGCCAAACATCTAGTAAGTTAAGCCGTGAACTGGAATGTTCAGAAAATTCTGGACTCTACCGTTGCCACATTCCATTTAGAAAAGTGCAAGAAGTTTACGTTGCCAACTAAGCCAATAGTCTTGGTTTCAACCCCCAACCCAATTCTGATAATTTAATGTCCCCTAGAGGTCCAAATGGAGTCCTGGTGTGGCACCAAGGAATGCAAGGTTGATTTGAACCACAAGGTTGGCGGTTCGAACCAGAAACCCTATACAGGGTTACTGTGAGTCAGAACAGATTTAATGGTAATTAATAACAACAGCAAAGCCCCCAATGGCAACCTTGATTTGCAAATTGTTCCACCTTTTAGTTCTCAGCTTGCGATCAAGATTCTGAGTCCTCTTCTTCCCTCTGCTCCCCTTCATCTCCTCTCTAAGCCCCTCTCTCCTTGCAGCTATCCTATACTCACTCGGGTGACCAGCTGCAATTCTTCCCTGGGACCTGGGTCAAGGGGAATGTGGCCAAACTCTTGGAGGCCCACTATCCACACAAAGGATGAAAATAGCATGTGTTTTGGAAAGTGAGTAGGTGGAGAGTAATTAAAGCTGATTAATTGCAACAAGTTATTAATTGCAACAAGTTGTAAAATTTCCCTAAGAGGGGAAAAAGCCCTGATCCCATTGCTTGGTGGGTGAGGGGTCCTTCTGCTTTGAAACCCTAGTTCCCTTGAGGGGTGTGAGAATAACTAGGAGGGTCAGAGTTCATCATTGTAAGTCACCACAGTGTCCCCAACTGATTTAACATATCCCAACTGAGATATGCAGTTGATACAACCTTGCTTGCTGAAAGTGAAGAGGACTTAAAATGTGTACTGATGAAGATCAAAGAGGACAGCCTTACGTATGGATTACAACTCAATGTAAAGAAAACAAAAATCCTCACCACTGGACCAATAAACAGCATTCTTATCAATGGAGAAGAGATTGAGGTTGTCAAGGATTTCATTCTTCTTGGATCAACTATCAACACTCGCGGAAGCAGCAGTCAAGAGATCAGACGACGTATTGCATTGGGCAAATCTGCTGCACAGGAACTTTTTAAAGTATTGAAGAGCAGAGATGTCAGCTTGACGATTAAGGTGCGCCTGACCCAAGCCATGGTATTTTCAATAACCTCATATGGATGCGAAAGCTGGACAGTGAATAAGGAAGATCATAGAAGAATTGATGCCTTTGAGTTGTGGTGTTGGAGGAGAATACTGAAAGTGCCATGGATTGCCAAAAGAACCAATAGATCTGTTTTGGAAGAAGTGCAGCCAGAGTGCTCCTTGAAGGCCAGGATGGCTAGGCTTCATCTCTCATACTTTGGACACATTGTCTGGAGAGAACAGTCGCTGGAGAAGGATGTCATGCTGGGTAAGGTGGAGGGTCAGAGAAAAAGAGGAAGACCCCCAATGAGATGGATTAGCCAGGTGGCATCATTGATGGCATCAAGCGTGGTGGCGGTAGTGAGGTTGGCCCAGGATCAGACATTGTTTCGTTCTGCTGAGCATGGGATCACTATGAGCCGGTTCCAACTCGATGGCACCTGACAACAACAACAATATTTACAAAGCAATCTGAGCAAACTCCATGACGGCAGACTCATTCCTCCAAAGCCAAGGCCGCTGCTAGAATCCCCTCTTCCAAGTATGAGGGAAGAGAGCTGGCTTTTATTTCAGCCACAAATGAATTAAAAGTATGTTAAGCATGATTCACTAAAGCTCATAAAAAATCTGTAACCAGTTTATTGCTGTCCTATCGCTGCAATAAGAATGAAAAGGTATTTTAGGAATGGGAGGATTTTAGCAATGATCTAGGTCTTAGTTCTGGAAACTTTTCTTTAAATAAAAGAAAAGAAAGTTTTTGGGGAGCCATCTATCTGATCAGTGCTTAATATCTAAAATATATGAATAATTTATATAATTTAATAATCAAAAGTCCAACAACCCCATAAAAGTAAGCAAAGAAACAATTTTTTTTTGTTTTAATTTTTTTTTTTTTAAACCGGCTGCTTCAGGCGAAGAAATTGCTACTCATCCATTCCAGCTGGTAACAGGCCACACAGGGAAAGGCACTGCCTTTGGAGGATGGAAGAGTGTAGAAAGTGTACCAAAGCTTGTATCTAAATATATGTCTAAAAAGATAAACGTTGATGAATTTGTGACTCTCAGCGTATCTTTCAACTAAATTAATGATGCCTTTGACCTGATGCATGCAGGAAAAAGCATTTGAACTGTTGTTAAGATTTAAACTCAAAAAGAAAATGTGTTCATCCTTGTACCTAAGTCTTTGAGGTCCGATGGGAACAGCCAGACTGGCAGGTAGGTGCTCTTCCAAGTTCACAACCTCTTAGACTTTACGTAACCTCCTCTAGGAATTCATGTTTTCTGTGTAATTCTTAAATCTCTGTAATCAAAGACAAGACTAACAGAGTCTTAAATCCATTTTCTGAACTCTTCCTTCATATAAATAGTTGCTAGCTCATTAAATAATATTTGACATAATAAAAACAATTTTTACAAAAAAAAATGGGCAAAGGACTTGAATAGTCATTTCCCCCAAAAAAATATATTCAAATGGTCCACAAGCACATAAAAAGAAGCTCAACATCCTTAGTCATTAGGAAAATACAGGTAAAAACCACAATGAAATATATATAGCCTCACCACTACCAGATGACCATGATGAAAAATAACTCAGAAAACAACAGACGCTGCTGAAGAGATGAAGGAATTGGAACCCTCATTCACTGCTGGTTGGAATATAAAACAGTACTACAACTGCTGTGGAAAATACTTTGGTGGCTCTTCAAAAAGCTACCCATAGAATTACCAAGTGATTCAGCAATCCTAACCCTAGGTGGTGTTTGAATCACCAACCTTGTGGTTTGCAGTCCGGTGCTGATCCTACAGTGCCACACCAGGAGTCCATGATATGCCACATGTGGGGCTAAAAGAAAAATAAATACAAAAATCCAGCCATCCTTGTTAATGCCCATCTTCGAAGGTGATGCATTCCCATAGTGGGGTCTCTCTGAGGGTGTAAGAGGAGTTGGGATGAAGGTGGGAGCAGTTGGTTTGTATCATTCACCTTCCTTTGCTGAACCCGGTTGAGTTTTTTAACTACTGCTTCTCTGTCTTCATAGGTGACGATCCTAACCCTAAAAGGTTCATTCATCCCCACTCCCATCCCATTTCTAGTAGTTGAGTAATCTGTCTGGGTAGTGACTTCTCATCTATTCATAACTGGGTCACTTTGTTGGAAATGAAGAATTAATATTCAGGATGAGTGAGATTCTGTTCTGGAATGGCAGAGATGCTAAAAAGTAATTTCACATTTTATCCCCAGCACTAAATTTCTTCTGATGACCTAGGAAATTTCTTGTTTAAAGAACTGACTGCAAGGCTGAGCCAAGTTGCCGGCTTTACCCTTGCAAGAAGCCAGGCTCCAGCTGAAGGTTGTTTCTGAGAAGGACATGTGTTCTCCATACTCTGAGCATGATACAGGTTCTGGTCCTGCTAAGTTGGGTCCACTGAGTCCCTAGGCAGAAGGTCCAAATAAATAAAGGATTAGATCTTCTCTACCCACCCTTCCCCACATCTTACCCCCTTGAAACAGGGACTTGGCAACTGTACCCAAAAGAATTCAAGGGGCATGCTGTGGTCACTGGGCCACAGGGGAGAGAGATGACCAAGGACTGAATCTGAATAACAGGAACAATCTAGGAGACCAAAAACACAAGTGTGGTTTTGGCCATTCTTGGTCTCCATCTGTGAATTTTTCTTTCATTTTTCACTAAGTCAGGACTTTCTTTATTAGCTCAGATACAGAATATTGGTAGAGCCTCCCAACTGACCTCCTTTCTCAGCCGCCTCCAATGCCTTCTTCCCATTGTTGTTAGTTATCCCAAGGCGATAGAATCACAAACCATGACCTTAAATTAATGGTGATACTCAGAGAGAAGGAGAGTGAAGAGGAGCAGAGGGGAGAGATATAGAGTGGGGGAGGATAAAGAGAAAGAAAAGAGAGACAAAGAGAAAATGGGGTAGAAGGAGAGGACCTTTGGTGCTGTCCCAATGCCTGTGCATGTGGTCAGTGTCCTGTATTAAACTCTGACTCATCTAAGCGCCAACCACACAGAACGCCTGCTGTGTACCACACCCCACTCCTCTGGCTTTCTCCCACTGCCTGTGCTACAATACCCATTGCACAGTTCTTCCTCAGCCATCTCTCTGTATCCTTCCAGACTTAGCTCAAGTGATTCATCAGCTCTAGGGCGTCTCTGGTTTCTCCAAGCAGAGACAGTCAACCCCAAGTCCTTCAAAATTCTCATGGAAACATCCCGTTGTCTTTTCATGCGATTCTTCTGAGACTTTTCTGAAGTCCCCTCATATATGGTATACGTTCATACTCCTCTGTACCTTTTGACTATCTGTTTCTATGCCCAGCTTGGGAGCATGGGGCCTCTGTAGGATATGCACTAGGCTGGAAACCACAGGTTAGTGGTTTGAGCCCACCAGCTGTTCATAGGGAGAAAGATGAGACTTTCTGCTCCAGCAAAGATTTGCAACCTCAGAAACCTTATACGGGGCCGTTATGAACCACCTCGAGGGCATTTAACAACAACAGCATGTCCATCTTGCTCACCCAGGCAAGGATACCCCAAGTCAAGGACACTATTTCACGGTGTTGTACCCATAGTGCCTCATTATGGTGTGGTATACGTCCACCATAAGGTACATTTATTGAATACATGCGTGTTATATTTTGTATGAAGCTAACAGAAATGTAGTTGGGGGTTCCTATTGATAAACTGATGGAGCCCTGGTGATGCAGTGATTAAAGTGCTTGGCTGCTAACAGAAACAAGGTCAGGGGTTGAACCCATAAGCAGCTCAAGCCCACTTGTGGTTGAGAAAGATGTGATGGTTGACTTCCTTAAAGATTGTTGTTGTTGTTAAGTGCTATTAAGTCAGATTTGGCTCATAGCAACCCTGTCTAGGGTTTCTGAGGAGTGGCTGGTGGGTTTGAACCATCAACCTTACAGTTCAAAGCAACCTTGCAGTCCAGTGCATTATCCTGCAGCGCCACACCAGGACTCTTTCCTTAAAGATTACAGCCTTGGAAACCCTTAAACCCTGTCCTGTTGTTGTTAAGTACCATCCAGTGGGTTCCAATGCATAGCAATCTGTATAGGGTTTCCAAGGAGCATCTGGTGGGTTTGAACTGCTGACCTTGTGGTTAACGTTCCAGTGCTTATCCTATAGCGTCACGCCAAGATTCTTAGAGGGTCTTAATGAGTGAGAATTGACTAGATAAAAACAGATTATTGATAACCTGACCAAACTAGTCCCAGAAAGGAGTCACTTGTGTGTGCAGCAAACAGAAGCCTGTTTCCTACTTTAGCAGGAGCTGGAATCCCAGGCAACCAACTCTCCTTGAAACAGAAACCTGAGGGTTTTTTTTAATCTCTACCAAGCTTCCAAACAGTTGTCCCACCTTCAGATCAGAAGTTGTCCAGTTCGTGAACTACAATAAAGATAATACGTTCATAACACCAAGTTAATACTGTGAACAATTACTTTTAACCCTAGGAGTTACTTTTTTGTTGTTGTTGTTTTAAAAACGTGATAACATTTTGGTTTGCTGTAACTTTGTTTCTGCAACAGAATTTAGAGAAGGTCAGCTTGGATTCCTGGTGTGGTGTTTTAGGATCAGCACTGGACTACGAACCACAATGCTGGTGGTTCAAACAAATCAGCTGCTGCTTGGAGATCCTTTACAAGGTCACTGAGTCTGAACTGACTTGATAACACTTAACAACAACAAGAAGTCTGTATGGGCAAAAGGAAAAAGGAGTCCGTGGGACAAACGCAATTGCACCAGCACATTGGGTTGGTGTGTCTGTGTGTCTATGTATGAGTGTGTGCATTTGTGTTTATTCGGGTCAAACACATGTGTCTATGTGTTTGTGTATGTGTACATGTGTGTGCGTGTGTGCACACATACCCAAGCCAATGCTTTTTGCCTACTGGAGATACTTTCTCTCCCCCCAGATGTCCTTCTCACTTGGCTTCTTCCAAGGCCATTTCCCTGTTTCAACCTATACAGAGTTGCTTGAGTTGGAACCAACTCAACAGCATTTAGCAGCAACAACACTCATGGAAGCAGCAGTCAAGAGATCAGACGATGTATTACATCTGCTGCACAGGAACTTTTTAAAGTGTTGAAGAGCAAAGATGTTAGCTTGAGGACTAAGGTGCGCCCGACCCAAGCCATGGTGTTTTCAATAATCTCATATGGATGTGAAAGCTGGACAGTGAATAAGGAAGACCGTAGAAGAATTGATGCTTTTGAGTTATGGTGTTGGAGAAGAATATTGAAAGATTTGTGTTGGAAGAAGTGCAGCCAGAGTACTCTTTGGAGGCCAGGATGGCCAAACTTCTCTCATATTTGGGACATATTGTCAGGAGGGACCAGTCGCTGGAGAAGGGTTATCATGTTTGGTAAGGTGGAAGGTCAGAGAAAAAGAGGAAGAACCCTAGTGAGATAGACTGGCAAAGTGGGAGCATCAATGGGCTCAAGTGTGGCAACAATTGTGAGGTTGGCCCAGGACCAGGCAGTGTTTCATTCTGTTGTGCATAGGGTCGCTGTGAGTCAGAACAGATTTGATGGCACCTAACAACAACAACAAAACCAACTCACAGTTCAGCTTATAAGAAATGACCAGATGAGTGGCCACTCTACCTCCTCCCCTCCTACAAACTCAGAATTTAAGGGTTCAACAGAGCCCCGGCTCAATGAGGTAATCACTGGATGGGTACATGGAGGCATGCAACAGATCATGGACTTTCTCGACTTATTTTGTATATACATTTCTTTTTTTCATGGTGTTTTTTTTTTTTTTTCTCCCCACACTGACTATGAATGGAAAAGTCGGATGTTTGAGTTCATCCAGAGCAACCTCCAAAAAAATGTCCACTGGTCTACTTCTGAAAAATTAGTCATTGAAAATCCTATGAAGTTCTAATCTCACAGACATGGTGTCACCATGTAGGAATGGCCTCTGTGTTGACTGATTTGGTTTGGTGGGTGTTGGTTCTGGAAGAAGGGGCCTCTTATTGGCCAGTGAAACAAACAAGGAACAAAAGAACTGAGTAAGGCATCCTTCTGAATAGATACTGTGCCATCTCTGAAAAACTGTCTTTAAACTCATTTTACATGAAAACGGACTATTTTGATGAGAAGTCTATTGCTGGATCTGACCTAGTGCGAGGGAATGGCTTCCATGGTTTTAACTCTGGAATGAAAGGCAGGAAAATGAATCCTGCTACCGTAAAGTTTCCTCAAAGCTCATGGCCAGCCCCAGGCTATTTCTAATTACACAGTGAAAGAGGGCAGCAGGCGCAAATGGAAATGTATTTTGTTAACAAAGAGAGATTGATGAGATCTAAACTCTATTTGCAGATTTGTAATATTCACCCCCAAATCCCTTGCTCATACTAAAATTATGACTTTCCTTGCTGTGACTTGTTTTGATAGAATCAGAGAAAGTCGTGGTTGGAAGAAATCTTAGAAATCAAACAAATCCCTCATTTATACATGAGGAAACTAAAGGCCAGAGAGGTTAAACCCGGGGTCACTGGACTAATTAGTGGACCTTGGGAGAAAATGAAGAGTTGCCTTTTGTTTTGAAGAGTGTCTGGATGGCTCAATTTCATTGGCGCATACTGTCAGTGCTTTTGGGTGGTGGAACCAGACAGAATTTCTGAGTAGAAAAGAAATTCTTTGAAATGTGAAGCCAATTCTCTCCCTGCCAAGATACTTAAAAAACAACAGCAATGAGCTAGGGCATCTGTCTATCTTTGGGAATTCGGGAGGCAAATATTTCCACAGAACCTAAGTGTTCAAACAAACATGAGTAGCAAATATGGTCTCAACTCCAGCTGAGCCATTAAAATTTTGGACAGAGAAGCAAGGGAAAATGGAAATAGAGAGTAGATAGGAAATAGAGGGCTTTAGGATTCTTACAGGGATAACATGAAAAAGGATATTAATGCAGATTCAGGTGTTTCTGAGACACCAGCGCTTTGGCAGAAATCTGCAGCAGCACCATTGGTTTAGAGAAAAGCAAATGAACACACAGTTCTCCTTCAGAATATAAGCTGTGGTGAGGAATTGGTGGAGCTGGTCATGTGCTTACAGGATCAGAGTCAGGTGGGCTCAGACATGTCAGGAGACCGTTAGTCTTGAGGTTATTGTTAACCTAACTCACGGTGATGGAAGCAGGCACAGTAGAACACAACACTTCCTGGTCCTGCTCTATTAACGTGATTGGCTGGGAATCAGACTATTATGATCCACAGGGTTTTCATTGGCTGTCTAAATTTGGAAGCTCCTCTGAAACCTTTTCATCATAGCACACACAAACCTCCGCTGACATATGGGTAGTGGCTGTGTGTGAGGCACATTAGCTAGGATTTGAACCTGTGTCTCCTACATAAAAGGTGGGAATTCCACTACTGTATAACCACTGACCCCACAGTCTTGTTGTTGTTGTTGTTTTGTGCTGTGGAGTCGGTTCCGACTCATAGCGACCCTGTACAGGGTTTCTGAGGCTGGAAATCTTTACGGGAGCAGAAAGCCTCATCTTTCTCCTGCAGAACCGCTGGTAGTTTTGAACTGCTGACCTTGCGGTTCGCAGCCCGATTCGTAACCACTATGCTACCAGAGACCCCACAGTCTGGAGGGAGAGCAGGATAACCAGTGAGGCACAAGTTACAACAGAGGGACCTAAACCTAGATGTGCTTCTGGTGTGTGTTTGCGGGGCTTGTGAGGGGAAGAGAGCCAGTGGGACAGGTACATTGAATTCTTGGCTTTGTGTCTTCAAACACATTTCAGGTAAAAAGTGGAATAAAAAAGCGACAAGGACTTGGTGATCCCCCAACACTGTCCCCAAAGTGTGTAATGAATTTAGTCTGACCAGCAAAACTTGCTCTGTAACAGGTGAAAATGGAAACTTCCGGTATAAGCAACAACATCTACCCTATTTCTTTCCCCTGGGGCAGGACTAGGGAGAGGGCTTCCCTAGACCACTGCGTTGGAGTACTGGAGTGGTATTAGTTAATACATTCTGATGCTAACTGAAATGTTGGAGGTTTCAGTCCACCTGGGGGGTGCCTAGAAAGGACATCTTAGTGATGTACTTCTCAAAAACCAGTCATTGCAAAATGTACAGAACACAGTTCTACTCTGGCACACATGGGGCTACTATAGGGACGACTCAATATTGCAAGAATTCTATAATTAGAAATGCATCAACAGGAATTCTAATAGTATAACTTTCTTTTCAAGTGCAAAGTCCTACTGAGGATGACCCACACATTAAGTCCCAATGACTTCAGTAAGAATCAAATCCCAGTTGAGCTCGGGAACTCTAAGGAGGATAGGAGGAGGAGAAAAGCCAAGAGGTTAAGAAAATGGTGAGAGATAACCCAGGTGAGCAAGCTTATTTCCCATCAGTGTAAACGGCAGTCTGGGAAACAGGGTGGCTTGTCTGATTCTAAGGAGCTAACCAAGACAAACAGGGTGGCTTGTCTGATTCAACTGCTAACCAAGAGGTCCAAGGTTCGAACCCCTCAGCCAACTTGAAGGAAAATGCTATGGCAGTCTGTTTCAGTAAAAATCTACAATTTTAGAAATCCTTTGCGGGTAGTTCTCCTATGTCCTATTTGCTGTTGTTATATGCCATTGAGTTGGTTTTGACTCTTGGTGACCCTGTATAGGGTTTCCAAGGATTGTTAAGTTGATACACTTTAGTGGTGGTGGTTATGTGCCGTGGAGTCGGTTCCGACTCATAGCGACCTGTACAGGGTTTCCGAGACCGTAAATCTTTATGGGAGCAGAAAGCGTCATCTTTCTCCCGTGGAACAACTGATAGTTTCGAACTGCTGACCTTGAGGTTCACAGCCCAATTCGTAACCACTACACTACCAGACTGATTGAATGGTTTCAGGGTTACTCCCTGTTGCGGTTTTCCAATGACTAATTTTCAGAAAGAGTTCACTAGGCCTTTCTTCATAGTGGTCTTGGTCTGGAAGGTCCGCTGAAAGCCTCAGCTGACAGATGGGTAGTGGCTTCATTATAATAATGGGATTCAGAGAAGGGAGATCTTAATATAGGTAGACGTGAAGACCTTGAGGACAGGAGAGGATCTGAACTTCAGCTGTGATTTAAAAGCATACATATTTATTTTGATGTGAAAAAAAAAAAAATCTTTAGGAAGAGTTCAGGGGCTGGCGATAGAGAACAAGGTATGTAAGAGTCTCTGAATTCATTCAGCTGTTTGCCTAGTAAAGGGAAAGGCCTGGAAACAAGGGGCCCTCCTCCTTACTCTCAGCTGCCAGTCTTGGATAAATTGTGTTCTATTAAGGAGGCAGATGAGAGAGACTGCAGCAACATTGTCCTGGTTCGGTCACCATCAAATAAAAAATGTCAAAACAGTAACAAAATCCATACTCCACGTAAGATCAGATAAAATTCACTCACACATGCCTATATGGTGTCCAACGTCCATCAATTAGTTTGTGGCACTGTGGTGACCTGTGTGTTGCTGTGATACTGGAAACTATGACACCGGTATCTCAAATACCAGCAGGGTCACTCATGGTGGACAGGTTTCACTGGAGAGGAAGAAAGCCCTGTCAATCTCTGAAAATTCTGATCTCTGGCTCATAATAGAATCTTGCCCAGTGAAGTGCTGGAAGATGAGTTCCTGAGATTGGAAAGTACTCAAAATTCACAGTAGCTGCAGCAATTGGATTCGAACCTACCAATGATCAGGAAGATGGTACAGAACTGGGTAGCATTTTGTGCTGTTATACACAGAGTAACCATGAGTCCAGGTCCAACTTGAGGGCAGCAAACAACTACTCGATACTGGGTGGGACACCTAACAGAAGTTTGCAATGTATCTGAAAGGAAGTGAGGACTGTGAATTAGCATGGCAGCAACTGAGAGGAAGAGAGGGAGTCAAATATTGGATTCTGCTTAGATGGAGTGGAAAGGGGCTTTCTGAGACCCTCTGTGGAGCCATGCGTGGATACCAGTCTGCTTCTAACCTCCCCCAAACCCCAGCCCAGCACGCAGGAAAAGGCTGCGATCAGCCTGTAAACAAATCGCACTAATTTAAAACACTTTGCTTTGATTGAAGTCAAACACAATTAACTTATTATTTTAACTACCCTGTGGAGTCCGTGGTGGTGGAATTTTTTTAAAAAACCAAGGAAAAGAATACGATAACTTTCAGAGAGTTCAAAGAACAGTCAGACCATTTTTATCAGCACATTTCTTTGGAAGGTCACTGGCTGTTTTAAAGAATTAGGGGTAGAAAAGCCCCCAAAGACCAGTGTTCACCCTCCTCCTCTCTCAGGTGAAGTCACGGAGGAAGGGAGCTAGCAGAATGTGCCTGGTTACTTAGCTATTTAGAGTAGGGTCACTGATAGGACAAGGACTCTGGGTTTCTACCTCATGCTTTTTAAATGAAAGTTGCCTACAAATATTGAATATTTACTTGATCACCTGACTGAAAAAAACCACAACGGTTTATCGAGAAATAATTTGTGTAATGTGAAAATCATCAATGAAAAGTGTACAAATCAATGAACTTTAGTATATTTGTAAATTGTTTATTCACCCCACAATCAATTTGAGCACATTTTTATTACCCTTAAAAAAAAAAAATCCTGTACCACTTAGCTCTCAACCTTCAATACTCCTATTTGGTCATTTATTTATGTATCTTCTTTGGAGAAATATCTACTCAGATCCTTCCTACTCCCTACTTCGAGGTCTTCCTACTCCCTACTTGGTGATGGTGGTAGCTGTGTGTTGTGGAGTCAGTTTTATAGGGTTTCCGAGGCTGCAAATCTTTACAGGAGCAGAGAGCCTCATCTTTCTCCCGTAGAGCAGCTGGTAGATCTGAACTGCTGACCTTGTATTTAGCAACCCAACTCATAACCCACTACACTATCAGGCCTCTTTCTTCTAGGCACCTGTTGTCAAGTACAGTCAAGTAGGTTCTGGCCCACAGCAAGCCTGTATAGGGTTTCTGAGAAGTGACTGGTGAGCTTGAACTGCTGACTTTGTGGTTTAAACTGACCTTGTTGTTCAGCGCATTAACCTGTAGCGCCACACCAGGGACTAGGCCGTAGGCAATCACTAATCCTACTTTCTGTCTCTGTAGATTTCCTTGTTGAGAGCATTTCCTATAAATGACATCATATAGTATGTGGCCCTTTGTGACATTGTTCCATGTTGTAACATACTATATTCCTTTTGTTTTTTCCCCATAATATTCCATGATATACATTAAGAAAAATAACGTCTTGATATAGACTACAAACATGGATAAACCCTGAAAGTATTATGCTAAATGCAATAAGTCAGTGACAAAGAGACATATATATATGAAGTATAATGAAAGCAAAGGAGCGCTGGTAGTGTAGTGGTTATGAATCGGGCTGTGAACCTTAAGGTCAGCAGTTAGAAACTACCAGCTGCTCCATGGGAGAAAGATGAGGCGTTCTGCTCCTGTAAAGATTTTCAGCCTCGGAAACCCTGTACAGGGTCGCTATGAGTCGGAATTGATTCCACGGCATATAACAACAACAATAATGAAAGCAATCCATTACATTTTAATTCCATTTTCCATAAGCTTTTTGAAGCCCCCTCATATGAAATATCTAGACTAGGCAAATGTACATAATGTTTATTAGTGGTTGGCATGGGTGCAGAAAGGAGGAGAAAAACAGACCTTATTGCTTAGAGGATACTGAGTTTCTATTAAGGGTGATGGGAAATTTAAAAAATGGAGGATAATAATGGTAGAACGACATGATTAATCTTACTAATGTAAATGTAAAGATTGTTGAAATGGCAAAACAATTTGCTAACATATTTATTTGCCACAATACAAAGATTCCACTGTATGACTATAGTATATTTGATTTATCCATTTATCAGCTGATGGACATTTGGAGTGTTATTACTTTTTGACTAGAATGAGTAATGCTGCAATGAATATTTATGCACAAGATTTTGTGGGGCCTTAATGTTTTCATCTCAAGGAGCTCTGGTAGCGTAGTGGTTACGAATCGGGCTGCGAACCTTAAGGTCAGCGGTTCAAAACTACCAGCCGCTCTGTGGGAGAAAGATGAGGCTTTCTACTCCCGTAAGGATTTACACCCTCGGAAACCCTGTACAGGGTCGCTATGGGTCGGAACCGACTCGACGGCACTTAACAACAACAACAAGTATTGTCTAGCAGTGAGAACACGTGTTGTTGGGTCAGAGTGTAGTTCTGTGAAGCCCTCGTGATGCGATGGTTAAGGACTCAGCTACCAATCGAAAGGTCAGTGGTTCAAACCTACCACCTGCTCCATGGAGGAAAGAAGTGGCAGTCTGCTTTTTTAAAGTTTATAACCTTCAAAATCCTATGAGATGGGTCTATTCTGCCCTTTAGGGTAGCTATGAGTCAGAATGGCTTTTCTTTTTCTTTTTTGATTGAGGGTTCTAATTTCTCTATGGAGTCCTAGTGTGGCACTGTAGGATAAGCACTAGACTGTAAGGTCTGTTTGAACTGCAAAGTCGGTGGTTCAAACTCACCAGCTGCTCCTTGGAAACCTTGTATAGGGTTGCTATGAGTCGGAACCAACTTAACGTCACTTAACAACAAAAACAATTTCTCTACAACAAAAACAATTTCTCTACAACAAAAACAATTTCTCTACATCCTCATCAACACTAATGAGTATCTGTTGGATTGTACCCACCCTAGTGGTGTGAAGTGATATCTCATTGTGGTTTAAATTTGCATTTCCCTGATGATTAATGTAATTGAACACCATTCCAAGTGTTTATTGGCCATTTGTATAACTCCTTTGGGGAAATGTCTATTCAGATCCTCTGGCCAATTTTAATTGGGTCTCTTAATGTTCATTATTGTTTATTTATAATGTTGAATTATAGTATTTCCCTTTATAGTCTAGATATAAGTTTTTTATCATATATACAATGCAATTTGCAAAGGTGTATTCCCATTGCTGGCTGTCTTTTCACTTTCTTGATTATTCCCTTTGAAGTACATCATTTAGAAAAACTTAAAAACACATAGGTTTTTATACGGTAAATTGTTTTTTCCCTGCCTTTGAGCCATTCATAAATAAACCTTAATACTAGTGATACAAATATTTTCTATAGAATATATGGTGAAGTTATCTATGACATAAGGCAGTTTCAGATGGATATGAAGGCAGAAACCATGGAGTGTCAAAAGAAACAACAGAATGCCCGTGTAGTGCCAGAAGTTACTATTTCAGAATGGTCCATCCCTTCTTCCACATCTAGGAATCACCCAGCTACCTAATAGCACCTTGTAAGAAGAAAATAATATACTTAAGCTGTATTCTGTGCGATGGGGTCACTATGTAATGGACAATCACCAACAGGTCTGTCACTCTGTTAAGAATAAACACAGCTCCGTCACAATAATTGTTTAGTAATGTTGCTACATAATGTGCGTATTTGCAGTCTGGTTACTTTACTGCATAGGTACAATGCAGGCCTTCTGATAGACGCATGTGTATCTAGGTATGTTGTTGTTGTTAAGCGCCGTCGAATCAGTTCTGACCCATAGCGACCCTGTACAGGGTTTCCGAGGCTATAAATCTTTATGGGAGCAGAAAGCCTCATCTTTCTCCAGTGGAGCAGCTGGTAGTTTTGTACTGCTGACCTTAAGGTTCACAGCCCAATTCGTAACCACTACGCTGTATCTAGGTATATTGTTGTTGTTGTTGATATGTGCCGTGGAATCAGTTCCGACTCATAGCGACCCTGTACAGGGTTTCCAAGGCTGTAAATCTTTACAGGAGCAGAAAGCCTCATCTTTCTTCCGCGGTACAGCTGATAGTTTCGAACTGTTGACCTTGCGGTTCGCAGCCTGATTCGTAACCACTATGCGTATCTAGGTATGTTGTTGTTGTTGTTAAGTGCCGTCGAGTCGGTTCCGACCCATAGCGACCCTGTACAGGGTTTCCGAGGGTGTAAATCTTTACGGGAGTAGAAAGCCTCATCTTTCTCCCGCGGAGCGGCTGGTAGTTTCGAACCGCTGACCTTAAGGTTCGCAGCCCGATTCGTAACCACTACGCTACCAGAGAAAGCCTCATCTTTCTCCCGCGGAGCGGCTGGTAGTTTCGAACCGCTGACCTTAAGGTTCGCAGGCCGATTCATAACCACTACGCTACCAGAGCTTGCGTATCTAGGTATAGGTGAAGATAATTATTACACTTGGTGAGTGAAACCAGAGTTGGAGGTTGTTATCATTAGAGCATGAATAGGATGAAGTTGTTTTTCCTCTTCCACCCCCCACTTGTCTTTCTCCATTTGCCTCTCCAAACCCTGCCTCTTCCCATCTAAGCACAGGAATATACTAATCAGGGAAATATGTACTGTTGTTTGGTATAGAGGTCAAATCCATTTGGATGAAATTCCAGGCTCAGCTTGTTAACAATGGCAGGAAATGGGTCCTCGGGCTGGCTGCTGCTTGTAGCTGTTGAGGGATGTGGTGTTGAAAGAGCTGGCCCAGGGATATGCTACTTTGGCTTGCTTTGTGTTTGGGATGCTGCAGTTGTTCCAGACACAATGAGCGATCTGTCTGTCCACACAGGAGAAGTTATAATTACAGGACTATATATAGAAGCTAAATGACTTCTCTTAATTGCAAATGATTCCATAGTGGTCTATAGACAGCCCTCCTAATTTGGGCTTTATAGGAACAGGTGGGGTTTTTAAGGTAATGTTTTGGTGATTTGGGTACCTTGTATGTGGACTTCAGACTGTCGTGCCCTGCAAGTGATGTCAGGGTTCCTTACTGTTTCAAGTGGTGTCTCCCCTTCTAACCTCCCTGACTTGCTGATTTGATGACTCTGGGCTGCACTGGGGGCTGTCCTAAGTCTCTTTTTGATATTTCAGAACCTTGCATCTTGCAGTGGTCACCACTTCCCCTAGTGGTGTGGTAGGTTAAGCACTGGGCTACTAACCGCTAGGTGGGCAATTCAAAATGAGGCAGTTTGCTTCTGTGAAGACGTAAACAGTCTCAGGAGTTCTAGGGAGCCGTTCTACCGTGTTCTGCAGGAGTCGCTATAAGTCAGAAGCTTGTTTTGTTTTATTTTGTTTTTGTACAATCTTGTAGAGAGGCTTTGTTGTACATATCATTTAGGAACTGCTTTCTAACTGAAAAAAAGGCTTCGTGTTTTGGAAAAGATAGCAGTGTAGTAAGAGTTCATGGCCAAGTGGTTATTCTTTTACTGTAAACTGGGACCTTTGTCTGTTTGTCTATTAGGAAGCACAGTGGGAAGATTGCCCATTCTGGATGGCTTAGAACATTATTCATTTCACTTATCCATTCATTCCAAAGGTTATTTGAGGGCCGACTCCATGCCAGATATTGTTTTGTTGTTGTTTTTAAGTTACCTTGAACTGGTTCTGACTCATAGCAACCCTCTGTAGGGTTTCTGAGGAACAGTTGGTGAGTTTGAACCATGGGCCTTAAGGTTCAAACCCACCTGAGGTTGAGTGCGTATTTCTATGGTGCCTCATCAGAACACTGGATGACTTAAAACACTGTTCATTCATGCATTCATTAATTACAAATGTTATTTGAGGGCCTACTATATACCAGACAATTGTTTTAGGTGAGGGAAAAATTAACACCAGAAAAGTCTCTGAGACCAAGTCTCTGAGTAAGGAGTTGTTGTTAGGTGCTATTGAGTTGGTACCAACTCATAGCAGAACAAAACACTGCCTGATCCTGGGCCAACCTCACTATTGTTGCCATGCTTGAATCCATTGATGCAGCCACTAGGCCAATCCATCTCATTGGGGGTCTTCCTCTTTTTCTCTGACCCCCCACCCTACCAAACATGATATCCTTCTCCAGTGACTTGTCCCTCCTGACAATATGTCCAAAGTATGAGAGATGAAGTTCGGCCATCCTGGCCTCCAAGGAGCATTCTGGCTGCACTTCTTCCAAAATGGATCTGTTTATTCTTTAGACATGTAAATAACCAAGGCACTGTGATGGGGTCAGGGCAGTTATTCATGTTTCATGGCCTACAGCTAAGAATAGGTCCTTTCTTCAAAGTGACTAAGAACATTTCTAGAAATATCCACGAGCCATTCCTTACATACCACTGGCCAGAATTCAGACCAGTCTGCCCCTCAAGGAGATAGGGTAGGGACAGCTTCTCTGAGACATGTGGCAAAGGAAGAGGGAGGTGTGGGTACCCAGATGAAACTAGAGTTCTGTTTGAGAAGAGATGGTAGAAGCTGCTGCAAAGACAACAGTCTTCCATGCCTCCCACGAGTCTTCCACTGCCTTCCATGAGTGTGCTAAAGTGTTCACCTCGAGAATGTTAGAGAATGTGGGCTCATACATTGGAACAGGGAGACAGGAAGTATAATAGCCAGGGAGGATGGGGGAAGAGGTCTCGAGCTGAAACAGGGACAATTACCAAGAAGGTGGGGAACAGTGTTGAGAGTTGGAATGAAGAAGCATTTATATTAGCAATTCTTAAACGTCTTGGGGAAAGTTAATTCCTTTGAGAATCCGAAGCAAGTCACTTTACATTAAGTGTAAACCTTGCTGATTTGATCCATGTTGGTATCTATATCCTACACAGGGTCACCATGAGTCTGAACTGACTCGACGGCACTTAACAATAACAACAATATCTGTAATCTCTGTAGCAGGGAAGCTGTGGTGATCTTTGGTGTGGGTGAGAGTTCTTGCTTCAGGTCTGCCACTCCAAAAGCCACTGCCATCTGAGCCATTCTGACTCATAGCCACCCTGTTTCCGAGGCTGCAGATCTTTATAGGAGCAGAAAGCCTCATCTTTCTCCTGCAGAGTGTTTGGTGGGTTTGAGCTGCTGGTCTTGTGGTTAAGAGCCATGCTTATTCTACAGCACCACCTGGGCTCCTAGGTTGGGCACCTGAGGTCTCTACTCCGATTATGGAGGAAAGATAGGAAGAAGGTGAAGAAGCATTTCTTAAGTGCACGCTACCCAGGTTAAGCACCTTGTGAGAGCCTTTCATGATCAGCGGTCCTCACAACGATTCTCTGAGCCCACTGAGCAGATGGGAAACACTGAAGCAGCTAGATATACATTGATCAGTGTCCTACACTGGAACATGTCAGAAGTAGGGTTCAAACTCAGATTTGTCCGAGTCACAACATGGGTGCTGCCATATTTGGCCTGAATATGAATTCCTCTGAACACCAGGCTTTTTCTTTCCTGGAATCCTGGGGTACAATTGTGGTGGGCTCTGTTTGCGCAACTGAAGGAGACATTCATGACCTCACTCTTGTTGTCTTTGTGAGCCGACAACAGAGCATTTAAGGAATGGCATCGAGTGACTTTGCACAAGGTCATTTCCTCTAAGTCATCTCTGCTAAGATTACATTCCTTAAGGATGTGTAGGGGTGGGAAACAGACCCTGTTTTATCAGGCAGGGGATGCCTGGGGCAGCTGTGACAGACAGATGTGTGTGTGGTGTGCTCGCCTGTGTATCTGCATCCTCTGTGACGTGCTTTGCCGGAGATCACACACCCTCCACTCTGGGCTAAAAACAAAGCAGGTCTGCTTAGGTCGGATGACTCATGCTTGAACTGTAACTTCACCCCCAAGAAAATAATTCTCATTTTAAAGGCAAATGCTGAGCTCAACAGCTGCAGAGTGTGTGTTGTCTAGTGGTGGTTGTGGTGGTGGTGGTGTACCACTGAGTCAGTTCCAACTCCTAGTGACTTCTGAGTCTGCCAATCTTTACAGGAGCAGAAAGCCTCATCTGTCTCTCATGAAGCAGCTGATACATTTGAACTGCTGACCTTGTGGTTAGCAATCCAGCTTATAATTCACTCTGCTTCAGGGATCCTTTTGTCTGGTACAGCGACGTGTGTTAACTTGAGTTAGTAGAAACCACTAGAGATTCTTGAAGCAGACCATATTTAAGTGGACCTTTAGTGCCCCTGCTCTTTTCCCTAACCAGGTCTGGCTTAAGAGTTCTCAGCCTTGGTGCAATTCAAGGGCTAAAGAAGCCTGATTTCACCTGTGGGTTCTGCCCTTTTTTTACAACACACTGTGGGCAATTTATGCACCTGACAGTTGATCTGCTCACCTGTGAAATGGACACTTGGAGACAATATAGGGTGTGAAGGCCCTGAAACATAACAGATAACTCAACAACATGGGTCTCTGTATTTGTGTTGTTGCATATTCTTTGCTTCTTGTTGTTATTAAGTGCCACTGAGTTGGGTCCAACCCATAGCGACCCTGTATAGGGTTTCTGAGGAGCTGACCTTACAGTTCAAGTGAACTTTGCAGTCCAGCGCATTAACCCACAGCACCACACCAGGACTCCATTCTTTGCTTGTTGTTATGTGCCGTGGAGTCGGTTCCAACTCATAGAGACTCTGTTCAGGCTTTCCAAGGCTATAAATCCTAACGGGAGTAGAAAGCCTCATCTTTCTCCTGCAACAGCTGGTTGTTTCAAACTGCCGACGGTGGCATTAGCAGCCCGATTCGTAACCATTATGCTACCAGAGCTCTTTCCATTCTTTGCTTAGTTGAGCTATAATCTCTCCCTTTCCCTTTTATTAGGCATTTAATCATTTACAGAAGAAAGACATTCTTGTTGAATTATGTATATTATATTCACCTGCTACCTGTTGTCTCTCCTCGTGACTTTAGAGTAGAAGTGGCCAGTGAAATCATTTGGTCTGGTCCTGCCAAGACAACTGCAATTCCAGCCATCACATTAGGGGTGAGTTAATTAATAATTTTTTAAGTTGATAATTTTGTATGGTCTGTAGATGATGTTATAAATACCCAAATGATCCTTGGGGAAAATAGGTTCCCCAGCCTTGCTCTAACCAGGCGCTCTGAGGGAACAGGATACGGCTTTTTGTTCCTCCAAACATTTACAGCCTTAGAAGAGATATACAGGGTCATTGTGAGTCAGAACCGGCTCATGGGCATTTAACCACCACTCTGGAAGCATAGTGGTTATGAATCGGGCTGTTAACCTCAAGGCTAGCAGTTCGAAACTACCAGCTGTTCTGCAGGAGAAAGAGGAGGCTTTCTGCTCCCGTAAAGATTTTTTTTTGTTTTTACATTTTATTTATTAGCCTTCCCTTTGGATATTTTACATGGAGCATGCTATATATACAGTGTTGTTGTTGTTTTTTTTTAAATGTTTTATTGTGAATTATATGATAGTTTACATGAGAGAACTTCAGTCCCACATTCACTCCATCGTATATCATCTCATTGCCATGGTTCCAATCCCCTCCATGTATCATCTTCCGACCAAAGCGTATATCCTAGAAACCCGCCCTCTACCCTTCCCCCTCCCCCCCCCCCCCCCCCCCAGTCTTCAGCCCACAGTCCCTCTCCCTCTCTGGATCCAAAGTCCCCAGCTGCTTCATCACTCCACGTCATCGTCTCTGTCTCCATCTCAGGCATCTCTGCTTCTCCAGGTAGGGAGAAGAGCTCTTGGCTCTTCTCCGTTGGTGGTCCCAGAGACCTCCGCTCCTAGACTGGAGAAATAATCACTCCCTTCCTTGCTACAAAACATCCACCCTTGCATCTCCAACCCTCACAATCCGTCTTGACAACCACCATTCACTACAGTATCGCGAGTAACCCATCTGTATTTCATTTCATCAGCTCCACCTAGACAGATTGGATTGTACTCACTGGTGATTCTGCCTTCCTCCATGCCCCCTAGCTCTAGGTTCCCTCTTGAAAGCTTGTAAGCCAGTCACTTCTTGTCTTTGTAGTCCCTCTCTCTCCATTTGGGTATCCATTGTCCAAGTTGCCCATCTCTGTCTACTCTGTGTGTGGAGGGGGTGGGAATGTTTCTTGCACCCGTAAAGATTTACAGCCTCGGAAACCCTGTACAGGGTCGCTATGAGTCGGAACTGACTCCACGGCACCTAACAACAACAACAACCACAACCTGTTAGCTTCTTTGTTTCCTTACATGTTGTTGGACGCTATGCCACTGATAAGTCACGTACCAGTGGGGTCATCCAGGGTGGACAGGGTTCAATGCAATTTCTAGACTAAGACTCAAAAGAAAGGTCTGGTAGTTTGCTTATGAAAATCAGACAGTGAAAACCTCTGGATCCCTGCAGAATCTTGTCCACTACAGAGCTGAAAGATGCGCCTCCCACCCCCAGCCTGAAAGGCATTCAAAATACACAGTGAACTCAACAAGGGACTTGAGCACCCAATGATGGAGAAGGTGAGGCAGAACGGCCACCAGTTCATTCTGTTGTACCTGAGATTGCTGAGTTGGAGCTAATTTGAGGAGCACGGTGGCTCTGTATGATAAGCAATGGACTTCAAACCACAAGGTTTGCAGTTCAAGCCCATCAGCTGCTCTGTGGAAGAAAAATGAGGCTTTCTGTTCTCGCAAAGATTTAAAGCCTCAGAAACCCTGTATAAGGTCGCTATGACTCGCTTTTGCCACTTCTCTGTCCCCCTTAAAAACAATTCTGCCACTCCTTCTAGGAGGATGTTCCTTGTTTAGAGAAAGCACGGTGAGGTGGGAGAAGCTGAAAGATAGAATGGAGGAAGGGCATGGAAAAGTCATCTGGGCACCTGGGGCCTCTGTTTATTTTTAAGTAAAAAGAGGGACTTGAACTAAAAGATCTGTGAGTCCTTGAGCCCTGTCTTGGCCGTTTTACTCCTGGGTGTTCTCTGAAGAGCTGCTCTGAATTACGGGGAAGAGCCAAGTGGTGGGCTGCAGGAAGGCTTGTCACTTTGCAAAGTCTTGTAGAAGTTTTCTGTATGGGTTGATAGCTAGGACCATGTTTCCTATAGTCAGCTTAAAGGGGGCCAGAACACTGAGCCATGCCTTCAATGTGCTGACCATCTGGAGGATGAGGTACATTTCACTCATGGACCTGTATGATTCCAGAGAAAATGTTATTATCTTTGCCGTGTATGAACATTGCATACACGTGTGGGGCTTTTTACTCACAGCTGATTTGTAAGGGGGTGGCTTTCTCTGAAACTTAATTTGTGCTGATTATATCTGCAGTTAAAATTGATATCCTAGCATGAGCTAGTTAGGATGTCAACTATCACTTTTGGTTTTTGCACACTCTGAAATGGCAGGTGAAGAAATACGATTCCACTGATTGAAAGTTTGAGTAATTAATATTATTAAGTGCTGTCAAATCATTTCCAACTCCCAGTGACCCTGTCTAAGGTTTCCAAGGAGCAGCTGGTGGGTTTGAATTGCTGACCTTGTTTTTCGTAGTTCAGTGCTGATCTTACAGTGCCACACCAGGAGTCAGAGGGACTAACAGGGCCTATTTATGTTTTAAGGTCTCGGGATGGTGCAAATGGTTTGTGCTCAGCTACTGAGTGAAAGGCAGTGCAACTCCATCCAGTGTTGAAGAAGAAAGGGCTGGCAGTCTACTTCTGTAAGATCTCAGCTACTGAACACTCTGTGGAGCACAATTTTACTCTGACACATGTGGGGTTACCATGAGTCCGACTTGATCCAGTAGCTAGGGGTTTTGTTTTGTTGATTTCATTATGTTTTGTCTGGAGATGTGGAATGGTGAGATTTTTCTCCAAATGAAAAGCGACCAACTGCACTTACTTGTTTGAGACAACTCCTAATATTAGAACTATTCAATCCTCTTTGTAATCCTAGTGTTTTAGAAATGGATAGGGGCTTTGGGGGCTTTTGGGAAGCTTGGTAGCTCTGTAGAATAAGCCAGGGACTTTGAGCCACTAGGTCATCAGTTTGAGCCCACCAAAAACTCCATGGGAGAAAGATGAAGCTTTCTGCTCTTGCAAAGCTGTAAAGTCTTGGAAACCCTATACAGGGTTGCTATGAGTCAGCATCGACCCAAAGGCACTTAACAAAAAGGGGTTTTTGGTAGCACAGTGGGTTAAGCCCTGGGATGCTAACTGCCAGGTCAGTGGTTCAAACCCACTAGCCTCTTCCTCAAAAGGAAGCTGAGGCTCTCTGCTCCCCTAAAGACTTAGAGTCTCCGGAATTCTCTGGAGCAATTCTGCTCTGACCTGTAGCTTCTCTAGGTCACTAGGAGTCAGAATTAACAACAGTTGGCTAATGAGTTTGAGGACTCTTTCTACTCCTTTTCACGTTGATTTAAAGTTCTTACTCTTCTTTTAACTCAACCACATATAAAATACATTTCCTTGGAGAAATTTTCACTTTATTAAAGAGTCACACAGTGGTCCCCAAGTAGAGGAATGGAGTGTCTTAGAAGCTGAGAGTAATTTTTTTTTCTCAGCAAGAAAATCTGGAAACTTAATTGCCCAGAAATTTGCCAAATTAATTTTGCATCAGATTTTTTTTCCTAGCCAGTTCATCTGAGAGATGCTTATAGTCTGCATTTGCTGAAGAGCCTTGGTGATGTTGTGGTTAAGACTTTGGCCACTAACTGAAAGGCTGGTAGTAGGAGCCTACCAGCCTCTCCTCAGGAGAAAGCTGTGGCTGTCTGCTTCAATAAAGATTTACAGCCTGGGAGTTCCCGCCAGGCAATTCTACTCTTTCCTGCAGGGTTGCTGTGAGTAGGAATTTCACTCAGGGGCAATGGGTATTTTTTTGATTTTAGAAGCCTAGCAGTCTGTGTGGATTTTGCCAGCAGGTGGCACCAAATGTTTGATTAGAAAAAAATAAAAATAAAAAAAATCACGTTAAAAGAAGTCTTGCCTCAGCTAGTAAAAAGTCTTCCAAGTGAGTGCTGTGTTCATTCATCCAAATTCAAGACACATGCGCCTTTCTTATTTGGTAAGCTTTTGGCAGCTCACATTTGCAGTTCAGGGTGAGTTAGTTCCTTGAAGTTTGTTAAGAGGGAAGTATGGATAAAATTTTAAAACTTGAAACAGTGCTTTATTAGGGTTTTGCAGACCTATTAAAGTCTAATCTCTCAATCCACAAGCCCTTCCATCAGTCCAGCCTTGGTCCAAAAGTGTCGAAGAGACTGCACTGAAGGACCATGGGATAAGAACTGTGCAAATGGTTTGATTTTTCCATGCTGTATAGCACTTGTTTACGTTCTTGTTTTCTTCAGGTCCCAACCAGGACTTATTATTTTTTTTTTTTTCCAATTTGAGAACATTTACTGCTTTGACCAGATGATAAAAATAAGCATAGTAGACACCTTGTTTATCCTTCTAAAGAGCCTGGTGATCTGGTCTTCCCTGTTGCCAACATCTCTACCTTCTACAAAATAAGTGGTCTTTTTCTTCATTCCACCGTGAGGAGAAGATCATTTGAAAGGCCACAGGAAGTTATTTGCTTCTTTGAAATGTTTCCCAATGGTATAGAGCTCATGAATCAGATCCTCCATGCAGATGATGCCATATTTATCAAGAGAACATGCAATCAACATGTTATCTGTCAGGGCAATTCACTTCTTAATGATTTTGCCATAGCCACACTTGTAGATCAGTTCATTCACTGACTTCAGGTTTGGGTACTCCCCCTCCCCCCCATGCAATATATGGTTCTACAATCCTCAGTGTGTTAATTGAAGCCTTGTTGAACTTAACAAAGTTGCCATTGAAGATCAGGGGAAGGTGAAGAAGCTGCAACACCTTTCAAACCTTTGGGCTCACACCATTGATGCCTCTGATCCTGATAACAAATGTCAGCTTGGGTTCTCCAGGTACAGACAAGTTGCTGCTTTTCTGGACATCCTAGCCATTCGAATCTGAGTTCTGTATATCTGCCTATATTCCTTGTGATGGTGTATGGCTTTTTCATAGATAAGCTTCCTCCTTGCTTTTTGAAGCATCTTTTGGACAAACTTCTTTCTCAGGTTCTGCAAAAATTCCTTCACTTTTTCTTAAGGGTCTCTGGCATAGCAGGAACCTTCTTTTTCTTCTCTTTGACACCCTCGATGGTTCCAGCCAGTTTAAAAAAAAAAAAAAAAAAAAAGCTCAAACCAGGACTTTCGTGGGCTTGTAAGAGTAATATGAGGCCACATGATTGGTCCAGGCATTCTTTTTTTTTTTTTGGAGGGGAGGCGGGGCACATTTGCTTTCAGGTGTACATGGTGAAGGAAATGATATTCTTTAGCCTCTGCTCACAGCCCTCAGGAGAAAATGCAGCCAGATTGAAGATGCTGAAGGTATGTTGCTGTTAGCTGTCATTGAGTTGGCCCCAAACTCACAGCGACCTCATGAAGAATGGGAGGTCCTCACCATCCCCATGGTTAGGGTTTTCCTTCGCTGATTTTCAGAAGTACATTGTCAGGTCTTTCTTCCTAGTTCCTCTTGCTCTAGAACTCCACTGAAATCTGCTCAGAATCATAGCAACATGTGAGCCTCCATTAAGGGGTGGGTGGCGGCTGATAACGGAACCTGGGTCTCCCTCATGGAAAGTAAGAATTCTACCTGTAAACTGCCAATGCTCCTTACCAATTTATACCCAATTCAAATAACTACCAGCATTTTCTTTTCTTGATAAAAAGTCATGTGCATTCATTTATTTGATCAGTCATTTGACAAATATTTATCGAGTGTCTACCAGGCCAGACATTGCACATCAGTGCTAGGGATATAATGATGAAGAAAAACAGACAAGGTTTTTAACTCTTGTGGTGCTTGGTAGTATGTTGTGGAAAATCAGATACTAATGTTGTTGTTGTTATGTGCTGTGGAGTTGGTTCCAACTCATAGTGTCTCTGTATAGCGTTTCCGAGGCTGTAAATCTTTACGGAAGCAGAAAGCCTCATCTTTCTCCCGTGGAACAGCTGGTAGTTTTGAACTGCTGACCTTGCGGTTTGCAGCCCGATTTGTAACCACTACGCTACCAGAGCCCCCAATAGAGTCACTGAAATAGCCATACACAAGTGCTCTGAAGGAAAGGAGTACTATGCCCTGGTGTTTTTGAGACAAGGGAGTTGACTTATGGGTGGAAACAGGGAAGGTTCTCTAAGAAGTGACTCTTCACTATTTTCAGTAATGCTGAAAGGAAGGACTATTATTTTCATTATATAGTTAAGAAATGGAAGTTCAGAGGGATTAAATAACTTGTCCAAGTTCATCCAGCAACTAAATGGCATTAAACCCAAATCTGACTTGCCCAGAAAAGTCATGCACTTTCCACCAAATCCCATTGTCCTCATACCTAGAGGAGATGTTAGACTCAGCAATGGTGTGCTGGTGATGGTGTTAGGTGGTGTTGAGTCGGTACTGACTCATAGTGACCCTATGTTTGTACAACAGAACGAAACACTGCCTGGTCCTGCGATAACCTCTCAGTCATTGTTACGTTTGAACCCATTGCTGCTGCCACTGTGCCAATCCATCTCATTGGGGGTCTTCCTTTTTTTCGCTGACCCTCCACTTTACCAAACATGACTTCGTTTTCCAGGGGCTGGTCCCTCCTGATAATGTGTTTGAAGTATGAGAGATGAAATCTGGCCATCCTGACTTCCAGGGAGCACTCTGGTTGTACTTCTTCCAACACAGATCTTTTGGCAGTTCCAGGGTGTACTTAGATGGTTTTCTAACCCTATCTTGGATACCCTGATGTGTCCCCATGTTGCTCAGGTCCTTGGCTACCTCATCCTAGCAGGTACTCCTGGTCTGTGCCTCTCATACATGCACTGTCTTCCTATCTTTTTAGATTTCCCTACTCCCACCGAAATGTACAGTGGGGAAATCCCAACTGTGTGCTGATAGCCAGCTAGTCTGTAAATATGCATGTTAATGGAAGAGGGATAAAGTAGCAGAAAATCTTTGCCTAGAAGCTGTGGAATGAAGTAGATGTACTTCTAATCCAATTATCTCTAAAGCTTACATCGATAGAAACTGGGAGTATAGGACTGAAACATTAATTCATGGGAGATGGTGCTTCTAAGTATCGGAGCCTTGGACTGTGAATCAGTAAAGCAGAGTACTGGTTTTGTTTCTGGCAGGAAAGAAAGTGCAGAGCAGAGACAAAAGGAAAAAAGACAGGTCAGAATCCTCACTTAATTACACACTAGCCTCCAGGGTGACCACCTGGTCTACCCCAACCTCTGGTCATTTGCCTGGTTTATTGTTGCTCTGGGTGGAGGTCAACATTCAGATTGAATTAAAATCTTGGAAATTTGATTAAAAATAGATGACCAGTGGCAGTTTCTGAAAATATGCCATTAATTTTCTTCATCCTTGATAAAATGTACAAGTTTAATTTCCCGTGATAATTAGAAGGCAGTGTAGTCTGGTGGGGTCTTCAGGAAATGGAGCGAGCACTCTGCTCTTCCTTTATTGCTTTCTTCCCTTTCTTCCAGATTGGGGCTGGTGGTGATATTAAGTGTCACCAAGTTGGTTCCAACTCATAGTGTCCCCGTATAGGGTTCCCGAGGAGCAGCTAGTGGGTTTGAACTGCTGACCATGTGGTTTGTAGTCCACTGCTGATCCTACAGTGCCTCACCAGGACTCCAAATTACCATTGGTGGTGGTAGTGGTGGTTTGCTGGTAAGTCGGTTCCAATTGATAGCTACTTTGGAAAGGGTTTCCAAGGCTGTAAATCTTTACAGGATCAGAAACAGGAACAGAAAGCCTCATCGTTTTCCTATGGAGCGGCTAATGGATTTGAACTGCTGACCTTGTGGTTAGCAGCCTAATATTTAACCCACTACGCTACCAGGGCTCTGAGATATAAGTTATTTATAATACAACAGACTCATCTTAAGTGTATTGTTCAAGGGTGATGGTGGTGTTATGCCTCTGAGTGAGTTTGGACTCCTAATGACCCTGTCTAGGATTCCCAGGGCTGTAAATCTTTACAGGAGCAGAAAGCCTCATCTTTCTCTCATGAAGCAAATGGTAGATTTGAACTGCTGACCTTGCAGTTACCAGCCCAGCTCATAATCCACTAAGCTACCAGGGATCCTTGTATGGTCCAATAAGTTTTGATTAATGTGCAAAGCCACAACAATCATGCTATATGAGTTTTCCATCACTCCCCAAATTTTACTCTTTCCCCTTTGCAGTGAATCCTTCTCTCCTCCCTTGTCCCATGGCACAGCTGGCCTGCTTTCTGTCATCCTAGACTCATTAATCTGTTTCAGAAATCAATCCTTATTGGTCCAATCATGCAGTCTCTCTTCTTTGCCTTCTGTTTCTCCCAGCATGTTTTAGAAATTCATCCATGTTGTGTGAATCACTAGTTTTTCTTTTTCATTATTGTTATGTCATTGAGTCAGTTCTAACTCATAGTGACCCTGTATATCATTTCTGAGGAGTGGCTGGTGGGTTTGAACTGCTGACCATGTGGTTAGCATGTGAGTGCTTATCCTATAGCGCTACACCAGAACTTCCCTTTTCATTGGTGGTGGTGGTTATGTGCCGTGGAGTCGGAACCAACTCATAGTGACCCTGTACAGGGTTTCCGAGGCTATAAATCTTTATGGGAGCAGAAAGCCTCATCTTTCTCCCATGGAACAGCTGGTAGTTTCGAACTGCTGACCTTTAGGTTCATAGCCTGATTCGTAACCACTGCGCTACCAGAGCTCCTTTTCATTACTGAGTAGTATTTCATCATATGAATATACCATTCTTTGTTTTACCCACTCACCTATTGATGGACATTGGATGTTTGTTTCTTATAAATAAAACCATTATGAACATTCATGTAATAGTTTTTTTGATGCAGGCTTTTTGTGGACATATGCATTCATTTCCTTTGGAAAAGTCCTGGGAGGAGAGTTGTTGAGTGGTATAATAATAAACGTATGCTTAAACCTGAAAGAAACTACCAAACTTTCCCAAAATATGCTATTTTATTCTCACCAGCAATATAAAGCATTCTGGCTCTTAGATATTCTTACTAATACCAGGTTGGTAATTTAAAATGTTTTAATCTTTTAAATTTCAGCCATTCTACTGGATATGAGGGAGTACAGGGACTTCTATACAATAAGCATTAGAATGTGAAACACAAGGATTGTGGTTCAAGCCCACCAGCTGCTCCATGGAGAAAGATGAGGCTTTCTGCTCCCTCAAAAAATTAAAGTCTCAGAGACCCTATACAGTGTCATTATGAGTAGGAACTGACTCAGTGGCACTTGACAATAACAACAGCAACAAACTGGGTATGAAGTGGTCTCTCACAGTGACCAGTGGTGCCTTTTCCATGACAGCACTATGGGTTAGGGGTTGGGCTGCTGTTGTTATGTGCTGTGGAGTTGGTTCCGACTCATAGCGACCCTGTACAGGGTTTCCAAGGCTGTAAATCTTTACGGGAGCAGAAAGCCTCATCTTTTCCCCATGGAACAGCTGATGGTTTCAAACTGCTGACCCTGAGGTTTGCAACCCGATTCGTAACCACCACGCTACCAGAGCTCCTTAGGGGTTGGGCTGCTAATAGTAAAGTTGGTCGTTCAAACTCACCAGCTACACCTTGGGAGAATGATGAGGCTGTCTGATCCCCAAAAGATTTACAGTACTTAGGAAGGCCTCTGTGGCATCACTGTGAGTCAGCTATCAACTTGATGATATCTGAAAATCATCAAAAGTCATTTCTTTTCTTTTTGGAAGTGTCTATTCATGTTCATATTCACATTAGAAAAGTTGCGTTGTTTTCTTATCACTGAACAGTGAGAGTTCTTTATATCTTTTAATTCCATTTTTTCATGAACTTTTAAAGCCCCTTCATGTGTGTGTGCATATTTATATATCTATATAGGTATATTGGAGACATTTTGTCTCAGCCTAATGTGCTTTTCAAATAATGTTGTTGTTGTTTGGTGCTATCGAGTTGGTTCCAAATCATAGCAACCCTGTAGAGAATTTATGAAGCTTTAATTCTTTGTGGGAGCAGGAAACCTGTGCATAACAGCACACAACACGGTCTGTTCCTGAGTCATCCTCACAATGTTGTTATGTTTGAGGGCACTGCTACTGTGCCAATCTATCTCCTTGGGTGTTTCCCTCAGTTTTGCTGACCCTCTATTTTGCCAAGCATGCTGTCTTTTTCATATAATATAAAGTCTGATAAGTACCACCTACCAATTTTGTTCTTTTAGGCTCAGTGCTTTTTTGAGTCTTGTCTAAACAACCTTTACCTACCAGGTCATGAACCACGAGATCGTCAGTTCAAGCTCACCAGGTGCTCCTTGGAAACCCTATACCAGGTCTCTATGGGTCGGAACCAACTTGACAACGCTTAACAACAACCAGGTCATGAAAATTTTCTCCTATATTTTTTCTAGAAGTTTTTAAGATTTATGTTTTTACACTTAAGTCACTTGTCCATTCCAAGTAAACGTTTGTGTGCCGTGTAAGGTAAGATTGAGATTATTAATTGTTTTCCTTGTGAATATCTAGTTCCAGTTTCATTTAATGAAAAGACTATCTGTTCCTGTTGAACCACATTTGCCACCTTTGCTGAAACTCAGTCTACCTGAACTGTACAATGAATCACTTTTCTATGGCCTTCTTAGCCATGGTCGTATAACTTCCACAACATGATGGACCGATGGTCTGCCAAGGGGATTGTTCAGTTGGTACTCTGGTGGGAGCTCTTGAAACTGACAGGTTCATATAAGGACCAATCCCACTGAGGTTCAGGAGACCTCTTCATCAGAAAGTAGAGACTAGAGTGGAAGGTTGTCTTTGGACTAGTGACCCAGGCTGTCTGCTCAGATTACTTCCGGGGCACTTGATGTAAATGGTAGCTACCTGATGGTAAGATACATCAGAGGTGACCTTGTGGGCCATGGACCATGGAGCTGAGTGTCTTTAGGCAGGACACTTGTCGGCAGAGTTAAAAAGAGTTGTAGCGCGTGCCCATGCAGAGGTTGGAGTGTACTCTTATGGAGGTTTTCTTGGATGATCCTGTTCAGGGTTTTCCTACTACATGTCAGAGTTGGATGCCTCTGAGTAGGAGATTTGCCAGCAGAACTACAAGAATTGTAACATTTGCTTGTGCAGGGCAAAAGAGGCCCTTGTGTGCCTAACCCTCTGGGCTTCATGGACCAGGGCAGCCTGATGGGAAGAGATCCATCAGCAGAACAGAGGTCTTCAGCAGCACAGTGGTAGCTAGAGGCAGAACTCAGCATCTGACATCTGACCAGCAACATAAAAATAGGCGTTGGGGATTTGGAGAGTGGTAACCTGTTCTCTTTTTGAGAATCTGTTGTTATTTTTTATGGTTGTTGTTAAATGCTATCGAGGTCGAGTAAGTTCTGACTCATAGCGACCCTGTATAGGATTTCCATGGAGCAGTTGGTGGGTTTAAGCTGCTGACCTTGGTGGTGCACAATCCAAAGAATAATGATTTTCACTTTGCAAAACTTGTGTATTTGTTTTGTTTTGTTTTATTGTGAGTTATATGATAATTTACATGAGAGAACCTCAGTTCCATGTTCATTCCATCGTATATTATTACATTGCTATGGTTCCAATCCCCTCCATGCATCGTCTTCCGACCAAAGGGCATATCCTAGAAGTCCGTTCCCCCCTCAGTCTTCAGCCCACAGTTCCTCTCCCTCTCTGGATCCAAAGTCCCCAGCCGCTTCATCCCTCCATGTCATCATCTCTGTCTCCATCCCAGGCATCCCCGGTTCTCTGGGTGGGGTCCCGTTCTCGGCTCTTATCCGTTGGTGGTCCCAGAGACCTCTGCTCCTAGACTGGAGAAATAATCGCTCTCTTCCTTGCTACAAAACATCTATCCTTGCATTTCCAACACTCACAATCCGTCTTGATAACCATTATTCACTACAGAATCGCGAGTAACCCATCTGTATTTCATTTAATCAGCTCCACCTAGACAAATTGGATAGTACTCACCGGTGATTCTGCCTCAGAAACACTGTACAGGGTCGTTATGAGTCGGAACCGACTCCACGGCACGTAACACAACATCATCAAGATACGTTGGGAAATACATCCTGAGATATTTTCTGAAAGAATTCTGAAAATGTTCATAGAAGATTTGTATGACTTCTTCATTAAGTTTGATAGATTCACCAACAAGTCCTTTTACTTTGATTTTTGCATGTGTAGGGGAAAGTTTTTTAACCAGAAATTTAATTTTTTCATAGATATAGCGATATCATGGTTATATAATTAGTCTTGAGTAAGTTTTGATAGTGTGTAATTTAAAATAAATTCATAATTTCATTTATCCTATCAAATTTATGTAGTTTTGGGTGGCACAAATGGTTAAACACTAGGCTACCAATTGAAAAGTTGGTGGTTTGAACCCTTCCAGAAGTCATGCAAAGGGAAGTCCTGGCAATGTATTTCTGAAAGGTCAACAACCTTAAAAACCCTTTAGATTGCGGTTTTACTCTGCACACTTGTGGTTGCCATGAGTCAACACTGGCTCAGCAACATTTATTTTTTAAAATAAAATTTAGTGATATAAAGTTATTACAATATTTCATTCTTATATTAAGGTCTGTGGATCTTTAGTGATGCGTGCTCTTGCATTTTTTATTGATAATTTATATCTTTTCTAACTTTTTATAGATCGCTTTAGCCAGAAGTGATTTTCTTTTCTTGTCAAAGAACTAATATTTGTTTTTTTTTATTTTGTGTCCATTTTGATTTTCATTCTACCTGTTTTTAATCTTTATTGTATTTCCTCTTAATTTGAATTTGATTTGCTCTCCTTTTTTTCTAGCTTACTTAAGTCGAAGCTTAGATTATTATTATAAATTTCTTTTATGTAATATGAACTTTCAAAGATACATATGAGGGTATGTCAGAAAGCATCACTACAAAATCACAAAAATCTTTAATATATATATAAAAAATCAAAATCTGAAATGATTGTGTCTTTACGTATTCTCCCTCTAGATCTATACAGTTCTGAAGGTAATGTCTCCATCTGTTTAACCCTACCCTGAAGAATTCTGTGTTCTTTGATTTACATCACATCAAAACAACAGTTTGGGCATCTATGGGGAACTCAAATTGTGTTCCTTTTTGATGTTCTTTTGAGTTTGGGGAACAAAAAGAAGTCTGAATGGGGTTAGATCAGAGCTGTAGGGTAGACGAGGTAAGGTTTCCCAATGAAATTTCTCTTAGGGCTGCCTTTGTTGCCCTTGAAGAAGATGCATTGTCATTATGGAAAACAATCCATTGGGGAAATTTTCCTGGCCTTTTTTTCTCCACCAGTGTAATTTTCAATTTTCTGAAAACTTCTTTGTAAGAAGCTCCCATGATTGTCCTATGTTGTTCAGAAAATCTATCAAGATTATTCTTTGGAATCCCACCCCAAAACTGTTGTCATAACTTCTGAACTGACTCTTCTGCCTTGAATTTATCTGGTCCAGCAGATTCCCTCTGAAGCCACTGTTTTGATTGGACTTTTGTTTTGAAGGCACAGTAATGAGGCTAGGTGTTAGGCTGCTAGTCACAAGGGCAGGCCAGTCTGCTTTCACAAAGAGTCACAGCCTCAGAAACCCTATGCAGGGTCGCCCCGAGTTAGAATCAACTCAACGGGCATAGGTTGATTTTGTGGTTTTTTTTTTTTTTTTGGAACCAGACTAAAGTCAAGTGTGTTACTGAGAGAATTAATCTGCAGCCACCCACTCATCATAGAGACATGTTCAATCACGCTTTATTTGAAATAAACCTGTGTATATACAGGTTTATAGACAATTGCATATCCTAGTGGCAATACTTTTTGACTTAACCTTGTATGTCCCTTTAAGAACTGCTTTGTCTATATCACTCAAAATTTGCTGTTTGTATTTTCATTATCATTTAGTAATTTCTTGATTTATTTTCAGCCTGTTCTGAAATGCATTCATGTGATTTCCCAATATTTGTGTCTTTTCCAGGTATATGTTATTATTGATTTCTAATTTAATTCTGTCGTGGTCAGAGAATGTCCTTAGGATGATTTCAAGCCTTTTAAATTCAATGAGACATGCTCTGTAACCCAGAGTATTGTGTGGCTTGATGAATGTTCAACAGACTCTACAGAATGGTGTGCGTGCTTCTGTTGTTAGATCAAGTGTCCTAGAGTTTCAATTAGGTCAAAGTGATAGATAGTATGTTTCAATACTCACTGGCTTCTTGCGTACTAGTGATATAAATGAATGATAAAGCAGTGTTGAAATGTTGAGCTTTATAGATTTCTCGATTTTTGCCTTTCAAATCTGTCAGTTTTTGTTTCATTTATTCTGAGTCTCTGGCATTGTAGTTAAGGGCCATTGAGTTGAATTGCATATAGATTTAGGACTGTTACACTTTCTTGATGATTTGGCCCTTCTTGTTGTCGTTAAGTGCCGTGGAGTTGGTCCCGACTCATAGCGACCCTGCACAGGGTTTCCGAGGCTGCCAATCTTTACGGAAGCAGAAAGCCTTATCTTTCTCCTGCGGAATTAGAATTGACCCTTAAATCATTTAAAATAATTCATTTTTATGTTTATTAACATTGTCCTAAAATAAATTTTGTAGTGTATGAGTATGGCCACTGTTCAGTTATATTATTATTGTGCTTTCATGATGCATCTTTTAAAATTTCCCTCCTTTAACCAACTTTATCGCAGTGCCGTTCTGCAAACTGCATATGGATGAGTTCTGCTTTGTTACACATTCCAACAGTCTGTCTTTAAATTGTAGTGTTTAGACTATCATCTATTTTTTAAGCTACTATTAAGGTGCCCCTAAGTCATGGTGACCCAAAGCAAAGTGAGAGAAAATGCTACCTGGCCCTGTACCATCCCCACGATTGGTTACAACTCAGACTTTTGTGATCCATGCATTTTTATTGGCTGTTTTTCAAAAGTAAATTGCCAGATATAATTATGGTATGGCTGGGTTTATATCTACCTTTTTTTTTTTCTCCACGACTTGTGTGTTTATTAGGAAAGTGAACAGGGTACAATTCAGGATCAAAACCAACTTGGGACACAGGAGTTCTGCAGTCAGGAACGCCTTTGGTCTGCCACACTGCAAGCACGCCTCACTCTTGTCTTCTGCCTCTCAACTATATGGTCCTCGGCCTCTGCTCTGCTGGAGCACAAGTTACAAAGTTCATTTAGCCAGTCTGTGAATGCTCAAAGGGCACATTCGTCAAGCTAGTCTCCTGCCCATCGACACTCACCTTTACTTCTTTCATGGGCCTAGAGCCCAAAGCTGCTCTGTCCATGGTACTGCCTTTGCCATCATCTCTGCATTCACTGGTTCTCTAGGTAGGATCTCATGTTTTACTCATGCTCTTCCTTCTTGATAGTCCTGGGATCTTCTCAGTAGCTACCATTTTTGATCTTTGTTTTCTATTCACCCTGTTCTTAGCTTCTCGTCCTTTCCCCCTGCCTTCTTTTGAATAAGTTCTACTTTTCAATTTCTCACTTAATTTTCTTTATAAGCTTTTAGGCTATCTCTTTGCTTTCCCTTTTGAGTGGTTGCTCTAAGGTTTATAATGTTGTTGTTGGTGGTAAGTGCCGTCGAGTTGTCTCCGACCCATAGCGATCCTGTATAGGGTTTCCAAGGAGCAGCTGGTAAACTTGAACCACCAACCTTGTAGTTCAAATGGCTTTGCAGTCTGACACATTAGCCCATAGAGCCACAATCTGCATCTTTAAATCATCACAGTCTATCGTCAAGTAATATAACACTATTTGACTTACAAATATGCAAACATATCCACATTTGCCAAATATTTGTCATTTCTAACATTCATCATTGCTTTGTCTCGATGTTGTTGTTGTTAAGTGCCTTCGAGTTGGTTCCAACCCATAGCGACCCTGTTCAGGTTTTCCGAGGCTGTAAATCTTTATGGGAGCAGAAGGCCTCATCTTTCTCCCACAGAGTGGCTGGTAGTTTCGAACTGCTGACCTTAAGGTTCGCAGCCTGATTTAGAACCACTACGGTAGGAGTATCTATATCTTCCTTCTGTTTGAAGAGCTTCCTTTAACATTTCTTAGGGTGCAGATTTGCTGGTGGGAAATTATCTTAGCTTTTGCTTCACTGATGAAGATTTTAATTTTTGAAGGAGATTTCTTCTGAATATACAATTCTAGGCCTACAATTCTTTTCTTTCTTTCAGAACCTTAAAGATTACTTTTAATGTCATGCTGTTTCTGACAAGAAATCACTGCTAAGTTTAATCTTTGTTTCCCATATACAATATGCCTGGCTTCCCCTTCTGGCTGCTTTTAAGACTTCATCATGGTTTGGTTTGGTTTTTAAATTTGACAGCTTGGTCCTTTAGAGTCTTGTTTAAATTTTATTAGGATAGGCAAAGTGTAGTCTTTGCTTCTGAGTTAGTCCTACTTCAAAGGCAAACTCTTCCTGGGAAGAAAAAGAAGAATCGTGTACGCGGGGTGGTGAGAGACCTCACTGGGAGTTTCTTGGGGTAGTTCATGAAAGAGAAGAAGGTCACTATGACAAGGGTGGGTAATGGTAGAAATGAAGAAAAGTGAATGGATGTGAGAGATACTTCAGTAGCAAAATTGAAGATGTTTCTTGGTGATGGTTGTGTATGCAATGGACAGGAAGTTGTGAACATTCATCTCAAGGTTTTTGTTTTTCACAACTGCAAATAAGGTTGTACCATTCAATGAGCTGGGAATGAGAACAAGATCTAGAAGAGCAAGAAAGGTGTCTAGGGATTTGCAGGCAGAGGGTGGATTAATGTTAGAAATGTTGCATTTGAGTGCTTCCATGACCACTGAGACAACTAATGAGTTCATAGTCTAGAACTCAGAGTTAAATATTTGGAAATCTGATGTTATTAAATGCCATCAAGTTGATTCCTACTTATAGCAACCCTGTATTATAAGGTTTCCAAGGAGCAGCTGGTGAGTTTGAACCACTGACCTTTCAGTTCAAACTGACCTTGTAGTAGAGGGCTTATCCTATAGTCTCACACTAGAACTCATCTGGTAGTCTAGAATATACAAAACTTACATCTATTGGATGAGACTGCCCTGGGAAAGAATATTTAATAGAAAAATAGAGGTTCTAGTCTTAAGTCTCTCCAGCTTTTAAAAGCTGGATAGGGAAAGGTGAATAGATCAAAGGGGTATTGAGAAGGAGGACACCTGGTGTGGCACTGTAGGATCAGCACTGGACAGTGAACCACAAGGTCAGCAGTCTAAACCCATTGTTTCATTTGGAAACCCTATATAGGGTCACTGTGAGTCAATACTGACTTGACGGCACTTCACAACCACAACAACAACATTGAGAAGGAACTGTTAGAGAAATATGAGTAAAACCAGAAGAGGGCAAATCAAGGAAGCCGAGGCAAGTAGGTAATAATGACTAGCAGTACTCAATACCTGAGAGGTCTAGTTAGATTCAAGTAGGAAACAAAGCAAAACACTAGGTATAATGACATTGAAGGTCTTGGTGGCCTTATATTGAAAGACTTTCTATGGTACCTTCAATTTACTTGATATGGCTTTTCTATCTAACATCTTCTTTCATTTCCACCAAATGATTGGGTTTTTGTTATTGTTAAGTGCTGTCGAGTCAGTTCTGCCCCATAAAGACCCTGTGTAGGGTTTCTGAGGAGCAGCTGGTGAGCTTGAACCGTCGACCTTGAGGCTCAAATCAACTTTGCAATCCAGCGCATTTATCAAAAGCACCACACCAGGGCTCTAATGATTGGGTGGAACCATGCAAATAGGGCATGCAGGACTCTAACACTGCATCTGGTTAGTTTTGCTATCCTGCTAGGTCTAACAGGAGCCATCTCAGTCAGAATCAGGAATGGATAACCCCAGAACCATTAAGGAAGAAGAGCATGAGTAGAGTGTGAGATCCCTACCCAGAAAGCAGAAGTAGTGACATAGAGTGAAAGAGTAGCTGTGGGCTTCCCTGCCCATGGACCCATGGACAGAGTAAAGCTGAGGACCTACAGTCAGGAGGCTGGTTTGCAGAATGTGCCCTTTGGGCATTCACAGACAGGCGGAAAGAACTTTGTAAGACTTGTTGGAGCAGGGCAGAGGCCAAGGAACCACTTGGCTGAGAGGCTGAAGACAAGAGTGAGGTGTGCTTGCAGTATGGCAGAGGTGTTCCTGATTGGAAATCGGATGCATCCTGAGTTGTTTCTGATCCTGAATTTTACTCTGTTCACTTACCAAATAAAACGTCAAAACTGTCAGTATTGTTATCAGTTCGGTGTGGCCATTTTGCAATGGATTATCAAACCCAGATATAAAGTATACTGTGCTGTGGGAAGGATGGTTGGTGGCAGAAAAGGGTAAAGAAAGTTGGAGGATGGAGGCATGTCTGATCTCCACTTTAGAGGACTCTGCCTTGGACTGGTTTTGAGTTTGATTCTCCTGCCCCCTTGTGAAGCCAGAGGAATTCAGACATGGTCTCCGTATGGTTTTTGCACTTCCTCCCCAGTTATGGATTAAGGAATGAGTGGAAGAGGAGACCGTGATCATAACCAAGAGGTTAAACAAAGTACATGTAATACTATTAAGGAGCTCTGGTAGCATAGTGGTTACGAATCAGGCTGCTATTCTCACGGTCAGCAGTTCGAAACTACCAGCTGTTCCGTGGGAGAAAGAGGAGGCTTTCTGCTCCTGTAAATATTTACAGCCTTGGAAACTCTGTACAGGGTCACTATGAGTCAGAACCAACTCCACGGCACATAACAACAACAACAAATACTATTAATGAATCAATAGACTTGATTCAAGTTTTTCCAGTTGTCTTTCTGTGACCCAGGATCTAGACCAGCATCTTGTCACTTGTCAGGACTCCAATCTGGGTCAGTTACTCAGCCTCTTTTTGTCCTTCAGAATCTTCGTTCTGTTGAGAGGTGCTGCTGAACTCAGATTGGTCTGATGTTCCTTTACAGTTACATTCAGTTAATGCATGCTTCTCCTCTTTTAAACACGGAATCTTAGGAGCTTAAGCGCTGGCTTTCTTGTACTGCTTATTCATCGCAAGCTTGTGTTCTTAGTGAAAGGAACATTCATTTAGAGGGAAAAGAACCTTCTTTGGCTCTACCTCTGGAGTTCTAAAATTAGTCCTTGATGTAACTAATATAACACTTAGGGTTCACCTCCTGAGTTTGCATGAAATAGTTTTCAAGGCATAATAAAGCTTAAGTGTTATATTGTTTAATGTGCTATTTAAAAAAGCTAAGTACCTAGGGTTTCAGTTATACATCCCTACCATCAGTCGTTATTAATTCACTAGGGACACAGCTAGAATATCAAACACTAATGCTTAGACCAATTACTGGAACAGCTCGGCACACCTACAGAGTAGAACCAACCACTTTCCGGTAAGTCGACTCTGACTCATGGAGACTCCATGTGTGTCAGAGTGTAACTATGCTCCGTAGGGTTTTCAGTGGCTGAGTTTTCAGTAGAACGCCTGGCCTTTCTTTTGAGTTGCCTCTGGATGGAATCAAATTTCTAGACTTTAGGTTGGCTATTCAGCAGGAATGATCCACAGACTAGAGTCACATACAAATAATTTCATAGTGTGTGAGCGCTAAGACTGAGCATGCCAATGCCAAGCATGGTGAGTCACTGAGAAGCTCATTCTCTAAGAGACTTGCAGGCCATTACCATCACTAACAAAATGGATAGGAGAAGGACTCAGCAGTCAAGAAGTTCTTCCAAGTTTTTACTTCAATGCCACATTGGAAAATACATCTGGACTAGGAAATCAGAATCATGACGAGCGCTGGAGAACATTGTGACGAATGGGTATTCTAGAATCCTTAATTGTGCTCATGAGAAACCTGTACTTAGATCAAGAGGCAGTTGTGCCCACAAAACAAGGGGACACTGGTTCAAAAGCAGGAGAGGTGTACACCACACTTATTCAGTCTTTATGCAAATAATCTGAAAAGATGGATTATATGAAGAACATGGCATCAGGATTGGAGGAAGACTCATTAGCAATTTGCAATATGTAGATGATACAACCTTGCTTGTGTCCATTCCAAAGAGAGATGACCTAACAGAATGTAGAAATCATTGGACAATTTCATATTGCATGCAAATAAAATTTTGCTAAAGACAATTCAAAAACAGCTGCAGCAGTACATTGACAGGGAGCTTCCAGAGGTCAGACTAGATTAGAAGAGGACCTAGAATGAAGAATACCATTGCTGATGTCTGATGGATCTTGGCTGAAAGCAGAGATTACCAGAAAGATGTTTGCCTGTGCTTTATTGACTATGCAAAGGCTCTTGATTATATGGATCATGACAAGCTATGAGCAACATTGCAGAAAATGAGTATTCCAGATACTTACTTGTGCTCATGAGGAACCTATATGTAGACCTAGAGGCATTTGTTCGAACAGAACAAGGAAACACTGAATGGTTTAAAATCAGTAAAGGTGTACGGCAGGGTTTATATTCTTTCTCCATATTTATCCAATCTGTATTCTAAGCACATAATCCAAGAAGCTGGATTATATGAAGAAAAATGTAGCATCAGGATTGGAGGAAGACTCATTAACAACCTGCGAGCAGATGATACAATCTTGCTTGCTGAAAACGAAGAGGAATTAAAATACTGATGAAGATCAAAGACCGCAGCCTTTGGATGGATTGCACCTCAACGTAAGAAAACAATAACATCAAAACTCCTCACCACTGGACCAATAAATAACATGATAAATGGAGAAAGCATTGAAGTTTTCAAAAACTTTATTTGGTTCATATCAACTGTCAGCATTCATAGAAGCAGAAGTCAGGAAATCAAATGATGTATTGCATTAATTGTGTTAATTACAACTCTGCTGTACAAGACCTCTTTGAAGTGTGCAAGAGCAAAGATGTCATTTTGAGGACTAAGGTGTGCCTGACTTAAGTCATAGTATTTTCAATAACCTCATATGCATGTGAGAATTGGACAGTGAATAAGGAAGACTATAGAAGAATTGATGCACTTAAGGGAACTCATGAGATACAAATAGGCTCTCCTGCAAGTAAGGAGCTCTGGTAGCGTAGCGGTTATGAGTTGAGCTACTAACCTCAAGGTCAGCAGTTCGAAACTACCAGTGGTTCTGTGAGAGAAGGATGAGGCTTTCTGTTCCTCATAAAGATTTGCAGCCTCAGAAACTCTAAACAGAGTCACTATGAGTTGAATGGCTCCACAGCACATAACCACCACCACCTCCCTCAAGTATTTAACTGAGTGCTGATCAGTACACACAGATAAGGAAACTACTTGAGGTCAAGGGATGAACTATGTAAAAAATGTAGAGGGTGGTTAGAGAAAACAGCATCCAGAATTCACCCACAGTCAGCAATTGTCCCTCAGCCCAACTAGTTACTTGCCACAGTTGTTGTTGTTGCTAAATGCCATCGAGTCGGTTCTGATTCATTGTGATCCCTGTATAGGGTTTCCATAGAGCAGTTGGTGGGTTTGAACTTCTGACCTTGTGGTTCCCATTCTAGTGTTTATCCTACTGCACCACACCAGGAGGAAAAAATTAACTCTAGATGAGATGTATTGTAATTCTGTCAAACAAATGTTAGAAACAAGACCAGAAAGAATCAGTTTCAAAATAAGTTAACCGTATTCCAGAAAGTACCTCAATAATATGTGTATGTTGTTGTTAAGTGTCATTGAGTCAGTCGGACTCATAGTGACCCTATATAGGATTTCCAATAGCAATTGGTGGATTTAAACCATCGACCTTGTTGTTCAAAGTCTAGTGCTTATCCTACAATGTCACACCAGGAGTCTAATGTATGTAGGGATTAAAAAAAAAAAAAAAACAACTGTACCCAATAAAGTAAAATACCTGCCTGACAACCAATAAATAAAGAAGCAAAAAAAAAGTATCCAATTAAAACGGGCCCAGAACTGACACAATGTTGGAATTAACAGATAAAGACATTAAATAATTGCCACACAGTATTTTATATTTTCCAAAAAGCAGTAAGAACGATTTAACATGTCAATTAAAGCTATGGAAGATACAAAAATGACCCAAAATAAATTTCTAGAGATGAACACTAAACTGTCAGAGATGAAAAATAATACATTTTACGGTAATAATGGCAGATTAGACATTACCGAAGAGAAACTAGGCATATCAATAAACTCAGAAAGGATAGACGACTAAAGACAACACACACAAAATTAATAGACAAGGTGGACCATGGAACAACTTTAAGCAACATCAAATATATCTTACTGGAATCTCAAAGGACAGAAGAGATTTAAATATATATATATAGGGCTGAAGTTACCCACATTTGATAAAAATATATAAACCCACAGATCCAAGAAACTCAACAAACTCAATCACTAGGCGTGCCATGGGCTTCATAATCAAATTGCTAAATTAGTTGCTAAAGAGGAAAAAAAAAAAGTATACAAAGAAAAAAGGAATGATAGATTACAAAGCAACAAAGCTGGTAGCAGAATTAACTTCCGAAACAATGTAAGTAAAAAGTAGAACACCATCTTCAAAGTGTGAAAAGAGGCAAGGAAAAACAAAACTAAAACAATCTGTCAAACCTTGAATCTGATATCTGGTGAAAATATTCAAATGGAAAGGTGCAAATAAAAAGTAAAACATTTTGCAGCTATGTTATTGTTAGGTGTCACCAAGTCAGCTCTAACTCACGATGCTCCTACGTACAACAGAACCCAACACTACCCAGTCCTGCGCCATCCTCACAATTGTTGTGTTTGAGCCCATTTGTCGAGGTCACTGTGTCAATCCATCTTGTACTACCTTGTACAAAGTTGAATACCAGAAAGAGTCCTTAGGCAGAGAAGCAGAAAAAATTGGGCCTTTAGCACTGGAAGCTACTGTGAACCCAGAGCTGGACCATCAGGACATGAGGTGAGACAGCAACAGTATCTGCAACTGCTGGAAACACAGAACGACATAAGCGTGTTTACCTTATTGCATATTTTGAAATATATTTTCATTAAAATATTGAAGCTGTAGATTTAGCTCATTTATTAAAACTATCTGCCCTAACCAGAAGAACTAGATGGTGCCCTGGTACAGTTACTAACAGCTCTGAAAGGGATTGCATTGGAATTTTCTGAATAGATTGGGGAAAACTGTGGAACAAAACTCAGATCATGAGACAGACCAGGCTTACTGGTCAGAAAGAGACTGGAGGAGCTCTTGGTCACTTTTCAGAAATGGAATTGAACTTGCCCTAATGGTTCAGTTTTCAGTCAAGTGGATAGGCATATGTTGTTGTTTTTGTTGTAAAGTGCTGTTGAGTCGGTTCTGACTCAGAGCGACCCTGTATTAGGGATTCCAAGGAGCGGCTGGTGAGTTTGAACTGCCATTCTGGAACTTCAATAGACCTTTTCGGCCCAGTGCTTATTCTACAGTGCCACACCAGGATTCCAGATAGGTAGATAGAGGGAACAATCACACAAGTAAGATATGCTCACCGTGGGATGGCCAACCATTCAAGACCAAAAGGGGGGCAATTACCTAAGGAAAAAGTTCAGAAGGGATGGGAACTGTGGAATGGAAACAAGAAGGAAGTGGGATATCTGATGTTACAGGAGGAGAGAGACATCATAGAGATGAAATAAAGTATGATTTGTTAAATGTAAAATTAATGATCTGCTTTGTCATCCTTCATTCAATTCACAATAAAAAATTAAAAAGAAAATCTGTGTATGGACAATACACATTGTAATACTCACCAGCAAAATAAAACTTGTTTTCTGTCTGAAATAGTGTGACTTCACTTCTTAATCTATATTAATCTTAATATGGATTTTAACCCTGTCATTGGATATTCCTTAAATTTCATTTGATTGTAATACTAAATAAATACTAAAAATTGCTAAGACTGCTAAGAAATTTCAGAATGCATATTATAAAGAGATTTGAATAATGTAGGTAATGAATTTATCCACTTATAGTAAGTTATAAATACAAGATAATAAAGCCAGATGATGTTACTATTTATCATAATGTAACATGCTGATTAGCTAAAGTTCTAAATTATTTTTGAAGTGAGCCACATCATAAGAAATGTGCTATTTCTTTTGTAATTGTGACTGTGTACATATATTCATTGTGGGTGTCCTGCTTTTGAGAACAATTAAATTAGAACCAAGAATAAATATCATAGATAACACCATTAATTTCTACAAATCAGGATAAAACTACCTACTGCTAAACGTCATCTGCCTGGCAGCAAGCATATAATTTTATTTTTGCTTAGCAGGAACAGAAAGCATTAATTTAGGAATCAAAAGCATTTTATAAATAACCTTAAATGAAGATTAACTTCAATTGTATTATATGCTTAATAATATGATTCTAAAATGTGACTTTTAATTGCTTTATTGAAGAGCTCACATCAAATCAGAAAGAAATTATGAAAATGTTTTAGATGTAGATTTTACCTAACATACAGAGGTGAGTCAAAAATTATCCACACTCTAACATTAGAATTTACTTAAATCAACTTTTAGAAAAGACATATATGCATCTTTTTTTTAAAAAACAACCATAATCTCCTTGCTTTTCAATACACCTTGTCTATCTGTCAACAAGCTTTTGTATTCCTTTATTTAAAAATCTTTTAGGCTGAACTGTGAGCCACAAATGCATCCCTGTCTTCACTTCTTCATCAGAAATGAATCTTTGTCCTCAAAGGGCTGCTTTGGGGGGATCAAACAGGTGAAAGTCTGATGGAGAATTATCAGAACTATAGAGAAGATGCTTTAACACCTCAAAATGAAGTTTTTGCAGAGTGTCAACAGTGTGGGCAGAGGTGTGTTAATGTGCATTGTCATGCAAGGTCACAACGCCCTTGGATAGCAGTCCTCTGTATTTTATCTGAAGTTTAGGCTTCAGCTCTTCAGCGAGCATCTCGCTATAATGATCACGGTTGATTGTTGAATCTTTTTCCTGATAGTGTTCCAATACTAGCCCTTAAGAATCCTGGAGAACTGTAAGCATCAATTTACCAACTAATGGTTGACCTTTGAACTTTTTCTTGGTTGACAATTGAGGATGTTCCCATTCTATACTCTGTCGTTTATTCTCCGGCTCATGGTGATGAATCCATGTCACATCACCAGTAATGATTTTTTTAAAGGAAACTTTTACCTTCGAGTATCTTTCCAAATTTTGTTTGCAGATGTCCACATGCTTCTGTTTATGTTCTTCTTGAGTTGTTTTGGTACCCATCTTGCACAAACTTTTTGAAACCCAAGTCTGTTGTGGATTATTTCATAGGCAGGGCCATGGCTGATCTGCAAATGATTTGCTACGTAATCCACCATTACTCGTCTATTCAACAGAATCATTTCAGGTGCATGCTCAATGTTGTCATCAGCCGTGGATGTGGATGGGTGTTTTAATATAATTGTAGTGCGGATTATTTTGGACTCACCCTCATAGTTTGGAAATTTTGAGAATTCCACAGAACATTTCAGTTATGTGGAAAATAATAGGTCACTAACCTGGGGCCCTTGGCAGCTCCAAGGTGCTTTTCTTTCCAGTTATTCATATGACTTCAGGGAAAATATTAAGGAAAGCCAAACAGAACTGCTTACACATAGATACATGAAAAAAATCCAAAGAACATTCAGAAATTTTTACCCATGGTTTGCTCTCCTCTCCTCTTTTGCCCTGTTAGGAAGTAAAATTTACAAATTTATTCTTGTCATCATTTCTACTGTTCTCTACTGTGTAACTGGATATCCATCCCACTTTGGCCACTAAGCTTCACCGTTAACATAAATATGTGTAATATTTGGGTGACTAGAAGTCAAGGAGAGTCCTGAGTGTTGCAAACAGATAATGCACTCAGCTGTTAACTGAAAGTTTGGTGGTTAAAGTTCACCGAGAAGCATATCAGAAGAAAGGTCTGGCAATCTGCTTCTGTAAAAGCAGCCATTGAAACCCCTATGGACACAGTTCTATTCTGACACACATGGAGTCACCATGAGGCAGAATTGACTCATTGGCAGCTGGATTCTTTTCCTCTAAAAGCTCGAAGATTTTCTTGTTATTAGGTGCTGTCTGGTCAATTTTGAAGGTGCTCTGGTAGCGTAATGGTTACAAATAGGACTGCAAACCGCAAGGTCAGCAGTTCGAAACTACCAGCTGTTCCTCAGGAGAAAGATGAGGCTTTCTGCTCCCATAAAGATTTACAGCTTCGGAAACCCTGTATAGGGTTGCTATGAGTTGGAACCGACTCCATGGCACATAACCACCACCAGTCAGTTTTGACTCAGAGACCCTGTATAACATTTCCTAAGAGTGGCTGGGGATGGAGGTGGGGGGTTTGAACTACTGATCTTGAGGATAGCAATCAGTGCTTATCCTACAGTAATATACCAGGACTTAATAGTACCCTAAGGAGATCTGGCAGCATAGTGGTTACGAATCAGGCTGTGAACCTCAGGGTCAGCAGTTCAAAACAACCAGCTGTTCCACAGGAGAAAGATGAGGCTTTCTGCTCCCATAAAGATTTACAGCCTCGGAAACCCTGTACAGGGTCGCTATGAGTCAGAACCAATTCCACGGAACATAACAACAACAACAATAGTACCCTAAATAATTACTGAGCCCTGGTGTGGTGATGTCAGATAAGCACTAGACTAAACACTACAAGGTTGGCAGTTCAAACCCACCAGCCCCTCTTGGAAGCCCTACACAAAGTCACTAAGAGTTGAAACTGACTAGATGGCACAAAACAGCAATAACAAATAATTGTTAACAAATACTTCTCCTTTGGTTCATTACCAAAGGTTTTTCAATTCAGGGGCAACACATTTCCAAATTGTTAATAAGCTTGAGCTTATATATTTGTTGGCTTTTTTCGTTTCTTTTGCAGTGAATTATCTTTCATTTCTCTTCCTCACTTTTTAAAATGGAATTTTGAAATTCTTTATAAATTCTGTCTGCTAATTCCTTCTTTCATATGTTGCGACTATTGTCTCATAGCCTCTCACTGTCTTATAACTTCAGTTGAAATGTCATCATCATAATCATAATTGTAATAAATAACTTAAATAGTTTAAGTGCATATCTTGCTCTAGACTTTGTGGAATTTAAGTACTTATGTATTACCACACTTACTGGACTTCTGGTGTGGTGCTGTAGGATAAACCCAGGACTGCAAGGTCAGTTTGAACTGCAAAGTCAGCAGTTCAAACCCACCAGCTGCTCCTCAGAAACCCTATACAGGGTCGCTATGAGTCAGAAGTGACTCGACAGCTCTAATAATACCAACAAAAACAACCACACTTAATACTCAACAAGAGCCCTGGTGGTGTGCCATTGAGTCAGTTCTGACTTACAGTGATCCTGTACAGGGTTTGTGAGGCTCAAAAATTTTATGGGAACAGAAAGTCTCATGGTTCTCCCTCAGAGTGACTGGTGGATTTGAACTGCTGACCTTGAGGTTAGCAGTCCAGCACTTAACCCACTACATGGCTCCTTCACAAGAGCTCTTGTAAGTACATAATTATTATATACCCTTTTAAATTCAGGAAAGTGAATTTCAGGAAAGCCTAAGGAAATTGATCAAGGTTGTTCTGCCAGTAAATGGCAGAGGCAGGAGTTGGAGCAAGTTTAATTCCAGAGCACTCATCCTTAATCACTATACCGCAGGCTCCCACGTAATCTTACTTTAATGCAGCATGAAAAGTTTTATAAAAATCATTTTGATATAGTATGAATTATATTAGGAGCATGGCTGTGGTGCTAGACTGCTAACTGCAAGGTCGGCCGTTCAAACCTACCAGCTGCTCCATGGACGAAATATGAAGCTCTCTCCTCCAGTAAAGATTTTACAGCCTCAGAAACCCGAAGAGTGAACTGACTCTATGACAGTGAGTTTTTGTGTGTGTGTGTGAGCGTGTGTTTTAAAGGTAGATGGTATTGCATTTTGTAGTTATAAGCTTCTGTCCAGATCATTTTGCTAAAACCAAAACCGTTGCCATCAAGTTGATTCCAACTCATAGCAACCCCATGCGATAGAGTAGAACTACCCAATAGGGTTTTGTGGTGTAGTGACTTTGAGTGCCGTCTAAGCTTTAAGGAACCCTGATAGCATAGTGGATTATGAGTGGGGCTGCTAACCAAGAGGTCAGTAGTTCGAATCCATGGGGGGAAAGATGAGGCTTTCTGCTCCTGTCAAGATGTACAGACTTGAAAACCCCATGACTCACTGTGAGTATCAATTCAGTGGCATACAACCATCACAACCAGACTTTAAAGAGCTCTGGTGGTGCAGTGGGTAAGCACTTGGTTGCTAACTGAAAGGTCAGTGGTTTGAACCCAACAATAACTCCAGGGAGAAAGCTGAGACAATCTGCTTCTCTAAAGATGTACAGCCTTACAAATGCTATGAGGTAGTTGTGCTTTGTCACAGTGAATTCAAATCAACTGGACAGTAATGGATTATCCCCAACCTTTGTAACTCCCACCAAATGCCTGGGTGGGATTCTACCAGTGTGATGCTTGCAGCTCACCAAAGAGATCAGATGCTGTTGTTAGGTGCCATTGAATCGGCTCCTGCTTGTAGTGACCCTGTACACAACAGAACCAGCCATGCACCTCACAATTGTTACGTTTGAGTCCATTTTTTGCTGCCACCATGTCAGTCCATCTTGTTGGGGGTGGGGTGTCTCTCTCTGTCTTTTTTTTTTAATTTATTTTTTAAAATTGTGAACTGAGTGATAGTTTACATGGGAGAACACAGACTTTACAACATAGTTTCATTGCAATGATTACAATCCCCTCCATGCACCATCATTTAATAGTATTTGCTTCTATTCCCTCTGTTTTTCTTTTTGTGAGGGTGCAGGGTAGGGAAATGTACACAAACACACTCAGGAACACATAATAATTAAAACAACCAAAGGGTGCATTCTGCAAACCTGCCTCCTGGTCTCAAACACTCAGTCCCTCTCTTTCCCTGAGTCTAGGCTCCTCAGTTGCTCCCTTTCTCCATGTCCTCATCTCTGCCTCCATCTCTGGTGTCACTGCTTCTCCGGATAAGGTCTCGCATTCTGCTTGTGCCATTCTTTGATGGTCCCAGGGTCCTCTGTTTCTGGACTGTAAGATTAACTACTCTCCCCGTTTTTGTTGCAAAGCTTCTACCTTTACAGTTGTGAACAGTCACCATTAGTCATGATGACAATTATTGCTCTATCTCTTTTTGCTGACCCTCCACTTTACCAAGCATGATGTTCTTCTACAGTGACTCATCCCTTCTGACAAAGGTCCAAAGTATGAACGATGAAATCTCACTATCCTGGCTTCTAAGGAGCATTCTAGCTGTAATTCTTCCAAGACAGTTTTGTTCTTCTGGCATTCCTTGGTACTTTCAATATTCTTCTCCAATACCATAATTCAAATGTACCATTTTTTTCTCTTTTTTCTTACTTACTGTCCAACTTTCACATGCATATGAGGTGGTTGAAAATACCATGGCTTTGGTCAGGTGCCTTAGTCCTCTAAATGATGTATGTGTTCTTTAACACATTATAAAGGTCTTTTCCAGCAGATTTGCCTTATGATTTCTTAGTTGCTGCTTCCGTAAGGGTTGATTGATTTTGCTTGGATCCACAATCAAATCTTTGACAACTTCAATCTTTATTCGGTTTATCATCATGTTATTTAGTCTCAGTGATTGGATACTTTGCTAATAATGCAAATAAGGTGCATAGCACCTTGTGGGGGTGTATGGAATGCTATGGAGTGGGGAGATTCACCAGTTTTGCCATCTCACTAGGCTTAAAATGAGCATCCCAGAAGCAGAGTGGGGACTCTCAAAGCCACCAAGAAAGGAGAGCCAGGAGTAAAGTGCATTTTCTGGACCTGGGATCTTTATTCTGGGAACCTTCTAGTCCAAGAAGATAGAGTGCAAGCTGTAACATGGGAAATGGCAAGAAGCCATGCAGACAAGAACACCCATACTTGCAGATGGTACCCACTTGACCTGGCTTCAATGGCTGGATGATCAGAACTAAACTAGAAGAAGAAAGAAGAGGGGGGAAAAAAGGTAGTTTACTACAATTTGATGAACTTTACCTATACTTATGGATATAGTAGCTCAAAAGAGGGAACAAATCTTTATAGTGAGGATCATTCCTACCCCCTCGGTACACAGGGTTGACAGAGATGGGTAACTGGGGGCAGGGGGAAGGGAGGCTACAAAGGCAAGAAGTGACTGGCTTACAAGCTTTCAAGAGGGAGCCTGCTTCCAGAGAGTGCGGGGGAAGGGAGAATCTCCACTGAGTGGTTTCCAATCTTCCAAGACAGGGCTGATGAAGGGAGATGGGGATAAGACTCATGTGGTACAATAGTGAATAATTGCTATCAGGACTGACTGTGAGGGTTGAAACTGTAAAGGTAGCCATTTTGTAACAAAAGAAGGGGAGTACTTGATTTTACAGTCTGGGAGTGGAGGTCCCTGGGCCTATCAAGGGAGAGGAGCAGAGTGGGGGACCCTACCCAGAAAAGCAAGTGATGTCAGAGATGGAGGCGGAGACGATGATGTAGAGAGATGGAGCCACTGGGGCCTCTGGACTCAGGGAGAGAGGGAGGCTGTGTGCTGACAGCTGGCAGACAGGTTTGCAAGGTATGCCCTTTGGATGTTTGATGAGGCATGGAGGGGATTGTAACCATGGCAATGAAATGAAATATGATAGGATGAATGTAACGCTAATGTTCTCCCAAGTAAACGATCACATAATTCACAATAAAAACTTTTTTTTACAAAAAGAAGCTGTGCAGAGATAGTGGTGGCAGCAGAGCTAGAGGCACGCAGGAGGCTCAGAGGGCTTCTTGGCTGTAAACTGTGAAAACAGAAGGCTTGCCAGGGAGTAGGGTGTCTCCAGACACTGGCAGACCTAATGTTCTGGAACACTTGCTCAAACGGGGCAGAGGCTGAGGGACTGAAAAGCCAAGGGTCAGAGAAAGGCATACCTACAGGCAAGACTGAGAAGCTGTCCTGACCAAAGAATTATATCCTGAGTCTTTCCTGATCCTGAGTTGTAACCTGTTACTTCCCCCAATAAACTCTTTAACTGTTAGTACCACCTGTGGATTCTGCATGGCCATTACAGTGGATTAGCAAACCCAGTAAAGAGTGCGGTAGGGAGGGATGGTAGGTGTAAGAATTGGTAGAGTTTGGATAGAGACATGTCTGACCTCTGACTCCCAGGAGTCATCTTTGGGCTAATGCTGATGGTGATTCTCTCTCCTCATCGTGAAGTTAGGGAGAAGGTCAAATGTTTCTACCAGGCCATTTTTACAGGTTTCAGAATCTGTCATCTTTACAGAATTAGATAACTAGGTCTTTTCTCCTGCAAATCCCCTGGTAGGTTCAAACTAAGAGCTTTGGTTAGCAACCAAGCACTTCACCATTGTGCCACATGGTTCCTCCTTCACTTTGATGCCTTCTCACTGCTGTCAATCACAGCAACCCCATCGGACAGAGTAGAACTTTCCTATAGGGTTTCCAAGACCCTACATTTTTATGTAGAAGAATATTGCCACATCTTTATCTACAGGTTGGCTGGTGGGTTTAAACAGCTAACCTTTGAGTTAGCATTGCTCTGTTCTTCACTTTGTTGACATTAATTCCTACAATGAGTCATATATTAATCTTGTACATGAAAAGGAAAAGAAATAAAATAGAAGGAAAAAGCAAACAAGATGACAGATTGGGTAGAAGTTCACTGAGGAGCTCCATCAGCAACAACACAGAATATTGGACCAAACAGGTTCAGGTGATGGTCCCAGAACTCTGAACCACATATAAGGGAAACTTTAGAAGGTTGGAAGGCTTATAGCTAGGGGAATTTGTAGCAGAAGCAAGAAATGAA
>NW_006408578.1:6708380-6709460 GCF_000296735.1 Chrysochloris asiatica | reverse complement strand
TCTTAAATGGAGGGAAGAACTAATGGGTTATAAGGTAACCACAACAATAGGGTTGGGGTGGGGGGTTTAGTTCAGGTGTTGGGGAGGGCACTACAAGAAGGGGGAGGAGGTCGAAGAATAAGATAGATAGGGGGACACTGAGATAGGTTTGCATGGCCTAAGTGGGACAGAGGTAAATAGTGATGCATGCTCAACCTTGGTACAACAGGGCTCTGTGATACACAGGGATCTAGGCATCGTTTGAAGAGGGAAAATAATACTAAATTGTTTGACTGTCTTATGAGTATTGGTTTCTGTTGCCTAATATTGTAAAATAGACACTTGGGAGTGATAGAAAGGAATGTTGGGAAACGTGATTATAGAAAACTTGTAAGCCCGTCTTCAGCCTATAACTGATTGAAAGGGGTTCTAGAACTTGCCCAGTGAAATAGGCATCTTGAAAAGCTTTTGCAGAGTATAGGACCTTAGGTGGAATTCTGAGTCCCATTCAGAACCTTATGAGGTGGGACGTTCCCACTAGCAAGGACAAGCAGACTGGAACAGCTACAGTGACAGAAGATACATCTTCAAAGAAAGATCATCAGGAAAAACCCAAAACAAAAATGTCACCATGACTGGCTACTACAAGAATATACAAGCTGTTCGCCAGGAAGCCCTCAAGGCAAGTAATCAAGTTCCTTCAGGACAAACTTCCCTCTAAGGCTGAAACTCAAAGGAAACACATGAACAAGCTTGTAAGCTTGTTGTTAACCACATTGGTCTACTGGTGAGTGGAAGAAGGGGAAAGGCAGCAATGAAGAAATGGACTAAGTTCAACCACAGTCCATTGACTCCTGTTGACTTGGAGTTGAAAGAGAGAAGAGGAAGGTGTGGTTGGTCCAAAGTGTGTTGAGACCTGGGGACACTTGAGCACATGGACAAGGACATAGTCACAGAGGGCTAGAGCTGAGAGTGAAGCATCCAACTGATATGAAGTGAGGGGAGATGTACAAGAACACCCAAAATTGCAGACTACCCATTTGACTTAGCCTTGATGGCTTGATAATCAGAACTCGACAAAAGGAAGATTACCAAAAAAAA